>NC_142517.1:106688846-107003269 GCF_057876585.1 Rhinolophus sinicus | reverse complement strand
GCTTAGATAGCATGCATGCAAAGAAGGGATTTCTATGGAGGAAGATGGCTACCACACAGAATTTTCCTCGTCACACATTTAAAGATAGCAGGGTGATTGCTTTAACCATTAAGAGATTGCAAACTGATCATTTCTACAACTAGGTCTTGGTTTGTATTTTTGCTTGTTTGTTTAGCTATAAATGGAGAGGTGCACTAGAAGAGTTCCAAAGCTCCTTCCACATGTCCAATAATTCTATTATTTCAGTATGCTGATTTATTATTTTGTGAAATAATCCTCAGAAAACATGGTAATCATGCCCACAACAGCTGTGTGCAATTGAAGGGTCGTATCTATAGCATTAATACCACATGGCCTGGGTGTGCCTGAGCTAAGGATCCCTCACGAGAATTACGCTAATAACATGGGCGGGTTTTTAAAGCATATGATGTCTCATTCAGAAGGCACATCCCTTGATTGGATTTCTAGATGTTTCTGCCAGTGACAGAGTGCAGGAACTGAGGTTCAACTAGAACAACATGGCCAAACTTCATCCATGTTACTCATGCCAGGGTATCTTCAAACAGGACTGGACACCAAGGGCTTTGAAGGTGTGGGTGACCCCGCTACCTACATGCAATTCCCCATGCCAAGTAAATGTACTTACTGCTTCCCTATCATGTACACTTGTGAGATTAGCTTTGCCCCTCAGGTGATTTGGGCACTGAAACAGAAAGTGTGTGTGTGTGTGTGTGTGTGTGTGTGTGTGTGTGTGTGTGTGTGTGATACAGTAAAACAATGAATTCACTTGAAGGGCGAGATTAACTTCATACTGTGTTTGGGGGGAAGGAGGATACTTTCATGGGCAAATGTGTCATTAACCTCAGCTAGAAGGCTCTCTGTGGCAGGGACTCAATGCATTCTTACACATCTGGAGGCCCACTGAAGTAAACACTGTCACCCTCAACAAATATGTCTTTTGTTTCTAGCCTTTTGAAGTAAACAACTTTTAGTGCAGCTTTGTTTTTACAGAGGGCAACAGGTTTAGAATTTCTCCAATACTAAGTATGACTCTTGCTGTCCTTTACAGCATGATTTTTTAAATATTCAATGAATGTTTTAAAATAACAGCCTATTTCCTTAATGAAATGGCCAATCATCTTCATCACTTCATACATTTCTATGACACCTCTCCAACTTATAAACGAATAATTATAAAAAGGAAGCCTGATGGTTTAGAATTAACTGTTCAGACAGTAATTATATCTTTCCAGTCTCTCGCTTTCTCAGAATTTTTAAGTGATCAAAATATATTCTCTTGAAGAGAGCTGGTATGAATTCTAATGTTTGCTCCGTTTGTTGCAAAGTTAGTACCACAATTAAAGGTAAATAGATAACAGTTATAGAGATGCTCTCCATACCCACCCCGTTCGTGTGTAGCTGGACTTTTCCATTTTCCTTAACATTTCCTTCCCCCTCTAGTTCTTTCCACCACCTTCTCTTCTTTTATTTAAAGCATTCACTGACCGAATGCCAGACACTAAGGGTACACACAATCCCCTCTCTCAATGATTCTCAGTCAGGAGAAAAATCAGATACACATCCCTACCTATAAATCACAGTTATGGCTGTGCTAATAAACAATCATAAGAATATCACCAATTGGGGAGGCATTATAAGTTATTATATTGCTCTAAGAACTTCACAGCTATCAATTCATTCCATCTTCACAACAGTCTGCCATGTATTTTATCTCCAAGTTATAGATGTTGAGAAATGGTGTTCTATTTACTTAAGAGAATGAAGGATTATTCTCTTGGAAGCAGATGCACCACCACCCTGAACATGTGACTAGTGACAGTGCTCTGTTTACCCACATGGCAGCTGGAGGATTGTATCTCATCTAAACACAGGAGGAGCTGTTAAGAAACCAAAAGGCTGTTTTAGGTGAAAGAACTCCTACTCATGCAAATACAAAGATGCAGAATCTGTAGAGTGTGGCTACTGAGATGTGCAGTGCTATCTATACACATGATAGGTGCTTTAAAAGTAATTGTTGAATGAATGGTATGACATATTAATGCTCTCTGAATACGTCTTCATTCAGCAAAATGTGAAAGCCCCTGAAGGGAAATGGGATTCTCAGTAAACTTTCCAATTTCAACATATTAATGCTATTTTATTATAAACCAGATAAGACCCTTACCTCTGTACAACAGTGAGTATAAATGTTCGTATTTGATTACATTGAGAAAATGCTTCATTATAACTATGCAGAGTTAAAAATAGTAAGGTGTTTTGTTTGTTATAAAAAGTTCAGCAAGCTTACTGGTTAAGAGCTCAAGTATCCGCTCAGGTTCCCCTGTTTACTGTCTCTGTGACTTTAGCTGAATTATTTAATTTTTTTAAGCCTTGATTTAGAGTAGGAAGAAACAACAATGATAGAGTTATCAGATTAAAGGAGAAAATGTATTTAAAATACTTAGCAACTGGCACATACTGAATAGTAAACATTGTTACTACTAGTAATTAAAGATGAGACAAGGAGTTACCACAGTAAATGAAAATCAAATTGTGTTTTATAACCTTAAAAATACAGGAGTAGCTTTTCCAACTCTTATTAAAACCTGAACTTGCTTTGGACTCTGCTGTGAATCATGCTTTTTCTACACCCAGAGACCCTCGGTGTATTTATGCAATTCTTACCTTCATTCCCCTCTGTGACTTTATGCAACCCTTACCCATGTTAACATGAGTGAAAACAAGCCCATATGAATTTGGTTCCTGATATCAGCCTGGGCTAACAATGTTTTATTCTTCAGTCCCTAACGTATTCCTCTGAAACAAAAGCAAAACCAGGAGAAAAGACTGGAAAACATGAAAACTGTTTCTTTTCCACACTATTACAAATGTTCTCTTTTGCTATTTTCCAAGAGCAGCCTTCTGGCCCCCAAATCTCCAGGAAGCTATGCTAACATGTAATTCCATGTGAGCTAATAAATAAAAAGCACATACAAACATGGAAAAATAAGAATATAGAGTCTTCAACCATGAATAAATATTTACTATTAGCAATTTAAAAAGAAAAAGAATATAGCAGAAAAGTTACCGTGTTTCCCCAAAAATAAGACCTAGCCAGACCATCAGCTCAAATGTGTCCTTTAGAGCAAAAATTAATATAAGATCCGGTCTTATTTTAATATAAGACCAGGTATAATATAATATAACACAATATAATATAATATAATATATTATAATATAATATAATATAATATAATATAATATAATATAATATAATATAATACAAGACCAAGTCTTATAGTATTACTTTTTGCTCCAAAAGACACATTAGAGCTGATGGTCCAGCTAGGTCTTATTTTCAGGGAAACACGGTAAATAAGGAAAAGGTCAATAAGCACATTAATTCTGTTAGATAAGTAAGAGCATATGCTCTGGTTGCAACTCAAAACCTTTTCGCCCCAGTGTGACAGAAGGGCAATAATGTTTGTGTGCATAATACACTCCCCTGAGTGCAGAGATAAGCTATGCCAAGGGGCATGTGGCATTCCCAGGGAGCTAGCTGCAACTGTGGTCCTTTTCCCCAATTCAATAGAAGGTGTATCTGAATGCAAGTAAGTATGAATGCTTATGGTAGCCTGGAATTCATTCTAACGGTACACAGAATATAAATATCTCTCTTGATACCTTTATCATTCATAATAAATTACTTACAACATGTCATATTTCTTGAATGAGAAGACTCAACCTCATAAATAATATGAATTCACAAATTAATCTATAAATGTAATGCAATCCTATTAAAAACACCTAGTTCTAGATTATTTCGGTGCAAGATTAAACAGGTGATTCATAAGTTTATTTTGAAAATAAACAAGCAAGAATAATCAGAAAAATTTTGGGGAAAAAAAAGAGAGACTCTTGCCCTATCATATATAAAAACATAGTTTACAGCTTTAATAATTAAGATAGTGAGGTAGGTGCTTAAGAAAAGATAATCAATAAATCAAAATATATCATTAGGAACAACCAAAAGAAATGTCTGAATATGGTAAATGACAAAAATATTATTTTAAATGGGTGGGCAAAAGATGGATTATTCAACAAACACTATAGAAATAAATGTGTCACTATCTTGTGTGTGGAGTTGGAGGAAGGGTGGGTAATGATAGCGCCTAACATCAAAATTTTTATTCCAAAAATTGGAAATAAACCAAATAACTAATCCAAACACAAACAAACAGACATGACAGCATTTGAAGAAAATAAGGAAGAAAATTTTAAAATAAAATGTAGATTATGAAAGGGCTTTGTAAGAATGACATAGATCCCACAAAACAAAGTATTGATAACATCAATTATATAAAAATAGTATTTAAAAAACCCTCATTGTAAACAATGGTAAACTGAAAAAGTGTTTGTAACTCACACTACAATGGACTAATCTCACTGATGTATAAAGAGCTCCTACAACTCAATTAAAAAAAAAAAAAAAAAAAAACAGAAAAGACACGAAGGAGGTCATTCACTGAAAAGAAATATAAATAGCCCTTCAAAAAATTTAAAGCTGCTCAGTCTTACTCAAAATAAGAGAAATGTAAACAAAACTACAAGTTATTATTTTACACCTGGCCAAATGGCAAAGATCAAATAAAAAGATTTGTAGAAGGGAAAGAGATCCAAGATGGCAGATTAGATAAACACTGCCTGTGTCTTTCTGTGAATACATTAAAAGTATGACAACATTATAAAACAATCAACCTGGAGAACCATCTGAAGTGTAGCTGAACAGAAGTCTTATAACTGAAAATATGAAGAAGCCACATTGAGACTGGTAGGAGGGGCGAAGACAGGGAACAAGCCCTAAACATGCCTGTGGCCATTGAGAATCAGGAAGAGATCCAGCCACAGAAGTTCCCCTTGGAGGAACGAGTGACCCCAGCCTCCCAAAATCAGGCTCCCCAGCCTAGAGTACTGGTGCCAGGAAGAGGAGCCCTTACAACATCTAGCTGTGAAAACAGTGGGAATTTCAATCATCTAGGGGAGATGGAAGGCTGCAGGAAACCCAGACATGCTCTTAAACGGTGCACAGACTCACTCGCTTGCAGGTACTCACCTTGGGATCTGGCAGAGGGATGGTCACTCAGGGGACCTCGGAGACATATGGTCAGGGGCAGGGGCAGACAGAAGTGTGTGGCTTCAGAAGGAGGACTGGAAAACAGTCAGCATTTTCCCAGTGAGAGGTCCTTACCCATGAAGTCAGTAGGCAGATGCCATCTTTCCTATGTTGAACCTGCCCCCACAGGTCACATCTGAATCTGATTGGCCTGGTGAACTCCACTGTTCTGCCCTGCTGACTCACCTGGGACCCTGCCCCACCCACCTCCTGCACCACCAGAGGCACTTTCTCCACAAGCAGACAGCCCCTCCTGAACAGCACTATTTCTTGGAAAACTATCAGAGTCCACGGCCCCAATCAGGCAGCGAGTGACCTCGGTGTGCTCTGAGACTTTTGCTGAGTTGCTCCAGGCTCAACACTGGCACCATACCAGAGTCGACATTAATCTGGTGACTACAACTCCTCCCAATCTAGTGACCACCTGAGACCTTGTCTCACCCAACTCATGTACCGCATGAGGTTTTATCAGTAGTTGAACCTTAAGGGAGCCAGCAAGCCAGCAGGTGGCAGCTGGCCTCTGGGTATCCTGGCGTTTTTTGGAGTTACCACAAGCCTGGTACTGGTGGCAGCTGTCCTGGGTTCATAGTGTGGCCTCTCCCACATGTTGCAGATTTAGCACAGGCAGCAAACAACTGAGAATTGCTTTGTAGCTCCTACCAGATAGCCCCCAGCCACTTACAGTCAGTGGGTGACCTGGGCCTGCACCAGAGCCCCTCAAAAGGGGCCCCAGAACCAAAATACTTGGAGGTTGGCTTCAGACCATAGCAGAGTACCACCCAAATAGGCCCACAAGTGGCACACATAATGGGCGAACACAACAGGCACCAGAGCCCACTGGGGCAAATCCCACTCAGTGAGTTAAGCCTCCCACACAGCAGCCCAGAAGCTGGGAACATGGTCAAACCCCACAGCCAGTCAGCCTAGTGTCAATCCCAACCACTGATGTACCAATAGCAACCAAGGCTCAACTATAACAGGCGGGCACATACAACTCACACAAGGGACACTCTTGGAGCACCTTGTGCAGGTGACCATGGAGACTGTGCCAGGGCCCCACAGGACTCCTACTACATAAGGCCATCCAGCCAAGGCTGGAAGACATAGCAGATCTACTTAATACATAGAAACAAACACAGAGATACAGCCAAAATGAGGAAACAAAGAAATGTGCCCCAAGTAAAAGAATAGGAGAAAACTCCAGGAAAAGAACTAAATTAAATGGAGGCAAGCACCCTACCAGAGACAGAGTTCAAACAATGGTTATAAGGATGCTCAAGAAACTTAGTAAGAACTTCAACACAGAGACTGCAAGAATAAAAAAGGACACATAAACCATAAAAAAGAACCAGTCAGAAGTGAAGATTACAATAACTGAAATGAAGAATGCAGTAGAATAAACCACCAGCTGATTAGATGAAGCAGAGGATTGAATCAGTGATTTGGAAGACAAAGTAGCAGAGCACACCCAATCAGAACAACAAAAAGAAAAAAGAATCCAGACAAATGAGAAGAGTTTAAGAGACCTCTGGGACAACATCAAGAGTCACAACATACATTTTCATCATAGGGGTACCAGAAGGAGAAGACAGAAAGCAAGAGATTGAGAACCCATTTGAAGAAATAATGACTGAAAACTTTCCTAACCTGGTGAAGGAAGTAGACATACAAATCCAGAAGCACATAGAGTCCCCCCAAAAATTAACCTGAACAGGCTGACGCCAAGACACATTATAATTAAAATGCAAAGGTTAAAGACAAAGAGAGAATCCTAAAAGCAGCAAGAGAAAGGCAACTAGTAATTTATAAGGGAGCTCCCATTAGACTAGAGCTGATTTCTCAACAGAATCTTTGCAGGCCAGAAGGGATTGGCACAAAATATTCAACGTGATGAAAAGAAAGGACCCACAACTAAGACTACTCTACCCAGCTAGGCTATCATTTAAAATCGAAGCAGAGATAAAGAGCTTCCTAGGCAAGAAAGAGCTAAAGGAGTTCATCAACACCAAACCAGTATTATAAGGAATGTTAAAGGGACTTCTTTAAGATGGAAAAAAAAATGTGAATATTAAAATGGCAATAGCTACATATCTATCAACAATTACTTTCAATATAAATGAATTAATGATCCAATCAAAAGACAGAGGAGGGCTGAATGGATAAGAAAACAAAACCCATACATATGATACTTACAAGAGACTCACATCAGATTGAAATACAGATACAGACAGAAAGCAAAGGGATGGAATAAAGATATTTCATGAAAATGGAACTGAAAAAAAAAATGGGGTAGCAATACTTATACCAGACAAAATAGACTTTAAAACAAAGGCTATAAGAGATAATGAAGAACCCAGTATGAAGAACTTCAAGGTATTTATCTGAAGAAACTCAAATGCTACTTTGAGGGGATGTGTGCATCCATAGGTTTGTTGCAGCATTATTTACAATGGCCAAGATGTGGAGGCAGCCTGGGTGTCCATCAGTGGAACAATGGATAAAGAGGAGGTGATATATATATATATATATATATATATATATATATATATATATATATATATATAATGGAATATTGCTCAGCCAGGGAAGGTAATGGGTTCATGCCATCTTTGGGGGCATGGATGGACCTTGAGAGAATTGTGCTGAGTGGAGTGTCAGGAAAAGACAGGTGCAATGAGATTTCACTTATATGTGGAGTCTAAAGAACAAAATAAATAAACCATCAAAATGTTCTCTGTACCTATGAGTTTGTTTCTGTTTTCTCCAGTTCTAGAGACTGGGAAGTCCAAGGTCAACCTTGAAAGTCATGGCTGATGAGAGCATCTGCAGAGACCAGGGAAAGCAGTGTTTGCTAAATATTAATAGAACCAATGTTCATCGAGGGCCAACTGTGTTAAGATGGAGTTATCCTTTATATTTATTTTTTTTCATGACATTTTGGGTGGGGTTCTGATTCAATTGGTAAGCACCAAAGAAGGGCAGTAATGGAGTAACTAGCTTGAATCAAGCTTACCTTTCCAGATTAATCATATCCGTATTTGTCACTCATTCATACACATAGACAGACATCCTGAATTTGCAGAAAATAGATGCCATGGGGAAAAGACTGGGATCTCAAGTTCAAGGTGAGCTAAAGACACTGAATGGGAACTTATTCTCTACATGGAACTGTTCCATTTCAGCTTAATTTGTGATTGAAACCCCAAGAAACTTTTTAATTATAACCAAGAATTGTATTGACATTGGGGTACACTTAATTAATAGGACATTATGTTTTCCTTTCTACTCCTATTGCCATCTTTGTCAACACACACACACACAAACACACACATGGGGTGTGATCAAAATATATGATGAGTGCTGCTGCCAAGTGCCGTCCAATGGAAAGGCAGGGATCTGTAATACGGGACGTAGTGCATCAAACCTTAATAACAGTGTGTGATAAGTTTCAACTTGTTCGGTGCAGTCAGCCAGGTATGAGCTACGGTTGAGAAAAGGTGTGTTTTAAAGTGTGTCGTAAATCATCCTCCATCATGACAATGTTCCATGTCACACGTCACTTCTGGTATGGCAATTTCTGTTAAATAAAAACATTACAGTGTGTCCTTATCCACCTTATTCACTGGATCTGGCACCATGCGACTTCTGGCTCTTCCCCAAAGTCAAAATGATTCAGGACATCGAGGCAGCCGTGACAGCACAACTAAAGACACTCACGAAAGAGGACTTCCGGAACTGCTTCAGAAAGTGGCCACAACAATGGAATAAGTGAGTTTGAAGCAAGGGGGAGTATTTTAAGGTGGATTAATGGTAATATGTCTTTTACTGTAATAATTATTTTTAATTTAAACATCCACGATATTTTTTATCACACCTCGTGTGTGTGTGAGTGTGTGTGTGTGTGTGTGTGTGTGTGTGTAGTGAAAGTAGTAGAAACCACTGAGTCTTTTCTTGTCTTGTTATCTACCACTTGTAGGTAGCCAGTAGAGGACTCCACTTCTTTTTCTCAGTTACCAGGGGGCAGAGAAGGGACCACATCCCATTCCTGAATTGATAGAGAGGAAGAAGCAGCCTCCTTTTCAGACAGAGCAGCGCAGCAGAAATGGAAGAAGAAATGCTCAAGCGTGGCCAAATGGTCTGCTGAGTCACAGCTGGGCCTCAGGCCGAGGCAGATGGGTCCAAGGCAGCCGGAGAGGACCCCCTAGAGTATGTGTATGTGTGCGGGGGGGGGGGGGGGGGGGGCGGACAGCAGAATGTTTTCCATGGGCCCGAGTGGCTCACACATGACTCAGACTTTGCTGCCAGGACAAGGAAGGGTAGAGAAGTGAAATGTACAGACCAATGCCTGAAGTCCTGATGATGGTATCTCTGAATGCCAGTGTGCACAGATAACATCCAGGAGGCCCCTGCCCAGATACCCTGGTGATCCAAACTTTCCTAGATTGGACACCACCCCAGGGAGAGAGATTTTATTTCAGCCACCCAGAATATTAAAGCCTCAAAGCAGAAAATAATTATAGTTACAGGAAAAAAAAAGAAGAAGAACAACATTGCATTTCTGGTACACTCAGTCTTATGAGTTAAAGACCAGTACAACCAAGTACAACTATTAGAAGGGCTTCAAATTCCAGGTTAAGTCCAGTGTGGTTCATTCTGTGAGCCCTGCAGCTCCTGGGCAGAGGGTCCTCTGCCTAATTGTTATCTGAAGTGAAAGCAGGTCTTGGAAGGAACCATAGCACTTAAACCCTATTAGTAAATACTTCCAAAGGCTTTTTTCATCTCCAAAGAAAACCTGTGACCACTGTTGTGAAGTGCTAATTAGCAAACTGGTTGGCTGCTCCAAAGTTCAGTTTGTGAAAAACTGTCAGATCACAGAGCTGTGACTAAAAACATTAGAGACACCACTGCCCCCAGGAGGCTCCGCCAAACCAATTCCAGTTTCAGAAATGCAGCGTCAACTCTCTATTTCCATCTGCAAATTCCAGAGAATCAGAGTTGATTTTAACTGCGTTAAAGGATAATGCTTTAAAATGACCATTGCTTTTGGTCTTTGTTTTGATCTGCTTTTTTTTTTTTAATTGTGAGTGTGTGTACTGCTCAAATCAGTAGTTGTATTAACCCAACAATTCTTTCATTGGTAGAGGTTAGGTTGTATGTTAATCTTCACTGTAACTGGTGATATGCTACTAAATGTTCAACATCTGGCTCCTTTGGGGGAAAAGCCCTGATTTGTAGCATTTGCTGGTTTCCATAGTGTAAATGCACAATGACCAATTTCAGGTGTGAGGTGTCTGAAGTAGAGTTGAGAACTGCACAATCTCTAGCACATTCTTACATAGTTCCACCATACAGATACAACTGTAAATAACCTCAAGAGCATGAACGATAAAATGTAGCAAAAAATTAGGAAGTGATAAGCTTTTAGTATTTATTAACTTTATCTTTAATATAATTCATATATTTGTATATTCATATAGTTGAATTTTTGATAATGGTTGTGTATGACAACTGGCTCACAAAAGTCCTGAAACACCACCTGTTGGCTGTTATGAGCCAGTACAAGCCACTAGTGTGCCACTGGCTGTTACCCTGTCCCCAACATGGTAACTGCTACCCAATAGGTGTTTTACGTATGTTTGGTGAATTGATTAGTTCATTAATTCATGAATAACTATCAGAGCCCCCAATTTTTCCAATTGTAAATGCAATAAAAGACTCAGGTTTGTTTAAAATCAAATAAGGGGTGGGTACGGGGGTAATCCTCACATACAAGGCAAAAAGGCATATAAGGTAAAAATTCTGTGTTGTCGGCATCAACAAAAAAATAAGTCAACTAGTAAATTTCTAATTTAGCTACAGTGTAGCATCCATATAACTCAACGATTGGATTTTAAACTCAGAAGATGCAATAACCAAGTGTGGGGCAGTCACTTAGCTTTTCTGGGACAGGCACCTGGGCTCAGGGCCTGCACTGGTACCAGTCATGTCTTTTACTTTTGAAGTTGAGCCAAGGGTCTGTAGGTGTGTGGTTCATCATCATGCTTCCTAACTTCACGGAGGCGTGGAGTACTGGTTAGGAACACAGCTTAGCTCCTGGGTTTGAAGCTCAGCTTTCCCACTCACTGTCCAGGTGAATCTGTCATGGCACTTCCTCCCTCTGGGCTGTAGTCTCCTTAGCAGCAAACGGAGAACAACAACACTGCCTGCTTCGTGGGGTGTGGGTAAGAATTCAATGGGTTTGGTTATATGAAGTGATTAGGACAACATACATAGTAAGTGGCCTATAAGTGTTAGTTATTCTATTATTATTATGTATACCATGTATCATATTATAAAGAAAAAAAGACAAGACATATTGTTGCAACATTTTTTAATTCTAAAACTGTTCATACTGTACACATATTTGTCCACTCTGAACCTCTCAAAGGGACCTGGCACATGGGAACACGCCCACCCCGAGGCGAAGTGCAAATGCCCCAGGGTGCTTCCATGTCCCTCTGAGACCCTGTCAGCCTTCTCTCATCTCCCTCCTTGCTTCATTTTCTCCTCAGCTTTCCCAGCTTCTCAAGCCCCAATGTGGCTCTCCGCCATACATCCTTTGTTCCCACCCGGCCCAGGATAGGGGGCCTGGAGCAGGATGTCCCAATCCCACTGCTAACTGGTGTGAGGGAGCCCAGCTCTCAGCCTCTGGTCTCACCAGCTTGTGAGCGAGCAGCACTTCCCGGGAGCTCCCTGTCAGTCTTGCCCCTCATAGGCCCCACTCTGAAAGAGGTCAGGAAACAAATATTATTTAAAGCCTGAATATGCAGGTGTGAACAGACTGGAGATAGGATTTTAGCACTGGGAAGACCGTAAGGTAACAGGAAAATGAAGAGAAAAAGCATTGGACTAAATTCAGAGTTAATAAGGTTAAAGGAAATGATGCTCACATAGTGTGTGGTACTTAAAAGGTATTCAATAATTAATACTTTAGGTTGGACACAGAACTGAATAATAGTTTATTTCTTTCAAGCCAGACTAAATCACTTATCAACTCCAGGTAAAACTGGAAGGATAGATTAGTTGATACACAACTGCCTCAAACCCTCATCATGCATTTTCCTTCAGGCTTAAGTTTGATTGTACATAAAGCCCAGAAATAAGAAACAAGCCTTGTTGAGTCAGTTCAACTGTTAAAATTGTGATTTATAAATTTTCCCACCAGAGGGCACAATCTAAAAAACAATGGCTGCTGACCTTCAGCTGGTGCATCGTTCATGGTGCATAATTATTTCACTCCGTTGATTTTGGAATGGAGACTCAGCTTCCTAAGTGGTGATAGTTTCCCCCCTCCTGTTTAACATCCATTTTAATATAATCTTCACTGCTTTCTTCACATGTTTAGGGTTTGCCTGAGTCTTTGTTAAGCAAATAATTTTACCAAAATATCTTTTCACATCTGTTTATTGAAATAGACCTTTCTTAAAGTTCCAACTTTTCTTTCCAATACTCAAAAAGATGATAAGATTCAAATGATCTTGGAATATGAACTTACAATAACACACTGCAGTGTCTTCTGAAATCTGGCTTCCCCTCTGCATGGGTATCAGTGGTTAACAAACATGGTTGTAGCTTTATCAATTTGCTTTGTGCTCTGAATCTAGTTTATATGTAAATCTTTGGGACATTGAAGAAATGTACATATACTTATTGTGTTCTAAATAAAATCTGTCACCTTTAAAATTTAAATGTATGTGTTTTTAAATCTAAAACAACACACCTTTTATTTATTTATTTATTTATTTATTTATTTATTTATTTATTTATTTTTACTAATTTACTATTCTTTTCTGCTTTACCAAAACATAATGATTTTTTTAAACACTGGCAGTATGAAAGGATTTTAATACATATAGTAACAAACTATGTATCTATTATTTCTATCCTTCAAAGGGAACAGGTATTAAAGATCATTATTAACAGTCCTCTCAATCTTTGTGCCAATGGTAGAATTCTTCCATCTATTCAAACCAAACTTTTATGAGTATTTTCCCCTAGTATTAAGATGTTCTTGATAGTGATTTAATGAACTTATACAGTGGAATTGGAGACTAATGAGAAAACATTACATCTGAATAGCAAGGCAGGTGATGAAAACAAACTCTGAAGCATTACAAAGGCAACTCTTCCATTCTTAGGAATACAATTTGTAATATTTTCTCCCCTTTTTTTAAAAAGGGGAGAGTAGGCAACATGCCATTTAAAATAAAAGCTGTTTCCCATAACTATAAATTCTCCTAGACTCATGGATTTTTATAAACTTATCTAATATAAACTGTCTATTGGTAATTAGAGAAGAAAGACTAAAATTCAAATTTATAAAACAAAAAGACTCATAAGTATTATGTGAAAAATAAAGACTCTGAGAGAATCTATAAATGAAGGGGGGGGGTCGGATTTTCTAGATCAGAATTCTTTTCAATCACAAGTAATGTTCCAAAGCAATATTTTATTTCCCATTTGACATGAATGAATTTCACACCATGGTAGGAATGTTACTTTAACTGAAGAAAATCTATTTCTACATATGTTTGCTATTTTTAAAAGATTGCAAATTTTGAACAGTTTTCATCATAACAATTTTATAAACTCACTTAAAGGAAGGCTAAAATATATTCTCAGTATGAAAATTTATCTTTTGGGGAAACCAAGAACTCACAACATTAAGGAACTGAATATGTATTTATCTGGTGAAAGATACATTAATTTAGTTCTTTGGTGGCACCACGGAGGCCACTAAAAGGCTTTTTAGTCACCTCTTCCCTGGCCCCATTCTCTCTCTCTCAAAAGCACCAGGTTGATACTGGTGTACCAATCACAGAAATTATGCCTAAAAGTCAGTTATCCTGGGACCTTCCTAAAAAACAGCCATTTTCATTTAAAACTGGGCAACTTGAGTTACTTGCAGCTCTACTACCTCAAACTTACTCAGTACGGAAAGCTTAAATCAGAAAGGAATGTAGTCAACCCATATTCCAAGTAGCCAACTAAACTTCCTCCCTCTTCTCTCTGACTCCAAAAAGAAGAAAAAAAGAACATTTGAAGCAAAGCATATCTGAGTCACAATCATTTTTTGTCAAAAAACTCCTTCTAGGGGAAAAAAACGCCATCCCTTAAAAATGCTTAAGTACTTTTCTAGAATTAAGATTTGTTTTGAGAAAGTAGTTATCCACCTGTTGAAGTTTAACCACAACCTAAAAATTATTTTCTAACCATTTTCCTTCCCTATGTGAAATGAGGAAACCTTTGCCTGTCAAGATGGAAAATGGTAGAGGAGGTAAACATTGTGCTCACCTCTTCCCACGACCACATCAAAGATACAACTAAATCATAGAATAACCACCTGGAGAACTACCTGAAGACTAGCTGAACTGAAGTCCTACAACTAAGGATATAAAGAAGCCACATCAAGGGTAGTAGGAGGGGCAGAGACACAGAACAGGTTTGTCCCACACCCACGTGTGGTAGTTGAGCATGAGGGAGGTTATCTTGGCTGCAGAGGTCCCCCCGACGCTCCCCAGCCCCACACCAGGCTCCCCAGCCCAGAGCTCCAGTGCAGGGAAGAGGAGCCCCCACAAGAGGGAGCCATGAAAATCAGCAGGGATTCCAGCCCGCTGCTGGAGTCCCAGGTGCTCCTCTTAAAGGGCCCATGCACAGATTCACTCACTCACAAACACTCACCCTAAGCTCCAGCAAAAGGTTAGCAGCTTGAAAGGCACCAAAGACATACTGGGAGAAACTCAATTGTGCCCAGAAATAACCCCCCATCTATATGGCCAATTAGCGAAGGACAAAGGAGGCAAGAATATACTATGGGGTAAAGACAGTCTCTTCAATAAATGAATGTTGGGAAAACTGGACAGATACATGCAAAAAACATGAAACTGGTCTTACAACATATACAAGAATAAATTCAAAATGTATTAAAGACTTAAATGTAAGACCCAAAACCATAAAACTCCTAGAAGAAAACATAGGTAATAAACTCTCTGACATTGCTTTTAGTAGTATATTTTAGGGATATATTCAAAGGGAAACAAAAGAAAAAATAAACAAATGGGACTACATCAAACTAAAATGTTTTTTGTGTTTTTTTTTCACAGCAAAGAAACCATCAACAAAATGAAAAGAAAACCTACTGAATGGGAGAAGATACTCACCAGTGATACATCCAATAAGGAGTTAATATCCAAGATATATAAAGAACTGATTTAACTTAACAAACAGTCCGATTGAAACATGGGCAAAAGACCAGAATAGACATTTCTCCAAAGGGGACATACATATGGCCAACAGACATATGAAAAGACGCTCAATGTCACTAATCATCAAAGAAATGTAAATTAAAACCACAAGCAGATATCACCTCACACCAGTTAGAATGGCTATTATCAATAAATCAACAAACAGCAACTGTTGGTGAGGATGTGGACAAAAGGGAACCCTCCTGCACTGTTGGATTGCAAATTGGAGCAGCCACTATGGAAAATGGTTTGGAGGTTCCTTAAAAAATTGAAAGTAGAACTACCGTAGGGCCCAGGAATTCTACTTCTGGGTATTTATCCAAAGAAATCTAAAACACTAGTTTGAAAATATATATGTACCCCTATGTTCACTGCAGTGTTATTTACAATAGCCAAGATGTGGAAGCAAGCTAAGTGCCCATCAACAGATGACTGGATAAAGAAACTGGTATGTATATACATATACAATGAAATATTACTCGACCATAAAAAAGAATGGAATCTTACCATTTAGACAACATGGATGGACCTAGAGGGTATTATGCTAAGTGAAATAAGTCAGACAGAGAAAGACAAATACCATGTGATTTCATTCACATATGGAATCTAAAGAACAAAATAAACGAACAAACAAAACAGAAACAGACTTATAGGTACAGAGAACAAACTGATGGTTGCCAGATGGGAGAGTTTGGGGGGCAGGGTGAAAAAGGCAAAGAAGTACAAATTGGTAGTTACAAAATAGTCACGGGAAATTGAAGTACAGCATAGGAAATATAGGCAGTGCTATTTTAGTAACTGTGTATGGTGCAAGGGATGATCAGTTTGTAAGTTATATAAATGTTTAACCATGCAGTGTACCTGAAACTAAAATAATATTGAATGTGAACTGTAATTGAAAAGAAAAAAAAAAAAAGAAAGAAAAAGAACTGATGAAATCTTTGAATTAACCTCCCTGAGCACTGCTTCTGAAACTCTGTGTGACAAAGGAGCATTGATTAATTAGTCAATTAACATCATTATTTCCAAATTGTTGCCACTGATACTTTTGTAAAATGCAATATATGCTGGATAAATGACATTTTTACATTATACAAAATACAAGTGCAGATATTTTATTCTTCAACTGATATAAAGTGACTCTCTTAAATCATGATGGATGTGGCTCAATGTCTCTTCTCCGTTTCTGTGCTTGTTCCTCCCAGTCCAGCAGCACCTACCGAGCAACGCAGGTCTGCAGAGTGCATGGTCAGTAGCATTGGCTAATGGCCTTTGTTCTTGGAGCAAGGTTTAAAAACACTTGATCTGTTCTCATAACTACATTGTCAGAAGAGAATGAACGCTACTCAAAGTATGTTCCAAAGTATCGAAATAGCTACGAACAACTCCTGGTTTAAGCAGTCCCATTCCTTGTGTGGAGCTTTAAAACAAAAATACCATAACTATTACTGAAAGCTGAAATTCTTAAATATAGGAAGAATGGACTCAGAGAATGGCTCTTGGAACTAAATATCAATGCCTAAGTAAGCATGTCCCTTGTAACTTGACTCAGCTGGGGGACAGGCAAGAAGAGAAAAGGCAGGATTGGAAATTATCTGGCAACTATGTAAGAAATTATCTTTAAAAATAGCTGAATTTTCCTAATTGGATATAAGGAAAATTAAATTTGGAAAGTAAAAGAGAAAAACCTTTGGGGAGATTTCTTTACTATTTTCCAACAGGAAAACCAATTTTTTTTTTAACAAAAAGTTATTCATTAGAAGTAGCCAAGCTAAACTGCACATCAGCAAAACTAATAGATCAGTTAAGTCTAAGAGAAGATCAGAGACTTTTCAGCTCCTGAAAAGCGTAATTTGGGCTGCAGCTGAATGAGTTAATTCTGGTTGAGTCGCATGCACTGTGTATTTGATTTCTTCTAGAGACTACCTAAATACAGTTGTCTAAACTTCTGTGAACACGCACTATTACTAACGTAGGGTTTGTGCAATCACCTGAAGGTATATCTCCAGTATCCTAAACAATTTCACTGGATTTATATTCATTTCTGGATCTGGCTCAGTTATGTTATTTTAGGGAAATCTCATATCCCAAATGTGTGTGTGTGTGTGTGTGTGTGTGTGCGCGCGTGTGTGTGTGCGCGTGTGCGTATACAGTATATGTAATTATTTATTACATCTGTCAAACTTTATCTGATATCAAAATTCATTTGTTATATTGATTAACAAAAGAGTCTGTTTCAATGGTGGGGGCAGGCCCTTAACCAAGTATGAAAAGCATTTTCAGAGCTCTAGGAATAAGAAAAAATAGATATATTCCCAGTTTTGACAAATACTAATGAAAAATATTTGAGAAAGTAATATAATTTCTCTAATACTCAATGTTCTTATCCATAAAGTAGGATCATTTCTGCCCCCAGCTGTCTCATATGGTTGTTGTGAAATGCTAATAAAAATACTTTGTGAAGAGGGTAAAGAACTAAGAAAATAGTACATTTTGCCCATATTTCTAACATTGGAGTATCTTTCCCATATAAAAAGGCCATTTTGAAGTGAAATTCTTTCCTAAAGCATGTGCCATCCACAATAACAATTTACATTCTTCCAAATGAGTTTCTGTTTACTTTCCACTCTTAGAGGATAATGTTTACCTTTTCTTACACTTTTAATTTCTCTCTGTTGGGATAGGCTGTGAACCACAGAGGATAACTTGTTAAATAATCAGGTTATTGACTTTTGTAGAGGATTTAAATTTGTAATATAGAATACCTTTTTGCTACAAATTAAAAACAACACCTTCACAATCATGTAAGCAATTTATCTATATGTTAGAAGCCCTATGTTTACTTGGATAGAGGACAGCCCAATAATGGAATGCCAATTTATGTAAAATCAACATGAAAAAATTAAACACTTAAGTAAACTTTGAAACAGAAGTGGCATGTAACACCCAGTCAGAAAGAATCAGTTGGTAACAGATGATTAAATGATGGTTAATATTTAGCAGGAAGGAAATGTTGGCATATTACATGTAACCAAAAAGCATCATGGAGGTATTATGATCACAGCCATGGAGAAAATGATCTTCAGAAATGTGAATACAGAATCATAGTCAATAGGGATTATGATACATTATGATCACTTTCATGAAAAACTTTTATCCAATCCTGATCTTCTCAATAGTGTAGTTTGGACACTGAGAGAGGAAAAGCAAGAAACTCAAGGGCTAATGTCCATTCTGTAAAATAGAAGAAATAAGGTTTAACTTGGATAATTAAGAAAGCATCGTCCTCATAACACCTCAACATTTCTGAAGATCATTTTCTCCATAAGGGATTTGGCAGGAGGCCACCAGAGAAGTGAAGCTAACTAGAGAGGAAGTTTCCTAGGAGCCATATAGAGTCCAGCTTGTATGCTATTTGCAGGGCTCCTGATACAATGATAGACAAGAAGTATGGTAGGGCCATTGCCAAACAGGTCAACCAAGGTGCTACCGCTAAAACAGGCCGAGTGGACTTCAGGAGTTCATGAACCTAAAAGAGTTAGAGTCCTAGGTTTAGAGAAGGACTCTCCAGTTTCCATCCAGTATTGGAACACTGGGGTCATAGGAAATATCTGGTATATTCTATTTGTTGTCAAAGAAAGGGGTCGATTTTTAATGTGGACATTCTTTTTTTAATGAATAGACTTTTTTTTGGTAGTGTCAGGTTTACAGAAAGATTAAGTGGAAAGTACTCAAAATCTCAAAATATGTCCCCATTTACCCTTTTACCCCCCAATTTCTGTTATTATAAGCCAATATTGACACATTATTATTAACTAAAGTGCATAGTTTACATTAGGACTCACTCTTTTTCCCTGTGGATATTCTTTCTTAAGAAACCTGAGCTTCTACTCTAAATTAAAAAAAAAATGTTCAGCAAAAGTCTATTCTATAAATAAGAATATTTATGAAAATATTTTGTTGAACTCTGTAACATTTAAGGAAACTTAAAAATTGTGTTAATAAAGAAAAATGAGGGCATTTTATTATAGCAATAAATATATATTCTTATAATGAGAAAAATCTTTAAATGAGGGATTGAGGTAATGAATGAGCTTAATGTACATAAAGTGCATGGCAATGGCTGCCAAAAAGTAAATGCTCAATAAATGCAAGCAATTATCATCATTATAGTCAATATTTTTCATAGTTGTAGAACTTGTTTTGAAGATGGGAACAAGTGATATGGTATCCTTGAGAAGTTGAGGAAAAGATTGAGTAATCTACTTCACAAAGCACTGGAACAGTGGTTAAAAAAAAAAAAATCCAGTCAAAAATCAAGTAAAATTCATATAGATGTTGAAATCACATTTTTATTTTGGAGGAAGGAGATGCAACCATAAGGCAAATAGTCAAGAACTGCAAGAAAATAAGCATTGCAGGCACTTATCATCCAGTAGCAATGACCTTCAAGATTATACTTGCTCATCGAAGCTACAACAATGATGTCATCTTTCATATTCATGATTCTGTTGGTAATGTAGATTGCCTATTGGAAACCTTTATGGCTACCTCTCATGCAGTGGGAATTAGTAAGTAAGGGTGAAATAGAGCAATAAAGCATCTCAGAGCTGGAGTTAAGATTGACTTCTATTCCTTTATTGGGGCCATTTCATTTTAATGACATCAGAGCATAATTGCTAAGTCAGGTGGAGCACAAAAAACCGTTAGACCAGAACACTGGATATTTCTCATGTGATGGCTCACTGACAGTATTCTACCAATACCTTCTCCATAACACACATACAATATTTGACCCGGAAACATGCACACTCACCGATAGCCATATAAATCTTGTGGATATAAATCATAAAATTAATTGATTTGGTTTAGTTTCAGTGATAATATGGATTAAACGCAAGTTTAAATTATCTTGATTTGTATAGTCTGTCGTTACTAAATCCTGAGTTACTATATAACTGCCAGTTTGGAAGTGCAGCATAGCAGAGTCACCCATGGCTCTTGTTAATATGCAAATTAGAACTCAGGAGGTCAGGGTGAGGTCCACATTCTGCATTTCTAACAAGCCCCAGGTGCCCTGATGTTGCTACAAGCCCAAGGATGCAATTTAAGTTGCAAACGTGAGTTTCAGAGTTTAGCTACAGCTCTGGAGTCAGTCACACCTAGGAAAAGTTAGTTAAGCAATAAGAGCCTAAGACTTTTCACTTACAAAAAAGGAAACAATGGAAGTATCTATTGCTACTTTTGTTGTAAAGACTAAGTGATATAATAAATGCAAATCACTTGGTCAGTTCAAGGCCTAGAACATAGAAAATGCACCAAAAAAGCTAGTTCTTGTAACTTTTGTTATTTCTACTACCTCTTTCTCAATGAAAGGATATGCATTTCTCAATTTTTTTCATTAATTCACTGATTCACTTGACAATATAGTTATTGACTCTTGCTAAAAGTGAGGGCATGACCAATAAGAGGTTAAGTCTACCGGGGAAGATAAGTTAAAGATGGAAGAGGATAGCACCTGATGTCCAAACTGTGGTAGATATGACACTCAAATCCAGAGCGAGCTTATATTTGAAGCCAGAAAATGGATAATCACCATGACAGCCTTTATTTCTCTAAATCTGATCAATAGCCATGTCCTTGTTAGTTCCATCTCCCAATCAGTAGGATACTGTTTTTATAAAGCTCAAAAGCATGTGGAAAAACTATAAGTAAAATTCAGGATAAGATTTACCTCTGGGGATCTGGGAGAAAGGCGAGTGGGGAGGAACAAATAGGTAAGCATGAGTTTTGGTAATGTAGTTTATAGCTTAGTGAAGGATTCATGGGTTTCCATTTTTAAGTTAATCTTCAAGTCCCTGAAAGGCCATATGGCACAGTTCTTTAACTTGACTTCTTAAACTGGTCAAGGAAAGTGAATAAGCTGTCAGGATCAAGCTTTTGCCATCTCCAAAGCTCCACCCTTGCCCAAAGCACCACTGCCAGCCAGACAAACATGGATGCAAACCAGGCATGACATATGTTCATGCACACGGGCCCAGGGAAAAGGGCCTAGACTGAATATCTATGCAAGTGGAGCGCAGAGAAAGACCAAAGAAAGAGGCAAGGCAGTCCAGTCTGGCAATTAACAGTGTTTATGAAGGGGACCTTATACAGGAGACACATCTTGGGGGATGGCAAGATAAAGTGGATCCCCATGCCACTTGACAGATGCCAAAGAATGATATAGAACAGGGCAGGATGTATAGGGTATGTCATGATCCCAGGGAAGGGAAAATGACGTACATGCTTCTCCAGGTCCGGACAACAGGGAACCAGCACGCCACAGGGCATAAAAGAGAGGTACTTGTCATGTCAGGAGTCAAGTATTAATCACAGACAGTCTCTGAGGGGATTTAGGGGAAGCAATCTCCATTTTGTCCCAGCTCTAGCTCACAGGTCCAGCGGTGGTCACAACATGGCAGTCCTTGACAAGGGAGGGGCAGTGATGGAAGAAACCCCTAAGAGGAGATGCTGTATTTACAGCTAATATGGCACACCTCTTCCTCCACATTCTCTGCATCAATGGTGGTAAAAAGAGCAAATGAAATTCTCAAATTAAATAAAACTTCTTCATAATTTCCTATTTGGCCTGAGCAAAGGTCAATGTTCCATGAATGCACTTTGCTTTGGTAACATAAAATCTTAGTGAGCCATGGTCTCTACCTTATTTCCTTTGAGCTTTATGTATATTTTTCCATAGAAGTTTTACATACAAACACAGAACATTATAAGATACTTCTTGTAAGTCACTTAAGTAATCAGAGTGAGAAGTCATTGCTTTTGGTTCCAGACTATCAGGAAGTCTAAGAGGAGGCAGTGACTTAGCCCCTCTATGGTCTACTCGGTTCTCCATTGTTTTCCTTTTGTAGCCATAGGTTTCACACAAGGTTCTGAGTCCTATTTTCTAACGCAACCTCTCACCTTGATATCCCTGAAGATAATTCATAGTTCCTTCTTGTGGTAAAGTATTTGAAAGGTGACCACAATAATCTTCCCCTCCCTGAATTCATGACTTTATCATACCTCCCATCAAGAGGTGGAGCCTATTTCCCGTGCCTTGACTCTTGAGATGATTTGACCAATACAATGCAGTGGAAGTGTTATTACGTGACTTCTGGGACTGGTCCTTAAGAGGTCTTCTGTTGCCATCATCTGGGAATGCTGTTCTGACACCACCATGGGGAAAAGCCAGGACTAGCCTAGTAGGTGGTGGGAAGTCACATGGAGCAGATATCAGTCCCCAGACCAACCAGCTCAGTCTGAATCAGCTACCAGACATCTGAGTGAGCCCATCTCAGACCACTCCATCCCTGTCAAGCCCAGGTGACTACCATCACGTGAGTGACACCAGAGAATCCCAGAACTGTCCAGCTGAGGCCACCCTAAATTGTTGAGCCATAGAACTGTGAACTAATAAAATGGTTGTTGTCTCAGGCCATTAGGTTTTGGGAGTGGTTTGCTAGAGCAATAGATAACTGATATACTTCCTTTATTTTATTACCTTTATCTGAATGGGCGTGTGTGTGTGTGTGTGTGTGTGTGTGTGTGTGTGTGTGTGTGTGTTTGTGTGTGTGTGTAGAAGCTGAGCCACACTTACTGTATGTAGCCCTTCAATCAGATTTTGGTCAAATTGAGAAAAATGTTTGACTTTGTGGACACTGAAGAATGAAAGTAAACTTGATAATTTCAAGACTTGAATATTTTATTATTAGACATTTCTCCTTTTCTCATATCAGCAATCTCATGTGTCATCGTTTTTCTTTCTACATGACTTTCAACATTTCTCCTCCTAAATTGGAGATAGTCTTTATTTGCTTTCCTTTTGGATTTTTCCAGAATTCGTTTATTTTTCTCTGTCCTTTTCTGTCATTCTTATCCCCGACATCTTCAAGGCTGTGACAGGATTTACATTGGTGACTAATGCATAGACCCATGTGGCTCTGATGACTTTACCTCCAAACTACATCTCTTGATATTCTCCACAATCCCTTCCATTCTACCTTTTGTTTCTCTTCCTCATGAACTTCACTTTCTTCTCTGCTGCCAGAAATACAACCCATGCCTGCTGTGATATGGATATGAGAAGCCACACTGCTAAGCAGCTCGGACTGTACTTGACAGATCAGAGTTGACTTTTTTTCTTATTTGGCTGTGTCAGGGCAGCAGTGTATTTACTTTCCCTTTGACATCACTGAAAGCTATTACTGTGCCATTCTGAATCCAGAGAGTAAGTGAATGTACAGAAGAGGCATGGCGGGGCCCTCTGGTCGGACTCAACACAGCCTCCCCAGCTCTGCTGTTCCGCAGCACGCTGAAAACGGAGTCTCAGAGAGCAGCAGACCAGACAGTCTCATGGGACAGTGAGGAACACATGGTTGGCAGGGAGGGGAAGGGAGAGGAAAGAAAGATGAGAGAAGGTGAAGATAGATGAAAGAAGAGAGCGGAAAAATATAGGGCTTTGTGGTTGGTAAGAATTAACAGGGGGATACTGACAAATACACTCTCGGCACCTTTGCCTCTCTGCTACTGCCTGCCACCCCAAGTTGTGCATGTTAAAATACACACAAAGAAAAACAATGGAAGAATGAGAGTTTCTCAGAAATGACAGTAATCAGGGTAATCAGCGTTTTCTAAATCTATTAGAAGAAAATTGTAATTAGGTGTCTACTTCATATTCATGTACAAAAATCAGTTCCAGAAAATAGCCTTACTGCAAAAGGCAAAACTTTAAAACACTTCAGAAGAAAATATCTTTCTGACTCTAGGGTAGGAAAGGATTTATTAAACAAAATACAAAAATGCTATCCACAAAAGAAATACTGAGTAGGTATCATATGAAAATATCAACTTCATTAACCGTCAGAGAAACAGAAATGAAGACCACAATATAATTTAATTTCATAGCTATTAGATTTGCCAAAAACTAAGAGGAAAAATTGGTACAATTGCTTTAGAGAATTATTTGCCATTATTTTGTAAAAATGAATATTCACTGGTAGAGACTTCTTCCTGGCACTTCCACTCTTAGGTATATATACAAGATGGCTAGCTGGTCTGGGAAGACACACAAATACATACTAACTGGTTTATGGCTTTTACAGTACACGATACATTACAGTACATAATAAAATCATAGCATGCAAATTCTAGACTTTATGACCACTCTGAATGCAGCCTAGAGAATTCTTCAGTTCTAATTAAACATAGAGATACGGAAAATTCTTCCTTTCTGAACTATTATCTCTTTGCTCAGGCTTTTGAAAAACAAACCAGTTCTTTGGTTTTAGGATTGTAATTCCCTAGAAAAGCTGATGAAACTGTGAAATCTATGCAGACTTCCATTAAAAATCCATGGATAATACAAGGGGGTTCCAGCCTTCCTGAAGCCCTTCTGTGTTCCATGTCAGGGTCCGTGTTTCCTGGGTTAAGAACTCTGTACTCAGTCATCCTCTTTCCAGAGTTATTATAGCTTAAGGCACTGAGCTGTTGCCCGGCCTCCATCTCTGAACTATGCCTCTTCAAGTTTTGGTTCTAGACTAGTAAATGTCCCTTCTTCCAGGTTTAGGAGTCAGCCTTTTGAGACCAGTAAGTCTCACCATACCTTTTCCTAGTTAAGGACAGAACCACAGCAATTCCAGAATCACTGCCAGGGGTACTTAGGCCTAGAGGTCCCCATGTCAGCAGGTACAATGACACAAGTGGCAGAGAGAGAGCTTCCATGGGGCCTCTTCACTCCTGTGCCTCACGACAGACACGCAGAAGGTCAGGCATGGCTTCTGTGGTTCACAGCAGAAAAAATGAACATTCCTGAGGAACGGTGGTATGAACAATATAAACAACCTAACATTTATGAAGCCAGGTTTTCCAGGTGAGTTACCCAGAGTCCAAGAAAACTAACAAAGTGAAATGGATTCATATTATCCCTGCAACTATCTCCAGTAAGAAAAGACAGGTTCCATTTCTACTTTACAGTGATATTCACAGCTCATTCTTAAATGTTCAGATTTTTTCATAATTGCTAGCCAAAGTGATAAATGTAAAAATCTGAAATTATTGAGGGCTTGGTTCGTCTGGCAGATATAGTTATTACTTGCAAAACACTACAAGAATTGTAAACTATCATACGAGAAGGAACGACGAATTAATGCTAAGAGTGTGTTCTGAAGTCATGCTGGCTCTGCCATTTACTACCATTTGCTTACTGCTTACCCGTGGGTCTCAACCTCAGCATTCTTGTATGTAAAATAAGGATAATAATAGTAACTACATCATAGGGGCATTGTGAGAAAAAAATGAGTACGCCCCGGGTTCTTTATCATTTAGATCCATGTCCCATTCTCCAAATATTTTTGAAATTGTGTCATTTGTTTAAATTAACAGAAAAAAACAAAAGAATACAGTTTTCAGCGCTTTTAAAAAAGGAGCATTTCATGGATACTGATCAGTTCTTAGGACAAAGCGTATGTGCAGACAGTAAGCAGTAGGTAGGTTGTCACCTGCAGCACCCAAGGGTGGTGGCATGGGGCCAAGGATAAAGAAACAGTCCCCAAAGAGGGAGGCGATGAGTAGGGAAATATTTCAAATACATGGGTTTCCTTTTAAAAAAAGAGATGCATTTAAGATATTTCTTAAGTGATCAAATGGGGGACAGGACTAGAAAATGTGGTTGGATTCTTTTAGAACAGTCCATCCTTAAGAATTTTCTTAAAGGTTTCTCTGATTTTATTGTCAGAAGGGATATTATTAAATTTTCCAGTGTAACATGAAAGATGGTTTGTATATAATTTCTAAAAATGATATGAAGTTAATAAAATTTAATTAAGAACTCTTTCATTTAAATGGACCCAATGACCTCAATTCCTATAAAGCACTCGAGTCCAGCTCTAAATCCAACTGGTAGTTTGCTTAGACACGTCTTTACCTACAGAAGCCCATGCCTACCAGCTGAGTTTTCATTCATGACCCACAATCACTCTTTACGGCTTGCACATTCTCATAAATCTCTGATCCTGGACTTCAGGGCTGTCTGTCTGTCAGCTGACTCTCCAGCATTTCAGTTCCCACATTCTCCACAGGCTCTGTGACGCCTACTCTCCAACTGGGAAACTCGCCCAACGTTCACCACACCCACCAGGACTAACGCACCCGATGGCACGGAAAATCCAACTACCTTATCCCTCCCATTAAACGACTACCCAGACTCTACCTCCTCCATGAAATTATTCAGAGTCCTGAATCCCTCCTCCTGCCGATGTCATGCACGTGTGAGTACACCTGCATAAGCCCAGGCAACCTTTCTTCTTCTTCTTAATATGTGAATTCCTTTTGATGGGATTGCCAAATAAAAATCTCTTATGTCTGTGAGAACTCCTACAGGACTAATGAAGAAATGCGTGGCATGTTAGTAAATATTGACTGATTTATAATTTTATTTTTTAGTTTAATATATTCACTTTTATTGATAGTGCCAACAATAAATAGAAGTAAAACACATTGTTGGCATTAAGAATTTTCACTCTGCAGCCAAACTATTTAGTTACTAACACCAGCTCTATTATTTACATTATGTTATTCTCTCTACACTTCAGTTGTGGCAACTGTTAAAGGAGAGTAATAATAGTATCTACCTAATAGGATTGTTTTGAGGATTAAATGAAATATTCCATGCAAAGTACTTTTAAAAAGGGCATACTACATACATATCAAGCACTCAATAAATATTTGTAGTATTGTTCTTATTACCATTAATTTATCAGAAATATATAACTGCCCATTTTCTAAGGTTTTCTAAGGTTTGACTGTGAGTTGGAGCGACTCATACAACAGGGGTCACAAATTGTGAAAGTGTCAGTTTGGTCTGAATTTAAGTTTGTGTCTTTCCTTCAGAAGTTCTGACACTGTATCTGGAGGTCAACACCATAACAATAAACTCTTGCTTCTCATCAGATGTGCCCCAAACAATTAGACTTGCCGATACTTTTCGTTTGCTCAGCCATCACCTCCGAGGGTGAATTCAATAGGGATGCCGATTCCTATCCCACTTGACCTCCTCTCCTGTGTTAGACACTTTCCACCTTACTCCACCTCTTCCTTGGACTTCCAGACATCTGCCCTGACAGTTTTCTTCATCTGTCTTGGGACCAATACTTCTTAGTCTTTTGTGGGCACCTCTTCCCTTCAAATAGTGCTGCTGCCCAGGTACCTTCCCTTCTCACTGAATGATTCCATGTTCTCTCAGGAACTCAGTTGGTTGATGACTCCACATCTACTTTACTGGCACTGCCTGAGGCCAGGCCCTCATCACTTCTAACCTAGCCTATGGAAATTGTTTCTTAAATGGTCCCCTGGCTGCCACTTTTCCCCACTTTAAAATTTTTCCTTCACACGACCACCAGCATGACCTTCCTAAGTATCAATCTGACCTTATCACCCTCAAGCTAATGCTCACTGATGGTTTCCCTTACCTTGCTAGATAAGATCCTAAAATCTTTAAACTATGAATCTCTTCTGCACTGTAATGACCTACATTAAAGAAGGCAGCCTACACATTTTTGTTGTTCAGATTATGTCCAGTTCAAACAACGGCATGGTTCTAAAAGTTATTCAAATCACTTTCCATTGTAAATGATTGATTGCAGCCTTAAACTCAATTAGAAGAGGTTCTCAACTCCATTTGAACTGAACATTTTTAGAACATTTCAATTATATGCCACACACACAAACACACACATAATTATGCATTGTCACACTTAAAAAATAGATTTATAGATTTTTTTCATTGTATAAATGCATACACTTAAATATACTTAAAATCAGTTATACAGAGGAAACAGGGTAATAATGAAAGCTGATTATTCCATAATTTGACAGCATTGTCCACAACTTTAGAATGTGGATCCATTAGAGATTTCTGATCCCCATATTATAGAACAGCTAAGATTAATCTTTTGCTATAAACTGATGAACACTTGTTGAGAGTCCACACATCTCAGAGCCTTCTGTCAACATCTAGGAACAAAGTATAGGGATGTGTAGGAATTCAAGAGAAATTGCTAAAGGAAGAAGACCTGCTGGACTAACAGCCTAAATGTTGACCGTGGCCCTACAATCTCACCGTGGGACTGAGATGGTTAGTTAGCCTTTCAAGATGTTCCTTTCTTCATCTTCAGAATGAGGGGCTTTAATTCTTGTCTAAGGCCCTTGACAGCTTTGAGATTTGACAATTTAGCTGTGGCATACCCACAGGACAGAAAAGCCTGCCCCTACACATGCTTTGAAAAGAACCGAATCTACCGTGTCGCTCGGTCACAAATGTGCAAAGGCCTCTTAGGCATCCAGACTCGATGAGGCTCCCAGTCTATGTTACTACAAGCCTCCACCTGCAGGTGCTAAAATCTTTAGCTTTCCTGCTGCTTTAACGTGCAGGACATTTTCATATAATGTAGCCTGAGCTGTCCCAGGCTTGAATCAATACAAATTCAACATATCTCCCCACCTCCTGCTTTCAAATACAAGTATCTTAACCTTTCAGTGACACCACTAACACTTCATAAGGGGAGGGCTGGGTGAGTAACCACTGTGTGTGTTTAGCTTCAGTTCTTGTGCTGGGGATATAACAGTCACAGGCAGTACCATGTAAGGAGTAGAGTAGTCTGTAAAGGCAACGTAAGACATCCACACCACCACAGCCGTGGCTGCTGGATGTGTTTCTGCAGTGTATTGGGTAGGCTTATAAGTGAATTGGACTGGCTTTACTGTTTTGTACCACATTTTGTTTTCTGATGAGCTGCAAGCCAAAGTCTATATGGTTGCACTTGGGATTTAGCAGCATAACCGATAAAAAATATAATGAGAAAGAAACAAGTCTGCATTCTACAGTGCACCAATCGAAAAGCCATCCTGTCATTAAACAACTCTGCTGATACTTGGAGATGACATGCAGTTACTGTTGCACTCCTGTCAATTACAGGCAAGGTCCTCCAAAGAAGATGGAAAAAGAATGCAGTGTGCTTATCTGCATTATTTAAGCCCACCCCCCAAAAAAGAATGAAATGTGCTTCACATACTCAAGCTAAGTAATCCACATTCCCTAAGTCTGAAGCCCAAAATTCACAGAGAAAATCCAGCAATGAAATTCCAGCTCACTTTGATTTTACCTTGTGTTTGTCACAAGATTGGTAAGCCTCGGAATTGAGTCATAAAAAGATGTAAGAAGGTGATATATTAAAAAAAAAAAAAAAAGACAATTCACCCAGTCACTGTGAGTCCAAGAAGTGTGAGATTCCTCCCAGAGATCACACTGGCCCCTGGAACTTGAACTCCAAATGTCACTTACCCTATGACCATACAGGAGATGGCAGTTCCCAAGAAGGCATACGTTAAAATTGATCCCAAGTTTTGAAAAAAGTGTCTCTGGGGAGAAAAAATATATATATTTCATGTAGTACATCAGCATGTTTTTCTAGTGTAACAGGAAATAAAAATAAATGTATACATTTTCACTGCCCCTCCCTTCCCTTACTATTTAGGCAAATTTTTTATTGGAGCCTCAGTTCCTGGCCTTATTCTACAGACACTTAACTGTCTGCACCACAAAGGACAGAGGTTTCTCAAAAACATAGGGGGAAGAAACATCTGGAAGGTGATGGAGCAGAAGTGAGAGAAACAACAAATTTGGTTAGACCTGGCTAGACGTGAGAGAAAGGGAAGGGACTGGACAGTCCGTGCAGGACTCTGGAAAAAGTTTTTAAGAAGTTTTGTTGTCACTGGAACCCTTTAGTATTTTAAAAATACTATTCTAAAAGATTTAAGCTTCCCTTTAACTTTTAATATTGGGTTTCTGCCTTATATTTCTTCTGAATGTCATGATACGAAACCTTAATCACTTACAACTGTTGTAAAGAATCACACAAAATGATACCTCACGATGGGGCTGGGGATGAGGAAGAACAACCCGAATAAATCCAGCCTTCTAAATCTTTTCAAGTGCTTGCTTGGGAAAACTCCCTTCCAGTTGTGTAAGTGGGATCTGAGGAGTCATGGCTGACAGCAAGAGGGAGCCCGGAGTACACAAGACCAGGTCTCTACTGAAGGAGCCAACTCGCTGCTGCAACTAACAGGCCAGAAAGGAGGGCCCAGGAATCTCGGAGTGGGGGTGGGCAGTGAAAGGCAGCCTCACCACGTCCGCATCCCAAAGCTCACAGAGCCAGTCTCACTCTGTGGCTCAGGGGGTGCTGGCACGTACCCTCCATGCCAGTTACTAATCTATGAGACGCACACATTCAGGCTGTGCAAGTGCATTGAACTGCAAAACTGAGCTTTCCTGTGTGAGCACCACTGGCTGAGTATCAGCAAAGCACTCTGGAGTTTCCACTCTGGTGAATAAACCCAGTGTTAATTAACAGTGAACTCTTTGATTACAATCATCTAGAATAATAATGTCCAATGGAAATACAATGCAAGCCATGTGTGTCATTTCAAATTTTTCCAGTAGCCACATTAAAATAAGTTTTAAAAAAGGAAAATGAATGTTCATAACGTATTTTGTTCAACCCCATATATCCAGAACATTATCATTTCCATATTAAATCAATATAAAATATTATTGAGATCTTTTACATTCTTTCTTAATACTAAGTCTGAGAAATCCAGTGTTTGACACTGAAAACACATCTTCATTCAGACTAGGGGCATCACTAGGGCTTAGGAGCTGCATATGGCTAGCACCCCAGGAACAGACAGCGCAGATCTAGAGAATTCCAAGTAGGTCAGATTTGAATCTGTGTCGCATAATATATGATAATGATAGTCTTACCAAACAGGTAAACCCATACAATAACTGTTTGTTTCCTTAGTGCTGGTAAAATTCTCTACTTAAGAATAAAAGAAGAAAGCAATCACTGTGTATTTACCTTTTTCAGGCTATATCCTGCATGAAATATAATTGGTGGCAGCAGAACATTGAAGAAGATTTCTGGATCAAATGTCATCTGCCAGAAAAGACAAAAGCGCAGTTAGGAACATGCTCCTTTGGGCCACTAAAGATGTGACTTAAAAATACAGTTCTATTACCTTTGCTAAGGTTGTATGAGGCATATTAGCATGCGCTATTCAGTTAGCAGGATAAAAATAAGGAATTCATAAGTACAATACAGAAATTCTTAAGTACAATATCACTGTAAAGACATATTTTTAATGTAAAACCTGACTCCATTTTATAGCTAATAGTAACAACAACAACAAAACAACAACAAAACAACAACAACAACAAAAAAAACCTCTGTGAAACTTTTCTGGGCAAAGAAAACTTTTTCCTTTTATTTTGATTAGTTTTTCATTCCTCATATTTTAAATGTTTTTTATTCTACTTTATTTTATTTTTTTTCCTTGTCAAAGGAATCGGTGGTGCTCAAACATTTTAGCTTCTGACAAGGATTTATTTAAATTTTAGCCAAGTAAAACATTTTTAGAAATGCAGTCTTGGTTTTCCCTACTTTATCCCATTCCAAAGTTTAAAATATTTTTTTAGACTCTGGAAAAACACATTTGAAAGTGGAAATGGATTTTCTAGTATTTGTTCATTGGCTTTTATTTCAATGATAAAATAAACTCTCCCCCCACCCAAAATTACTTGGTGAGAAGTACAATGAAATGAGATGTACAAATTCTTGAATCCAACATCTGCTATTTCCTGCGTAGTCTGAAAATAAAAACATTTAATATTTAAATCTCTCTCTCTCTCTCCCTCTCTCTCTCTCTCTCTCTCTCTCTCTCTCTCTCTCTCTCTCACACACACACACACACACACACACACACACACACACACACACTGCCATTCACTATTTCACCACTAAGGCCTTCTTACCATTACAGTACTCCTCAAAGTCTTTCAGATTTATAGACGCCACAAATATAATTTCAATTTTCCTCCTCCTTTTATGGCTGAATTCTTACTCATCTCTGAAGCTGGATTGCAAGAGATACTCCTCTCGGAAATCACTTTGACTTCCCAGTCAAAACTGACCATTCTGTCTCCCATGCTCTTTCAGCACTTTGGACCCTCCCTTGCAGCATATGTGCTTCATAACATCCTTTACATGATTACTAGTTTGTGTTTGACTGCCCCATGAAGTGGGAATTTATCAAGGATCACAATGACGGCTTAGTCAGTTCCATGTCACTTCCATCCTTCCCAGGGCTAGCCCATTGCTCAATACACTTTTACTGAATTGGAAAAAAAAAATTTTTATTTTGAGAGTCACATCCTTTATGATATAATGAATTATATGTACCTATAATATCCCTACACATCACAGGTAAGGATTAAGTACAAATTAGGAAAAGCCTCTCTTGACTCCATTTTCTACCTTGGGCCAAATTGAACATTACCAGACTCCCTCACCTCCCTTCCCCATACCAGCCCCTCAACTTTACCCATCTAATAGTTGGGGAGGGGGAGGTAGGGGAAATCAGAGCCACCTAACTCAGCCAGGTCTCCTTTCATAAACCTAGTTATGTGTTCTAGCTATTGAGCTACAACTTTCTATACCGGTGAGAATTCAGGTAGATCAGCTATGGCCCATCTATATGGCTCTCTGTTCCTCAGTTTCTTCATCTTTAAAATGGGCATAACAATTGTGATACCTTATTCTAAGGTAGTCATAAAAATTAAATAAATTAATATTTGTAAAGGCCTTGTAGCACTGCCATCTAGTAAGATTTTTAAGTATTTAGTACTACAGATAAAAATAATGAATGAATATTTTAAAGTTATACTATTTGAAGGTTATGAGTATAAAATTTGGGCAAAGATCTTCCTTTTCCTTCTGTGTTTATTCTTTTTTCTAAGATAATTTGAAACACAATGCATTGTTGATTCATTTTTATGAAGCCCCTTTGAGAGTATATCAATTGCCTTTTTGAAATTTTTTACCAAAGAGAGCAATGTACTTCTAGCTGCTGGAGGAATGAAGCAGCGTTGCTGTGATCATCTGGAAGAGAGAAGTACAGTGGCACAGCATAACCTCTTGGATAGAAAATCCCTGGCCTCGGCAGTTTTTCTGTAAAAATCAGGTTAATCACTCAACCAGAACATTTCAATAATCAGAACGCCCCATTCCCTGTATGCAGGCTAACTAATGTGCCATTGAATTCTATTTTTTGGAGCAGCCAGAGGAAACTGGCAGGTTAGGAACGGCATGCAGCACACGAGGATTTATTTGTATATACAAAACAGATTTGTGTTGCTTTCAAACTTGTTCTAAGCATAGGAACTGCTAAATCAGAGTTCTGGGAGTCACTCCAAATCCAGACAATTTCTCAGAAATGGCTGGATCTGCCGCTGCACCACCTCCAGATGGTGAGTCCATAGGCCATGTTCCTCAGACGCTGTGTTCAAACCACGGCCTTGGAGTTGAGACTGTTTCTAAGGCCCAAACAATTAAAATCTTCATTATAGTATGAGGGGGAGTATCTATGACAGGGGTGAATGGGAAGAGCAGAAAGGTAAATATATTTCAGCCAAAGACGCAAGTCTTTAAAGATACAAATTTTATAGACTAGCACTATCCAGCAGAACTTCCTGTGATGACGGAGATGTTCTGTAACTACTGTTCTACACGGTAGCCACTCACCACGTGAGCTGTGGAGCAATTCAACTGTAACCTAGAACAATTCAGGAGTGAATCTTTTTTTTTTTTCTTTCACATCTGTGGCTAGCCACTATTGGACAGTACATTTACAGACAGTTACTAGAATTAAAACATTTATACAGTTTTTAGATGGTCTAATATCCTATACAAAGTATGGCTAATTGGGAGCAACAGACCCGAGACTCTGAAATGGAAAAATTATGGGTGCTTCATGAAAGCAGTGAGATTTTTAAATATTGGGATTTAATTTTAAAATATCAGATAATATGGAGGACACAAAAATATCAATATGTTCACCAAGATGCAGTAGTTTTACCTACTATCTCATATACATATACCAGGATTAGGAATGGCCCAGACATGCCCAGGAGAGATAATCAACTTAAATACTTCCAAGAGTAAAACGGAAATGTACCAAGTTTAAATTCCAAGTTCATCATGCTATCATAGGCAATAAGAATAGGGCCACAGGGAGATAGGGGCAGGAAGGGAATGGAGGAGGTGAAAGGAGACTAAGGAGGGAGCAGATGAGATCATCTTTAAGAAAAAGTGCAGCTAACAGACTGGCCAGAACTAGATTTCGGTGGCCAAGAGAGGACCCAGGACGCCATCTTGTCACTTTACACCTAAAGTGAACTTTAGCTAATTATAATGGATTATAATATTATTAGCATGGCAGTTTAGGAAAATCTCTATCCCCTGTGTCACCATGACAGTTCTGACAAGAGCGAAATAAGGACAAAAATTCCCTCCTTCTGAGAGAAGGAGTGGTCAGCGAGGACCCTCCTAGGAACACCTACCACACCAGCCCTAAGTGTTGAATATTTCAGGCCTTCATGGTAACTGTGACAAATTGCCAAGCCCCACTTTTCTTTGGGGCGGCTGCTCTTCTCTGGGCATGCCCACTCTAACCATCTTGAGAGTGTACTGTCCTTTTTACAACAAATCTACTGCTTGCTTGGCTTATTCGGTGAGTTCCCTGAATTCTTTCCTGTGATGACCACCAAGAATCCTTCTTTTTGTCAACAGTCTGAAGGTTATAGATACAAAATTCTGCTTGGGTCTGAGGATTAAGATACTCAGCAACTCAATATGACCTAGCTGGGAAGAATATCAGTGTTTTATTCAACTACTAAATCAATAAGAACAATCTTAATGGGGAAGGGGGACTGCGATTTCTCTATTATTTCCAAAGAGGCCCCATAAAAACATTGTTTCATCAACTCTGACAACATCCCTGAGTGGTAGCTGGAAGATGCAGTTATCTCCATTTTCCAGAGATGAGAGGAGCCATGAATCACATGCCCAGTGTCAAGCAATGTGACAGGGATATCTCAGGGAATAGGGTGCACATGCATGGGCAATGTACTAATGGAAGCACCAAGGAAACAGCAAGCCAACTTAAAAGATTTCAGAGTGTTTAAGAGAAGTTGGTATGCAGAAGAAGATTTTCATTAGTTTGTCAATTACCAACGCCTTCGGAAAAGTGAAAGTGGTTAACACAATAATGTGTTCAATCAGCATATGTTTTATTCTTTAAACACTTGACAAGCCTCTTCTCTGCTGCAAAGTACTTAAAGATAGGGAATAGGTAGATCGAATCTATGAAGGTCATGGTTGAAAAAAGAAAAGACACCGTGCAATTTCAGTACAAGGCAGGGGGCTAAGCTATAATTCAAAATTCTCTAGGGCAGAGACAGTAAGCTGGGCCAGCTGACCCTACAAGGAAGGCTTGATGTTAAAACATCCTGGGTAGGAAGAGACGTCATCAAAATGGCGGCGTGAGGTGAGCCTCTGTAAAGCTCCCCTGGAATTTACACCTAATCAAACAACAATAACTCCAAAAAGGACTCCCTGCACAGTAGACCGCAAGACAAAGAGGCCCACTACCGAAATAACCTACAGGTGGGACATTCGCGAGAGCCGGGGAGGAGGGAAGGGAGAAGTGCGGAGACGGAGCTGCGCAGGCGCAGGACGCAGACCTAGCTCAGTGCTCCGAGCTCGCTGCTTCCCGGAACTACCGCAGCTGCAGGAGATCGGACTGCTAGGGCTCCGCTTGTGGCCCACAGGGCTGAGGGGGCAGCATATAACACGGCTGAACCCAATGATCACGGCGGAGACCTCAGAGAAAAGACTGAGGGAAAAAGGCTGAAAACGGTGGTTTAAGCCCTCACTGCCGAGCAGAGAACGAAGCCTTAGGCACTGAGACTAGCCGCCCCCTCCCTCCCCTCCCAGAGCTCGCCCCACCCCCACCTGCACGGTGCTAGAAGCGGAACAGTAGCAGTGTCAGATCAAAAGAACAGAATATTTGCTGTTCTGAGAACTGTGGACCGCAGACACAGACTCACAGCCCAACTAGTTCTGGCAAAGGGGAGGGAGCTGTGGAAGCAGGACCAGCTTTGGTGGCGGTCGCTGCCATTGCTCTGGGCCACCTCTCACAACTCACCCCGCCCCTGACCCCACCTATCTGGGCGGATCCCTGCAGGAGTAAACTGAACTGCTCAAACATACGGGATCCGAATCTGGTGCAGGGGAAGCTTTGGAACTTCAAAACCTCTCCGCATACCCACTGGGACACTGCGCCCTATGACCTAGGTGAACTATTAACAGAGGAGAAGCCCGTCTCCCAGGGAATCCCCCCATTGTGTGAGACGCTGGAATAGTGCAGAGAAAACATAGCACTACCGTGTGAGAGAGAAAAAAAAAGGCAGCAGTCGGAGAAAAAATAAAACATTCTACTAACGAGAACTGGAAAACAAAAGAAAGACCTCTTCCTATCAACCTGTTGCAGAAGCCACTCCTGTAGATGTCAAGGAAGAGAAATAGTAAATCAGTAATTGCCATGAATAACCAAGGCAACAAGACAGCTCAGAAGAAAGTGAAAAGTCTCCAGAAAAAGAACTTAAAGATACGGAATATGTGACTTAAATGACAGAAAATTCAAGATTGCAGTTCTGAAAAAACAGATAGGCAGTTAAATGAACTCAGAAACACAATCAAAGAACAGCATGAGCATTTTACGAAAGAGATTGAAATTCAAAAAAACAAACAAATAGAATTTCTGGAGATTAAGAACTCAATAGAAGAAATTAATAATGAAACAGCCAGCTTAGGTAGTAGAGTTGAGCAGATGGAGGAAAGAATGAGTGACATCGAAGATAGAAACCTGGAAATGACACAGATAGAAGAAGAAAGAGACTTGAGACTTAAAAGAAATGAAAGAACTCTACAAGAACTTTCAGACTCCATCAGAAAGAGCAATATAAGAATAATGGGCATACCAGAAGGAGAAGAAAGAGAGAAGGGAACAGAGAATATATTCAAACAAATTGTCGATGAGAACTTCCCAACCTTGTGGACAGAACTGGACCCTCGAATCCAAGAACCAAATAGAACACCTAGTTACCTCAATCCCAACAGGCCTTCTCCAAGGCATACTGTATTGAAGCTGTCTAAAATCAACGAAAAACAAAGAATCCTCAAGGCAGCCAGAGAAAAGAAGACGGTAACTTACAAAGGAAAGCCCATTAGATTATCATCAGATTTTTCAACAGAAACTCTACAAGCCAGGAGGGAGTGGAACCAAATATTCAAACTATTGAAAGAGAGAAATTATGAGCCAAGAATAATATATCCAGCAAATACATCCTTTAGATATGAAGGAGGAATAAAGACCTTTCCAGACATACAGAAGCTGAGGGAATTTTCTAATACACGACCTGCACTACAAGAAATACTAAAGGAGGCTATTCAACCACCATCAACAGGGACAATTAGTGGCAACCAAAACATAAAAAGGGGGAGAGTAAAGGCCTGAACCAGAACTTGGGAATGGAGAAAGTAAGCATGGTGAAGAAAACGGAATACTCTACGTATCAAACTTTCTTTTACATAAACTTAATTGTAACCACTCAAAAAAAAATCCAGAACAGAAGTATATACTGTAATGAAAGAAGAAACGGAGTAAAACATTATAGAATACCACCACACAGAAATAATAGACAACAACAAAAAGGCAAAGAAACAATGGAGACCCAGCCTTACCAGAAAACTGAAGATAGAATGACAGGAAATCCTCACATATCAATAATCACCCTAAATGTAAATGGACTGAACTCACCAATAAAAAGGCACAGAGTAGCAGATTGGATCAAAAAACTAAACCCAACCATATGCTGTCTCCAAGAGACACATCTCAGCTACAAGGACAAGCATAGACTCAAAGTGAAAGGGTGGAAATTGACACTCCAAGCAAATGGTACCCAGAGAAAATCAGGTGTAGCCATAATGTACAGATGAAATAGACTTCAGGATGAAAAAGGTAACAAGAGATAAAGATGGACTTTTCTTAATGGTAAATGGGACTATACAACAAGAAGACATAACAGTCATCAATATTTATGCCCCAATCAGGAGCACGGAAATATACCAAGCAACTACTAACAAAACAAAAGGGAGAAATTGACCAAAACACAGTTATACTAGGGGACTTAAATACATCATTGACAGCTATGGATAGATCATCATCCAAACAGAAAATAAATAACGAAATAGCAGCCCTAAATGACCCACTAGATGGGATGGACATAATTGACATTTATAGAGCACTTCATCCTAAAACATCAGACTATACATTCTTTTCTAGTGTACATGGAACATTCTCAAGGATAGACCACATATTGGGACATAAAATAAGCCTCAGCAAATTTAAGAAGACTGAAATCATACCAAGCCTATTCTCTGATCACAAGGCTTTGAAATTGGATATCAACTGCAAAGGGAAAGCAGGAAAAAACACAAATACATGGAGATTGGAGATTAAACAACATACTTTTAAAGAACGACTGGGTGAAAGAAGAAATTAGAAGAGAGATCAAAAGATACATAGAAACAAATGACAATGAAAATACATCCTACCAAAATTTTTGGGATGCAGCGAAAGCAGTTTTAAGAGGGAAACTTATATCACTACAGGCCGATCTCAAGAAACAAGAAAAATCTCAAATACTAACCTCACATTACACCTTAAAGAACTAGAAAAAGAAGAACAAGTGAAACCCAAGGTCAGCAGAAGAAAGGAAATAACAAAAATCAGAGAAGAACTAAATGAAATAGAGAACAAAAAGACAATAGAAAAAAATTAATGTGACAAAGACCTGGTTCTTTGAAAAGATTAACAAAATTGACAAACCCTTGGCTAGACTCACTAAGGTAAAAAGAGAGAAGACACTAATTAACAAAATCAGAAACGAAAAAGGGGAAGTTATCACGGACACCACAGAAATACAAAGGACCATCCAAGAATACTACGAAGGACTATATGCCACCAAATTCAATAACCTAGAAGAAATGGACAAGTTCTTAGAAACATATAGCATACCAAGGCTGAACCATGAAGAACTGGAAAATCTAAACAGACTGATCACCAGTAACGAAATTGAATCAGTCATCCAAAACCTTCCCAAAAGCAAAAGTCCGGGACCAGATGGCTTCACTAGTGAATTCTACGAAACTTTCAAAGAGGATCTAATACAAGTTCTGCTCAAACTCTTCCAAAAAATTGAAGAAGAGACAGTACTCCCTAACTCATTTTATGAGACCAACATTACCCTGATACCAAAACCTGGTTAATGACAGCACAAAAAAAGAAAACTACAGACCAATATCTCTGATGAATACAGATGCAAAAATCCTAAACAAAATTCTAGCAAATAGAATACAACAATGTATTAAAAGATTATTCATCAAGACCAAGTGGGTTTCATCCCCGGGGCACAAGGATGGTTCAACATCCACAAATCCATCAATGTGATACATCACATAAACAAAATAAAGGACAGAAATCATATGATTATATCAATTGATGCAGAAAAAACATTTGACAAGACACAACATCCATTTATGATTAAAACACTTAATAAAATAGGTATAGAAGGAAAATACCTTAACATAATAAAGGCCATATATGACAAGCCCTCTGCTAATCTCATAATTAATGGTGAAAAACTGAAGCCCTTTGCTCTACGTTCAGGAACATGACATGGCTGTCTCCTATCACCTCTGCATTTCAACACAGTGTTGGAAGTCCTTGCCAGAGCAATCGGGCAAGAGAAAGAAATAAAAGGCATCCAAATTGAGAATGAAGAAGTTAAATTGTCACTCTTTGCAGATGACATGATGCTATATATAGAGAACCCTAAAGACTCCACCAAAAAGCTATTAGAAACAATCAATGAATACAGTAAAGTTGCTGGCTACAACATCAACATACAAAAGTCCATTGCTTTCCTATATACTAACAATGAAATCTGAGAAAAAGAAATACAAAAAACAATTCCTTTTGCAATTGCAGCAAAAAGAGTAAAATACCTAGGAATAAACTTAACCAAGGATGTGAAAGACCTATATGCTGAAAACTACAAGACTTTTTTGAAAGAAATTGAAGAAGGCACAAAGAAATGGAAAGACATTCCATGCTCATGGATTCGAAGAATCAACATAATTAAAATGGCCATATTACCCAAAGCAATATACAGATTTAATGCAATCCCCATCAAAATTCCAATGGCATTTTTTAAAGAAATAGAACGAAAAATCATCAGATTTTTTGGAACCACAAAAGACCCCGAATAGCCAAAGCAATCTTAAGAAAAAAGAACAATAATGGAGGTATCACACTCCCTGACTTTAGCTTGTACCACAGGGCTACAATAATCAAAATAGCATGGCATTGGCAGAAAAACAGACATATAGACCAATGGAATAGAACTGAGAACCCAGAAATAAAACCACAAAAATATGGACAGATAATTTTTGACAAAGAAGCTAAAAACATAAAATGGAGGAAAGACAGCCTCTTCAATAAATGGTGCTGGGAGAATTGGATAGCCACGTGCAAAAGAATGAAACTAGACTGCTATTTGTCACCATATACCAAAATTAATAAAAAATGGATCAAAGACTTAAGCATAAAACCTGACACAATAAACTGCATAGAAGAAAACATAGGTACTAAACTTATGAACCTTGGGTTCAAAGAGCATTTTATGAATTTGACTGCAAAGGCAATGGAAGTAAAAGCTAAAATAAACGAAAGGGACTATATGAAACTTAAAAGCTTCTGCACAGCAAAAGAAACCATCGATAAAATAAAGAGGCAACCAACAGAATGGGAGAAGATTTTTGCAAACAGTGCCTCCGATAAGGAGCTAATATCCAAAATATACAAGGAACTCATGCAACTCAACAACAAAAAAACAAACAACTCAATTCAAAAATAGGCAGAGGACCTGGGGAGCTATTTCTCCAAAGAGGACATACAAATGGCAAATAGACATATGAAAAAATGTTCAACATCACGAATCATCAGAGATATGCAAATAAAAACCACAATGAGATATCACCTCACCCCAGTCAGAATGGCTATCATCAACAAGACAGATAGTAACAAGTGTTGGAGAGGCTGTGGAGAAAAAGGAACCCTCATACACTGTTGGTGGGAATGCAGACTGGTGCAGCCATTATGGAAGGCAGTGTGGAGGTTCCTCAAAAAATTACAAATAGAATTACCGTATGACCCAGCAATCCCTCTCCTGGGTATCTACCCAAAAAATCTGAAAACATTTATACATAAAGACACGTGTGCTCCAATGTTCACTGCAGCTTTGTTTACGGTGGCCAAGACATGGAAACAACCAAAATATCCTTCGATAGATGAATGGATAAAGAAGTTGTGGTATATATACACAATGGAATACTATTCGGTGGTAAGAAAAGATGATACAGGAAGATTTGTGACAACATGGATGGATCTTGAGAGTATAATGCTAAGCGAAATAAGTCAGACAGAAAAAGCAGAGACCCATATGATTTCACTGATATGTGGTATATAAACCAAAAATAACAAAAGAAGAAGACAAACAAATGAGAAACAAAAACTCGTAGACACAGACAATAGTTTAGTGGTTACCAGAGGGTAAGGGGGGTGGGGGGTGGGAGATGAGGGTAAGGGGGATCAAATACATGGCAGTGGGCCAGGGTTCATCAAGTCACACAGGAAACTGGCAGCTTCCTGGAGTTTTACTACTACCTGATAGCAAGCATGTTGAAATTTTTTTTAAATATTAAAATAAATGCAACTGTATTAAAAAGGGAAATTCAAAATCTGTATTTATTTTTAATACAAATAGGAGACTTCAAAGAAATCTAGGCTCCCTCGGGGCAGGAAGCTTTGGGATGTACCCAGAGACATCTCAATGGTGAGCGTTTCCTTTTTTTTGCCCTAAGTTATGCTTTGGTGTGAGAAGTACTGGGGTGGGGGAAAGAAGAATAGATTTTCTGATGAAAATATAGCAGATACTAATTAGATGACCTTGATTTATTTGACCTCTCTGAACCTCAGTTTTCTTATTTGCAATATAGGCGTGCAAAGGCCTACTTCCTAGAGTTACTTTGGTGGATTCAAAGTAATAACAGATGCAAAGGGTTCTACTTGGTACCCAGCCCTGTTTCTCTGAACACTACAGTGAACGGAGTGTTCACTGTACCTGAATCTAAATGAGAGAAAGGGTTGAAGCATTAAATTGAGTGCAGGATGCAAAAGGCACACTTGGGGAACAGAAATATACAATAAGGACCCTGAGGGATGGAGGAGGGGTGAAGGCCCAGCATGTGGACACCACCCAGACTATGAACCTCTCTGACCTAGTGGACATGGATTAAACTATATCCATTCAAACATGCAGAAAAGTAGAAATATTTTACACAAACAGGATTAAACAATAAAATGGCTTTTGGGAATACAAGTCTATATAACCTTTTACTGGGCTAATCTAGCGAGAGGTATGAAAATGTTAAATGTCCACACCATTTGATTCAGCAACACCTCCTCTGAGAACTTTTCCTGAAGGTATGCTTGCATACGTGTGGAATGACATAAGGACAAGCGTATTCATTGCAGATGAAAGGATGGTAGAAAAGAAAGCATGGAGGATGATAGAACCATGGACCACTTAAATAAATTGTGATATACTCTGTAAAATTGAGTACCATGCAACTGTTAGAAAGTCTGAGAAAACTATTCATGAACAGATAGTTACTAAAATTTGTTGTCAAATCAAAAGAGCAAGATGTAGAACAGTATGTCCCGCACAAGTAACAAAAACTGCGATGGGCTCCCACACCCTACTTCCTTTGGTTCTGGCCAGATACCTAGACTGCATTTCCTTGTGGTCACATGACAGAGGTCTGGCCAACAGAATGTGGATAGAAGAAACATAAATCATTTCCAAGCCCACTCCCTAAAAACCCCCTAGATCCTCACTGCTTCCTCTTTTCCTGCTTTTATTGTCTCTCTGAGAGCATCTGGCAGAGGCCCCAAATCCCTAGGGACCAGTAAAGCCAGCAGATTAAAGGATGATGGGATGAATAATGGCTCCTGAAAAAAAACTGTGGTGCTCCCCTCACTGGCCCAAAGGCCACACTGGATTGGGACATGAGCAAGAAATAAACATTTACTGTGTTGTCATTGAGATTTAATGGTAATTTGTGAAAGCCTTTGGCCTAGTCCATGATTTGTGTAAAAAAGGGGGTGTATATAATTTACTTGTGTATATATATATATATATATACACACTATTGGTGGCCTCCCGATAGGTTAGGGAGGAGAACGTGGTGCAGGAGGGATTTTCTGTGTGTGATAAGTGAGAGGGTGCCTTTCTTTCCCCTTATAGATTATATTATAGATACAGAGATGGCCACGACTTAGAGGGGTGCATCCCAGCATTTTTGCCATTATGTCACATACAGAAACTGATTACATTGAGTCATTGGGGTAAACTTTGGGGAAATTAGGGTTCTCATGAGACTAGTCAAGGTTGAAAGGAGACTGGGGCTCTGACCATCCTGGACCCGAGAATGAAGGGACTGACACCCTGGTGGTTCACCTGTAACCGTCAGCACACAGCTGGGGAGTGCTGTGCAGGACTTAACACTCCTGACCCGGCCCACTTTCCCCAGGAACCACAGTGACTAGTCTGATCGGTGAGCTGGAGAAAAGGAATTGAGTGTGAGCTGCTCGGCCCCCTCTCTCTCCGTGCTGGAGCCAGCCTGCTGGCTGGAAGTGCATGCCCCTGGCCCCTCCCAGCTCTAAGCTTTTACTAGAGCAGAGCCCAGAGGGAAGGCCCATGCTGTCCAGCTGGGTCTGGGGCTGGATGTATAAGTCTTTCTAATTCCTGAGTGAAAGATGAGTAAGGCAGCTTAAAGACCACGCCTCCCTATGTTACCTAGCTTTTGATCTCCATCTTTCTCACTCCTGTATCTATGTCTCAACTAGTTACAGAATCAGGTCGGCAGTGAGATGATATTGAATGACCCTTTCAAGATCCCAACATACCCTTTTATACCTTTTGAACCTTGAGCCACCTAAATGTAGTATCTATTCAAAAAATAAATTAAAGGCATTCTCTTTCTTTAAAAAAAGATGTCTCAGGTAAATTTGTTTGGAGGGGCCTCAAGATTGTCCTGGATGAAGGGAAACCACTGCCAGGCTGCAGCTACCAAAATGAGCATATGGTAATGGAAATGTGAGTGAAGGTGGCTGTAACAGAGTGGCAAGGAAAAAACAAACCCAGAAGACATTCATTCATTTAACAGGTGTTTACTCAGAACAAGCCAGGCATATGGCAGGGAGGAGTATCAGGGCTTGCGGGGGAAATATGAGAGGTGAAAGCAAAAAGCCCCAGAAGAAACCTATGTTTTTGCACCTGGGTGCATGACAGAGGGAATATGATTGGGGAGGAGCTGCCCTGACAGAGGTAAGAGGGGTCAGAACAGCTCAGGACTAATTGAGTCCTCCGCTCACCGAGTCTGATTCGTCTGTGAGACACTTGGAAATATGTGCTTGGTGAAAAGTTCAGGGCCAAAGAATGATCCAGAATTGTCAGCAATGAACAAAGGATTTGACGGGTATAGATGGAGCGAGTGTCATGGAAAAGAGACAAGGATCAGGGTCAGAGTTGGGGCGGAAGAAGTGGTACTGCTGTGGAGAGAGACAGTGAAGGAGCAGTCAGAGGGAGGAGGGGGGTGAAGGTCAGCGTCACACGAAGCCAGGGAGAAGCGCAGTGTGAGGGCAGTGCTCCCTCCTTCAGCTTCAGGGCTGCAGAGTCAGCAAAGAAAATACAGCACACACAGTTATAATACATACATTGGAACTTCAGATAAACAATACTTTTTCAGAATAAAAAGTGTTGTACTGTGTTTGGGATACACTTTTTCCCAATTATTTATGATTTATCTGAAATTCAATATATACACATATATATGTATATGTATACATATATATATATATATATGTATACATATACATATATATACATATATATACATACATATATATATATATATATATATATATATATATATATATATATATATAGGGAGAGAGAGAGAGAGAGAGAGAGAGAGAGAGAATATGAGAATGAAAAAGCCCAAAGTTAGCCTGTATTTTTGGACCTGGCTGACTGAGCAGCAGCTGGCTCCATGTACCCCATCCTGATGTCAATGACTGGACGAGTTAGAGGAGACGTCCTCTGGATTTTATAATTAGGAAGTGGTTGTTGATCCTTCTCAATGGATTTCAACCAAGAAGTGGGTCCTGAGGGTTAAGGAGTGTGAAAGCAGGGGGCTCTGGGCCCATTGACTGGGAGGCTGAGTAGCAGGCTCTGTCAGGATTCTGATAAATGGCTCTTGGATGAAATGAAGCAATGAAGGAAAGCAAGGGGAAATACAAGGCCAAAGGCCACAGAAAAGGAGGCTGGAAAGCAGATGAGGACATAGAATGGTGAGGGTATATGTTTAGGGAGGTAAGGAAGTGATATGAGCACCAAAAAGATAACAAATTAATGTTTTTTAAAAGGGGGGAGATAGCCTGTTCTCAACATTCAAATCTGTGGAATGGCCACATGAAGAGATGGTTTTTCATGGGAAAAAGCATTCTTCTATTTCTCCAGGTGTTTCCTACAGAGCCCTTGTTGCCAGTCACACAGACTGTCAGAGAGAGAAGACGCCTTGGAGGTCACCCATGCATGGGTTTACAAAATGATCTCTGCCAATCCCCAGACTCTGTGGAGGGGGTGCTGGTGATAAGAAGTGGGGACTACCAATCCCACTGGCACCCAGCCTGGCTCCACCCTCTAGTTTCTGCCCAAGCAGTTTTGATTTCACCTATTTCACATACTATGCAGGGTTTTCAGATTTTCTTTGAAGTGAAGGGTTCTTGTGCTAAAAACTGATTGTAACCCTAACCTAATACTGTCCCCTAGAAATTTCAAGGAACATGAAAAGGTCACCAGGGCACTCAGAGGCACCACTGAACTTATAAATCCTAAACCAGAGCTGTTTCTCTTTTACTATAGTTATGTTCTTAATTTTGTTTCCAACAAGTTTTAAATGATGTGTCACAGTTGAAGACGCTCCTTCTACTCCTTGGCAGAAATAAGTGATACCCTGAAGTTAGAAAGCATTCTTGCTATCCACGGCTGTATTCTTGTACTTTATATATATGCACCCATAAGCAATAATTAGTATTATTTGTGTTTTTGAAATTTTACAGAAATTTACCAATATTCTTTTTTATCCTTTTTTTTTTACATTCAACATTGTTTTAAGATGTATCTACATTAATACATGTAGATCTTGTCCATGCAGTTACACTGCTGTATAGCTTTCTATGAGATTAATGTATCATTCTTGTTTTTCCCCCCTTTTCAACAAGAGAAATAGGGCAGTTGGGTTATTTTCCTTGCTATGCTATTATTAAAATAATGCAAAGGATATTCTTGTGCTGAAGTTTTTGCATATTTGTGAAAGTTTCTCTAGAAGTAGAAAATACATAAGGTAGAACTACTGGATGGTAAGATGTACGAATCTTCAACTTTAGTCGGTGTTGCCAAATTACTTTAAAGTGGCTGCACAAATCTACCCTCTCACAGGAGAGGGAGTAGAAGAGCAGCTCCCCACATTCTAGCCAACACTTAATATTGACAAATTTCTAATGTTTGCCAGTCAAATAAGTATGAACTGATATCACATTATGGTGTACTTTGCATGTCCCATTACTAATGAGATGAGCGTATTTTCCTTGTTTATTGGCCTTTCATGATATTTCAAAAATATACAAAAGATTCACTATTTTTGTACGTCTTACCTGGTATAACTGTTTCTCGTTTCTCATTGATTAGGTCTTCATAAGATCTGCCTACTATTCTGTTTTGGTTATTTACATTTCAAGTATATTCTTCTATTCTCTCGCCTCTTTAAACTTTTAACTGTCTTAACTTTGTTAATAGTGTCTTTTTCATGAAAAAGGGGTTTATTCAATATAGTAAAATTTATTCTATTTTTACCTTATGATTTCAGCTTTTGGTAACTTTTTAAAAAAATCTTTCCCTATCCTGATGTCATAATATATATTCTCCAAACAGTTTATAATTGGCTGTTTACAGTTAAGTTTTTAATCCATCCCAAGTTTATTTGTTAGATGATGTGAAATGGAAATATAATTTTTTTTTCTTCCATATGGATAGCAAATTGTCCCAGGAATACCCACAGGTATTTGGTAGTTTATCCTTTTCCCACTGATTTTGGTTAGCTCTTCTGTCACTGTCCAGTGTTTTTTCAAAGATTCATAAAACATTTAGTTTAATAAATATTTGATATCTGTTATCCAATAGCTAGCATAGTTAATAATTCAAAACATAGGAAAAGCTTTATACAGGTAGGTATTCACTAAAACATTATACTAGTTGAAATTGAGGAACAATTAAAAAATCAAGTATGTTTAAACTCATCACCTTGCATTTTTTAAAGCCTGAGGAAAGGTTTAGGGCATGATAACAAATTAATAAAACAAGTTACAAAGTTTTTGAGACCACCTGATTTATAGTACATAGAAAAAAAATGTATGTAGAAAGACTGGATAGAAATTTAACAGAATTTACAGTGGCTACATAATGTTGTGGGGTTATTTGAATTCTTCCTTCAAAAAAACACAAAACATAAACTTCCCTGTCCTTCTCAAATGAACATTTTATAAAGTGACCATATAGGTAGTTATACCACAAATGCAATAAAATCACTAATAAAACCACAGATATCTTTTAAGTGACAAAGAATTACGAACATCTGAAATGGAATGGAACCTTTTAAAAATTAAGGGATAAAAGGAGATAAATAATATATGATGAAAAATTAAGAATTGAAGCCCCTGATTGTTATGACTTTTCAGTTTGATAAAATATCTGAAAGGGCCTGGTACAGAATCAGTCATGTGAGCAATTAATGTTTGTTAAATGGTTAACTCATGCCATGTCCAAATTTACTGTTATTTTCATTGTTTTAAAAAATTACTGGGAGGCTGACGATAGTCCTCCCAATTAGAATACTTGGTATTGTGCATGTTAATGCTTCAAAATAGGGGATCACTGAAATACAGAGGGTGCCAAAAAGTGTATACACATTTTAATATACACATTTTAAGAAAGGAAAAAACTGTATTAAAATTGGAATACTCAATATACACCGTCACAAAAAATGAATACAAGTCATGTGTATACATGTTTTTGGCACCCCCAGTATATACATTTTGCACTGAAGTTTACAGAAACAGAACTAAACTACAGAGAAACAGTAAAAGGAGAACAATGTAGAGAAAATTTAATAATCATAACTTATCACTGAGAAATTTGAGAATATTATATCACGCAACTATGATTACTTTTCAAGTAATTAAAATTCCAGAAGTTAGAAATACACTACTGTGAATATTATACAAGCAAAAGTGACAGATATAATCACTGGTATTTCATTGGAGGTAGAGGTAGTACCTATAATTCCAGGCAAAATTAAGTAGGAAATTGAGAACAAAACATTTCTATAATTCTAAATATTTAATTTGGCAGCATGGGGTTGTGAAAAGAACACTGAATCTGAGTCAGAAGACCTGGTCCTAAGACTAGTTCTGCCACGGATCAATCATAAGCAAGTCATGTCAGCTTTCAGAGCTTCAGTTTTCTACTCGGAGATATGGGGCACTATCTGTTCACCTCCTGGGATAATGGTGAGACGGAAAGGGATAAATCCATAGGGAAAATTTTTGTAAATAACAAACTACCTTGGAAAAGGGAATGCACAGTCATAATTTAGTCAGGGCTGAAGTTCACGGTCTGTCCTCCTCACCTACGGACTGGTACCACTTGCCAATTCATCATAATATTAATTAAGAATAAAAATAACAACTGACATTCCCATAAGGCTGTTACAGTTTTAAAAGTGCCTTCAGACATAGTCTTTCATTTTTTTCTTCACAAAATCCTTTGAAGTATTATGAATACCCCATTTTTACAGAGCTAGAACCAAGGCTCAGGGTGTTAAGTGATTTGCCCGAAGTCACGTACCTTGTAAGTAGTAAGATTCAGCCTCAAACCTGGTTTCTAATTGTGAGCCCACTGCTTTGTTGATAACAATAATGATAGAACTAACAGTTAATATATTTTGAACATTTACTATGAGCCAGAAACTATTCCAAGTGCTTTACATGTATTTTCTCATTTACAACTCACAATGGTCCTACGAGGTAGTTAGGATACTTGGTTTTACAAGTGGGGAAATTGAAACATAGGGGGTTAATTATCTCACCCAACACCACACAGCTGGTAGGTAGGATTTGATCCAAGTACCATGGTTCCAGGGCCTGCCCTCTTAACTGCAATAGTCCACCTGCCATCCACCTGTGGGTTCAGGTCACCCCCTTCACTGCTGGATGTGTCCTCATTAGCTGCAAATACATAAAGGCCACCTACGGTTTCCAGCTTATAGCCACAGCACCTAATCACTGACAGTGAGGAAGTCTCCCGTTTCTGCATAAGATTCTTGATGCACAAACTCACCTTTGTTACCTTTGTGACTCTTTGAAAGGTAACCACACATCCTGATTTGACCAGGACAGTTTCAAGTAATGCCTGTTGTCCTGCCCTAATTATTCATTGGGGCCACCTTTACTCTCTAGAATCTCAATTTGAAGGACAAATCAACAAATCATATGGTTTCCTGCATCTGACCCTAGACACCCGGACTCCTGGCCTTTTAACTGACTACATATAACTTGGTTTGGCTGCTGGTCCCTTGTGGGTCTGCCATTCATTGCATGAGTCACCAACTTCCCCCACTAGCTATGGCATTGACATGACAGTAGGTAGGATTCTATTCTAAGATTGATTCAATATCAGCAGAGCAAGAGAAAATAACAGGTAGGTGTGAGAAGGGCATGGTCCCCCATCTCACCAAGAGCATTTATACCTTAGCACCCAGGTAAGAATTGCAAAAGGAAAAATATTCCAATACAACTGAAAACCTGTGCATCAAGAGGGAATTTCCCCCAATCTGGAATTGATCTTAATCTTGGCCAATCTCTAGCTAAAAGACAAAAGAAACTGCTTTCTAACCCTCCAAATATATAGAAGCATTACAGTCCCACAGTTTCTTTATTGCCTTACAATTTGTCTGAGTTTGCATTATCTTTTGGGGCCTGAACTTTGAAGGGCCCTGCAGCTTCCCCTCACAGTTCTCAGCAGGGAGCAGCTGGCCTGGGGAACTCAGACAGGGAAGAGCTGAGTCAGCAAGGACACAGTCACTGCAGGCATGCTTGAGGGGGTTGGAGTGAAGGGGAGGTGCTGAAATCAGCAAAAAGTCAATGCTAAACATCCTGATTTAAAATTAAAATGGTGTGTTTTGCAAATGGTGCATGCACCTTAAAATGGTGCTTTAAAAAATGCCACCAAACTTCCTTCATCATACCCATCTCAAACTGCTTCCCAAGGGGGAAATCCATGCCTGTCAAGGGCAGATGTTAAGGAAACAGAGTCATAGTCACAGCACACCTAACACCGACCGTAATTTTTTCTCATGTATTTTGAAAAGCACCCCTGTAAAGTGGGTATCACTAATCCCTGTTTTACAGATAAAGAAAAGTTAACTTGTCTGATGTCTCAATGTTAGAAGTGGCAGAGATAGGATTCAGCCATAGATTTAATTGCAGAACTACAACGGACTGAATATTTGGGCTGCCTACAAATTCATGTTGAAATCCAACCCCCAAGGTGTTGGTATTAGAAGGTGAGGTTTTTAGGAACTGACTAGGTCATGGGGTAGAGCCCTCCTGAAGGCAATTAGTGCCCTAATGAAAAACCTCCCACCGGCCCTGCCAGAGAGATCTCTCATTCTTTCCACCATGTAAGGACACAGTGGGAAGACAGCCAAGTACACTTGAACCAGGAAGCTTGCTCTCACCAGACCCTAAATTGCTGGTTCCTTGATCTTGGACATTCCAGCCTCTAGAACTGTAAGAAATAAATGGTTCTTGTTTGTCACTCAGGCTATGGTGTTTTTGTTATCGCTGCTCGAACAAAATCAGACAAAAACCTTATATACTTCCCTATATCACCTTAGAGGTAGTCAGAAGTTAAGCTAAAGATATGAAGCTCTAACAGTAGAATTTTAAGACAATCACCATGTGGAAAAGGACTTTGTGGTGAAGTGAAAATGAGGTGTTTGCATATTTCCAATTCTCTTAAAAATGCAATTATATGGACATATAGTCAGTCGTGCTAGTAATTTAACTCTTTGGAGGAAAAAAAATGCCCACAAGCTCTGATTTGTAGCACTTGACAATTTCTGCGGTGTAAATAATTCCACCAAGACCCACTTCAAGCTGCCAACGGTTTAACAATTGGCTTGCAGAACTCCTGGATATTTGATAATCAGCGCTTAAGAGCTGGGACAAGCCCGTTCCAGTGTCATTTGACACCAATTATGTATTAACTCATCATTTGGGTACTATGCTTGGACACATAACCTATATACATGTTTCCAGCCCCTGGAAGGTATAGGAAAACAGAATATTCACTTGGTTGAATTAAAAGGACAACCAAGATGGTGCACTAGGTAAACCCTGCATTTACCTTCTCTCACAATCACATCAAAATTATAACTAATCTACAAAACAACGATTATTGAGCATTGCCTAAAAGCAGGCTGAACTGAAGCCTTTTAACTAAGGACGCGCAGAAGAAGCCACCTCCAGACTGGTATGACGGTCAGAGATGCAGAATGGGCTGGTCCCACAATCGTATGTGACCATTAAAGATCGGGAGGGCTATTTCAGCTGTGGGGGGTCCCTCCCCATCCCAGAGAAGAGCAAGAGATACTAGCCCCACTGCACCCGGGGTTCCAGTGCTGGGGAGAGAAGTCCCCATAATTTCTGGTTGTAAAGACCAGCAGAGATTGTGACTCAGTGAGACAGAGTGCAGCTGCACTCACAGGTGCCCCTTTTAAAGGGACTTACCCACCAACGGAATCACTCGCTCTGAGCTCCAGCGCTGGGGCAGCGGCTGGAGAGGTGGCAAGGACACATGGTGGGGAATTGAGTTGTCTGGCTTGCGACGGAAGAGGGAGAGGCAGCTTTCTCCTGGAAAGGGGAGCTGGCAGAGGCCATTGTTTCTTTGTTGAGCCATCCCCCCTTCCCAGTGTGTGGTCACATGCAGCCACCATATCTGAGTATTGCTGTTCGTTTGCCCCGCCCTGGTGATTTGAGACCCGGCCCAGCCCAACCTTTGGGCACATCCAGGCTGCTTTTGATGGCTTTTTCATACAGACTGCCTGCCTAGACTCAAGGGGCAGACTTTTGAGGAACCCAAATAAGCAACATCTGGCTTGAGCGTGTCCTGTACCTCTGGCTGAGCAGCCCTAAGATGGCACTAGCGGCAGCCGGCCTTGGTTCGCAGCTTGGCCTCTCAAGGTGCTTCCAAGCACAGCCCGGGTGGCAGCCATCTGCGAATTTCTTTCTGGCTTCCTCTGGGTGGCTCCGGCTGGGGCACTGGCTGTGGCTGAAGTAGACCTACAGTGGATCCCCTCCAAGGTGGTCCTGGGGCTGGCATTCCCAGTGGACAACTTCAAAACAAGCCAGAGCACCACCTAGCCATCTCCAAGTATGACACACCCAAGAGGCAGATTAAGAAGGCACCAGAGTCCTGCTGAGGCAGATCCTGCTCTGTAAGATCAGCCCCTGAACCACAACTCTTTCCTTGTAGTCAAGGCCAGTCCTCACAACTAGTGAGCCCAAGGGTCAGTCCCTCTCATTGATGTGCAATTATCAAACAAGGCTCAACTACAGGAGTAGGGCACAGACAACCCACACAGGGACATACCTGGAGCACGTGGCTCAGGTGACCAAAAAGACTGCGCCACTGAACCTCACGGCACACCTACTACATAAGGCCATTCTACTAAGAACGGGAGGCATAACAGCCCTACCTAATACATAGAAACAAATACAGGGAGGCAACCAAAATGGGGAGACAAAGAAACATGGCCCACATAAAAAAATAGAACAAAGCTCCAGAAAAAGAACTAAGTGAAACGGAGATAAGCAATCTATCAGACACAGAATTGCAAACACTGGTTATAAGAACGCTCAATGATCTCAAGGAGAACTTCAACAGAGAGATAGGAGTCATAAAAATGGAGATGGAAACCATAAAAAAGAACCAGTCAGAAATAAAGGATACAATAACAGAACTGAAGAATATATTACATGGAATCAACAGTAGATTCAGAGGAACCAACCAGTGATGTAGAAGATAGTACAAAACACCCAAACAGAACAGCAAAAAGAAAAAAAGAATCCAAAAAATTGAGGAGAGTTTAAGGGGCCTCCAGGACAATATCAAGCACACCAACTTCCACATTATAGGGGTACCAGAAGGAGAAGAGATAGAGCAAGGAATTGAAAACCTATTTGAAGAAATAATGACAGAAAACTCCCTAACCTGGTGAAGGAAATAGACATACAAGCCCAGGAAGCACAGAGAGTCCCAAACAAGATAAACCCGAAGAGGCCAACACCAAGGCACATCCTAATTAAAATGACAAAGGTTAAAGGCAAGGAGAGAATCTTAAAAGCAGCAAGAGAAAAGCAGTTAGTTACCTACAAGGGAGTCCCCATCAGACTGTCAGATGATTTCTCAACAGAAACTTTGCAGGCCAGAAGGGAGTGGCAGGAAATATTCCGAGTGATGAAAAGCAACAACATACAACCAAGATTGCTCTACCCAGCAAGGCTGTCATTTATAGTTGAAGGACAGGTAAGGAGCTTCCCAGAGAAGGAAAAACCTCGGGAGTTCATCACCACCAAACCAGTATTACAAGGATTCTTAGAAGGATTTCCTTAAGATGGGAGGGAGGTTAAGGACGGGTGACAGTGGACAGGATTAAGAAGAACAAATTGGGTGTTATACAGTAGCCATGGGGATGTAGGGTATAGTGTAAGGAATGTAGTCAGCAACATGTAATAACTATGTATGGTGTCAGATAGGTACTAGATCTTTCAGGATGATAGATGTGAGGGTGTTGGGGGACAGGGTGAAAAAGGTGAAGGCATTAAGAAATACAAATTAATAATACAGAACAATGGTGTAAAGATCATGTAAGTCCAGATGGGCACTGGACTTGTTAGGAAGATCACATCATAGACTATGTGGATGCCTGACCAATGTGCTATACACCTGAAGAGCTAAAGTAGAATAATATTGAATGTCAACTATAACTGAATATATAGGTATATATGGTCACAGGATGTGGAGTACAACACAGGGAAGATACTTGATGGTATTGTAACAGCTATTATATATAAGATGTCAGAGGGGTAGTAGATTGAGGGGTGGGTTATCACTTTATGAGAGATTTAAATGTCTAACTATTATGTTGCTTTGTACACTTGAAACTAATAAAAAATAAAATAAAAAAAGAATTTCATCAATGGAGAATGTACAGACTTAAATTTGCATAACAATCTTACCCTATTTACTGTACTTTTCCCGGTCACCTTCCTAAAATTTACCACACCCACACCTTTCTTTGTTTTATTTGAAGATGGAATTTAAGGCTGAATTCTAAGCCACTTCTGGGGATTACTCAGTCCCTAGATTTCTCTCGTGTGTATATGAAATGAACATGTCAATAAACTTCTGTTCATTTTCCTCTTGTCAACCTTTCATTACAGGGACCCTAGTCTAGAACCTACACAGGTAGGAAAAAAGGTTTCTCCTCCCCTGCAAGGGTCATTTGTTAAATACTGAGCCTTGAATGAAGAAGGTCTTGTCGCCCCGGCTGCTAGGAGTGCTGTTAGCCCCTTCAGGGACTGCCAATACTGCAAAGAACCACCTCATCCAACGTCACCCCCTTTCCAGAATAGCCCACGCCCACAGACAGAATGACAGGATATTTTAGACGACAGGCAATCTCAGTACAACTGGGATGACTCTGAAGAGCCTTCTAATTCCAGAGCTCCCCAAGGACTTAGTTAACCTGCATCACAGCCTAACTTCGCCCTTACCCTGCTCAGGCTTCACCACTCATCCGTTCATAAGGCACTGATCTCATGGGCACTTATCCATCCTGCCTGCTACACTCCAACTCCGAGTCCACTTTTCTGGGAACTCATCATGCAACAGTCAAAAAGAAAGGTGAAGAGAACCTACAAATGCGGGATGTTCTTGCTGCACACACCCCTACATGAGGCAGATATCCATGAATCCGACAGTATCCAGTTAGTCTTACATCAGAAATAGATCTGGGAGGAGCATCTGGGGGACCCACCAACCCAAGACGGGCTTAAATGGCAACAGGAGACAAGCCAGGTAAATGCATTGCTCCCTGATGGCTCCAACCCTTCTGATGGGTCCACCCCTCCTGTGCAGGCCAAGGTGCATCCCACCCTCAGGTTGAATCAGCTGTGAATGAGGCGTTTCTTCATGACCTTAGGGAAAAGCCGGGAAATGCAGTCAGATGAAACCTTGTATAACTACGCATTGGAGACCAGCGATGATAAATGTGCTCTCTTGCCACCATTTAATGTTTTAGAGGGAACAAAGCAAAGGGGAAAAGAGCTGAAAGATCCATTCTGTTTCATCTTCTCAGATTGAAGAGTCTGATGGGAAATGTCTCTTCCTCTCTCCCTCTGGAGTTGGACAAATGGGTTGTTAGATGGATGAAGTCCTGGGTTTCTACATATGGCCCAGAACCACCATCATGTTCTTAGTGACCTATGATGATCCAAGATTAGGCTACAGTCAGGAGGCAGGAGTGATTGGGACATGGGTGGGGGCATTCCAGTTCTTTCTGCCTATGGTGGTCTGGGACATTTTCCAGGACTTGATGCCAGGAATCTGAGAAGCCATCTCCTTTACTCCCATAGCACTCTCCTCTTATCAAGTTCTGTCATGTCAGAAAGAGCACCAATGCCAGCGTTCAACCTACACATATGCTTTCACATGACTCTTCCTTTTCCAACCAAGCGTGAGTGTGAGACACATCAGCACACTTTGTGCTCAAATCACATGTCACTCTGAGAGACCACTGTCACCAACAGCCCTTACATTACTTTGAGTAGCTAGGTTTTCTGTTAAGAAATAAAATTAAAGGACTGGTTGGAATTCAATCCCTGACCCAATGAATGTTCCAGTGGTGGGTTTCCAAGAACACAAGTCCTGAGTGATGATGTGTGAAGAAAGAAAGAACAGTCCTCTGTCCACTGGTCAGAAGTTCTGGGTGCTGTGTCCACAGCACTGTCGAGATGGAATCTAGGTGGCAGGGGCTTACCCCAAACTCTCCCAGAAGTATCTGGTGAAGGAACGCTGTCCAGGGCAATTCTTCATCCCGCAGTTTGGGGTGTTCCAAGTTATAGGCAAAGAGACGGCAAAGAACAACTCCATGGTGTCTGGCCTGTGCCTTCTGAAGGCCACCCTGCCAATGGCCAGGGGCCTCCACAGAGCCCGCCAGCCTGTACGGTGGTCCTGCTCTTTCTGCATCTTCTGCACTTTCACTCCCCATTCCAAATCGTCGTCTCTCTCCCTCTCCCCCACCCTTCTCGACTGTGACTGATACAATTTTTCCTCAATTTTTTGTATAGGCAAAAATGATGTTGAATATTGAAAAATATAGCAAAGAGCTGGCAAGGAAAAAAATGACCTACAGAAACCAAAGACATCTAATGTTACTTAGTTTTGCCCTCTGCTTTGAAATTCTCTTCTTGTAGATCTCTGCGCGGCTCATTCTCCATTCAGACCTTAGCTCCCCTTGTACCTTTTTCAGGGCGGCCTTCCTTGCAGGACATATCTAATACATTTATTCATTCTCTCATTTTGCTACCTTTTCCTCGTGGCACATATCTCTACCTGACACTGGATTATAAATGCTTGTGCCGGACTCTCCCTTGTCTATCTCTCCCGTAGAAGCTAAGCTCCATGAGAGCAAGGACTTTGTTTTGTTCACTGGTGTACTGCCAGCACTTAGAACAAGTGCCTGGAATATGATGAACGCCCAATAAAAAACATTTGCTGAATGACTACATGAATGAAGAAAATCCATTTTGTTCAATGACTAAATTAAAACCAAATGGAACTAATCATCAGGGAAATGCAAATCAAACCACAATGAGACATCACCTCACACATGTCAGGGTGGCTCATATTGAAAAGACAAGAAATAACAAGCGTTGACAAGGATGTGAAGAAAAATGAGCGTTTGTGCACTGCTGGTGGGAATGTAAATTGATGCAGCCATTATGGGAAATAGTATGGAAGTTCCTGTAAAAATTAACAATAAAACTATCTTACGACCCAGCAATTCTACTTCTGAGTATGTATCCAAAGGAATTGAAATTAGGATCTCAAAGATATATCTGTACCCCCATGTTCATGACAGCATTATTTACAATAGCCAAAATATGAAAATAACCTAAGTGTCCATCGATGGATAAAGAGATAAATGGATAAATAAATGGGTAAAGAAATCCAAAGATATACAACGGAATATTGTTCAGCTGAAAAAAAGAAATTCTGCCATTTGCAACAGTATGGATAGACCTTGAGGACATTATGCTAAGTAAAATAAGATAAAGACAAATACTATATGATCTTATTTATTTTGAATCTGAAATAAATGCATGGTAACATAATAGATTGGTGGTTGACAGAGGTGAGAGGTGAGGGGTGGGGGAAAATGGATGAATGAAGTCAAAAGATACAAACTTCCAGTTATAAGGTAAACAAGTCCTGGGGATATAATGTACAGCATGGTGATGATAGTTAATAATACTGTACCGTATATTTTAAAGTTGCTAAGAGAATAGATCTTAAAAGTTCTCATCACAAGAAAAAAGTTTGTAACTATGTAAAGTGATGAATGTTAACTAAACTTACTGTGGTCATCATTTCATGATATATACATACATTGAATCATTATGTTGTACATCTTAAACTAATACAATCTTATATGTCAGTTATATCTCAATAAAACTGGGGGGGGGATACATTTATAACAAAAGAAAGGCAGAGGGATACTTAGAGTCTTGAGACATTCTGAAATCATTTCTCAAACCAACTTTCTATAAAGACAGTTGAACAAAGGTGGAAGAAAACAACTAAAACAAATTTAAGAAATGTTAAGTTTCTTTATTAACAACAGATCTCTTAACTAAGCTTTAGAACGGAAGTAGCTAAGTCTATCCCTATAGCCTCACCCCCCTCACTGCCGAACTTGAGATTCCCCAGGACCATCTCAGTAGTAAGAGCCAAGACTTGTCATGATAGAGAAACATAAATCACAAATCCCTATTCTCTGTAGAGGGGAGGAATAATTGATGGTATCCTACAAATGTTTCTACAAATCCCAAGTGCTGCTTTTTCGTGATGCTTGCTTCTCTCAGTGTGCCTAGAACAGTTTTAGAGGAAATGTCTTTTCTATCTTTTCTTTATCCTTCCCAAAAGGGTCCCAGTGTTAACTGTACACATTTATCTTGTGGTCCAATGACTCCTGGTCAAACTGTTCCTGTTACCAGAAGAGCTTTGCCCTCTGGCCTCTGCAACCAGAATAGTCATGCAAAGGGAGAAACTGGAAAAAAACAAACTTAGTTTACAAATAAACATATGAGAATTAAGACCCTGGACCACAAAAAGTCAAAATATCATTAAAAAAAGTTGGACAGTGAGAAAAAAATTAAGACACTGATGTTTTAATGCTGCAAATACAAAATTATTTTTAAAAGTCATATGATTACTATTGACTGAAGACTTCCTTAAAATATCTCTAAAATATACAATATTGTCAACAAAATTGATAATATCTTCTGTGTGACATGTTTGCAGACTGGTGATTCTCTTTATTGAAACAATAGCCAGGACAGATTACTCAGCAGTGTTACTTACTCCAAAATAACTTCCCTTACCAAGTGATAGTGTCACTTGTCACACAGGAAGTGAAGCAAAAATTTCACTGGGTAGTTTCCTTTGGCTTTTTACATTACAGTCAACTGATTTATGAGTGACGGGAAGTATAAATTTAACTGTGCTGACAACTTTTTGAAAATTTACTGTGTCTGCAAAGACCTTTCTAGGCAAATGAACTGCTGACCCTTCCAACTCAATGTGGCACAAACGTAATTGGCTAAGTCAATGATAAATAAATTAATGATGAGACAGATTCATTCATTCATCAGTTTTAAACAATACTTGTGATTTTCCCCCTCCAAACCAGCTTCTTCCCCTAACTTCTAACTTCCCCATTTCTGCCCCACCACCTTCTGTGAACCCACAAGACCATGGTAGCAGAGTAAGCTGTTCTGTCTTTCTCTTTGGCACAATTGGACCAAACTCTACAGCATCTTCCTTCCTTGCTTCTATTCCATCTGCCCCTTGGTAACCAGCCAAGCGCAGGCCTCATCTGTCTCCTTACTTTCACTCTCTACCATGTACATGGCAGCCTGAATATCCCTTTAATTTTGTCACCATTACTCTTCCACTGACTACAGACAGGGTGGGCACTGCTTCACCTGGCATTCAAGGGCTTCCATAACTAAGCTCTGCCCTTATCTCTAGCCTTATGCTTCACTCGTCTTCCATACTTCAACCAATTAAAAATGCTTTTCTTTCTCGCAGTATTCTCCATCCTATTTACCACCTCCATATCATACTTTTCCCTGTGCTTGTAATGTCTCTCCCACCTCCATACACCACATACAACACCACCACCAGAGCCAAACAACTATCCTTCCTTAAAATATTTCTTCTCACCCTAACAAGATAATTCAAGCGGTACTTGACCCACTCCTTTGATACCTGCCTTATGGTATATTAATTCCTTTATTCAAATGCTGTGTTTCCCCCTGACTTACTAATAAACTCCTTGAGACCATTCCTTATTTCAGAACTAAAACTGATAGGGACTCACTCAGTTCATTTATGTTGAGAGAATGAATGAATGATGGAGAAAGTTCTTTGATCACCTGCATTTCAAAAGCAAGATTTAAACTTCCTATTGATATGAAATTCAGAAATGCTTAGTGGACATTTTGGTACACTTAAATATTACACTACAAATTAATGTTTGTAAAGCCATTATGTAATAGAATATAGGTCCCATTCAGTTAAAACTAGTTAAGGATATCTTGCACCCACAGAACAATTTGACAAATGATGTTGGAAACACTGACTGGATAAATACAAATCAACAAGATCTAGTTTTCTTCTCTCAGAAGGTTGTTTTGAAATCATCAGCTGCTCATAATGTATAGAAAAGTACTGTTTTCACCAATCTTTAAGTGAAAATATATTTTTTCTTTTCTATATTTTTATCTGAATTGAGCATGAACACAACAAGCTGGGCATATATTTCCTGAAATTTTAGTATGTTTACATGTGACATAAAAGCACAATATACTGTTGCTTATATAAATACGAACAGCTCTCATATTTTCCAGTTTTATACTTTCTTTTTGGTATAAAACTGGAGATTCAGGGAGCCATCAAGCCTGACTCTGTTTCAGAGCACATCAATACCTAACCATCCCAGAAATACACGTGCTCTTACAAATCTTCCAGGAGGCAATTACATTGCACAATAATTCACTCCAGCCTTTCCAACTCTGAAGTCAGGAATTTCATCCAACTCTCTAAACTACAGTCTTCTAACTAAGAGTAAAACTCATTTATTTATCCTGTAACTTTTAGAAGCAAAGGCCAAACACTCTCTTTAATCTGTGCCACAAAGAAGAAGACTCAGGGAGGCTGCACCAGTGGCTTCTGTGATTCCACTGTGCGGGGCCTCTTTTTGTGCTCTGACCATCCTCCTCTCTTTGTAGCTCTGGTCCTCATCTCCTTCTACCCGTCTCACTGTGACATTTCCCAGGCCTCAGCCCGAGGTACCCGGCCCCTCTGTCCACGAGGCCACTTGGGAGCATAGTGTGTGGGGTACGATTAACCACTCAGAACTCAGGGTACAGTGCAATGGGTACACTGCTGTCACTGAGCAGTCGTGGGACCCTGGACTCACAGTGTAATTTCTCCAGATATAAATTTACTATCTGCATGTACACAGTTAAACTTAGATAATACCTTAGTTTCTTCAAGCATTAAGCACCTGAAATAATTCTACCGTCTCCCAGATGATAATTCCAAATACTCTAGCTGTATACGCTCTAACCAGCTTTCAGACTCTTTCACTCATCATCCATTTATTCACATATTATTTATTAGGCAGCAATTATGCATTAGGTGCTATGATAGGCTTTAAGGATATATTGGTCAATAAAAAGGCATGGTCACTGTCTCTGTGAAGGTTACTGCCCGTGGACAATAAACAATTCGAGAATAATAATTAATAAACAAGAAAATAAATATCTACTTTTAGATGGTGTTAAGTACTTTGAAACAAAATAGAGGGAGAGGGAAAAAGAGAGAGAGGAGAGAGACACTACAGAGTGAGGAAAGCGCAGGGGAAGCCCTCTCAAAAGAGATGACATTTTGGGCCAATATTCCAGAGGTAAGAAGGAGCCTGACATCTGAAAAGCAGGAGTGACACCATTTCAGACGAAAAGAATGACATGTATAGAGGTACTGAAGCAAAAATGCTTTGTGTGTAAAAGGGGCTGGTCAGTCTACAGCAGTGGGGGTGACTGAACACAACACAGACCTTAAATCACTGGTTCCCACACTTGTCTTCCCATTAGAATCACCTGGTGACCTTCTAAAGTTCCAAGGATGAGAACACACCTTACATCAGTAAAATCACAAACCCCAGGGGCAGGACAGAAGCATCAGGATGTTTTGAAGCTTCGAGTGACTCTAAACTGCAGACATGTTTGGGAACCACTGACTTCAATCGATTTTCGTGCTTAGGTCCTCATTTTACTCATCAATGAAATGATTGGGCTCAACTTAAAGAAGGCAGGTTTCTTTCTTGCTCTAAATTAGATGATCACTATATGCAGATCCAGGGTCATTTTCACCCATCCTTATCCTCAAATCTTTCCCTCTCTTACCTCTCTCCTGGGACTCTCATATTCTCTCTGCCAGGTCTAAAACCTACGAATCTTAGATTGTTCTCTTCACACTGTTCCTATACCAAGCAGGTTTGGTTGATCCAGAGTCTGAGAAACCTTCTTCCCTTCTCACCCAGAAAACCACACCTCCCAGCCTCACCCTCCAATCCATCCTGGCCGGTGACCTGTCTGAACTCAACTCCTACGCCCGATCCAAGCCATGTCCATCCTCCAAAGCCCTTCTCAAGTGCCCCCTCCTGCAGGAAGCCTCCCTAACCAGGTCAAGTAGCTGTGATAAGTAATCTGTAAAGTTTTCGAGTTTGCATAGTCCACAGGATACAATTTAGAACTAAATTATAAGTAGGCATATGTTATACATTGGTCTCATCTTCCCAACAGACGTTACATAAATAAAACAACAAACAGTCATTTTGTTAATCCCTGGCATATAGTAAACACTCAGATATTATTTGGCAGCAGCTGTGGCAGCACTGGTGTTAGGCAGTGTGGCAGCTGGCACTGCCATTGGCAGTGGTCTTAGCCATGGCCGTGGTGACAGCAGCAGACGCAGTGAGGAGTGCACTGTACAGGGCCTCATGGCAGCTAGGCGCTTTATCCACAGCATCTTGTTTAAACATTAAAACGATCGTACAAAATGGGTCTGATCACTTTACAAACAAGAAAATTGAAGATTAGGAAATTCAAGAAACTTACTAAACATGGATGGAAGATCTGGCTGGTCCTAAAATGGAGCAATGCTTCCCATTACTCTATTTTAGCTCCCTATAAGCCTTCCAATGAATGGACCCGTTTTGGAATCCTTTTGCCTCTGACACAGATTAATTGATTGATTGATAGGAATAGTTGCATGCAGTGGAAAATTCCCTTAAAGAAGACAGACTACGGCTTTTTTTATTTTCAAAGACTAACTAGAGTCCCCCAACACTGGCACATAAGCAACAACAAAAATTGTGCATTAATATATACTCTGACAATTTATAAACCAGATCCTTTCCACTTAAAGTCACCTAATATTGTAAGTATACCAGTGGACGCCCCTTTCCCCACCAACAATGAGGGGAGGATGTACTCTGGGTATTGAGTCATCTATTGCCAGCCTTGGATGTCTGGAGGAACAAATGCTAATTGTGACTCAGTGAGTCACATAATTTAGAAGTTAATCTAGAAAACACTTGAGCCATTCAGGGTCAATTAAACATTTTATATGCAGAACTCATAATCTATCCAATGAAAAAAACCAAGAGGACCCCAGCAACTTAGATACTCTCTTCATCTCTTGCCTTACTTTTTCAAAAGCAACCACTGGAGTTTGGCTGCTGATAAAGGAATCAATAGGTCAGTAATACAGAAACAAAATTTCTGATCAGGTGTTTTTTGGCAATCCTAACAGAGAACAAAATTGCTATAGGAACCGAGCGTTATCAGCATCTTTGGGAGTCAAGTATTGTTTGCAGAAACAATACTGCTTAGAAATTTAGATAAAGATAAAAAGCAAAGAGGACAATACTTAGTTTATGTCCAGGTACTAAACCAAAGAAAGTAAAAACTGAAGTGCATGTTTTAATTAAAACCCTATGCTCCTAAGAAGTTCTTTATAAAAAATTGTTTATTTCAACATAGATAATTTTCTATTATCCTTATGAACAGAAAGAATGACATGGAAGAGATCATCCAAAACAGCAAATCTAGAAGTTACCCCTATTTATTTCAGAAATATGTCATTTAATTTTCTTTTTGTGTGCTTCAATTTACTTTCCTAACTGTTTGATTTAGGCAAATATTATAATTAGTTTCACTTTCCTGAGCCCTCACCAAGTACTAGGAGGAAGTTCATCCAGAAATGTGTTAGTGAAAGATAATGTGTGGGGGAAAGAAAGCAACTAAAAATTACTCATCTTGAATGAGGAAAAATGGCAGACCAAATATCTCCCTTCCTGCCCCCAAATCTCTCAAAATGGAAACAAAATTAAAATGTGTATATTAAAAGAAAACGAAATCCATTTAGGATGAAAGTGATGAAATATACTTCTATAATATCAAAGATGTTATGAGCTCTGACCCAAACCAAGTGGATCTGGAATAAGTCACACGAAGTTCTGGTTCTTAGCATGTACTTGTATTGTTAAACACAAATTCACTTATTCCAAAGACTGACCTGTAACACACAAGGCACCACAAAAGGTAACTTCACCTGTTTTCTGACTCAGAGTCCTGAGAGCAGAAGGAAGTGTTCCTTCTAATACCTGAAAGCAGTTCACAAATTTGCAATAATAAAACCATTTTTGAAAGATGAATCACTTCACACTTTTTCTTTTTTCTACCTACGGATTCTCTAACTAAACTGATGGAATAAAGGTCGACTGAGATCGATCTATTGTAAATGTATTTACAAACAGCCAAGTGGCCAGTGTTTTGTGCTGACAGTCAAACGCCAGTCATCCTAGATCAAGGCATGCACACTGTTTCATCCCTCCCCCATGTCCCTTTTGACTTCAGGGAAATTTGAACGGAGTAGCCAGCTGGTGATAGATAGATAGATAGATAGATAGATAGATAGATAGATAGATAGATAGATAGATAGATAGATAGATGCTTAAAACACACATGTGAAAACTTGAATCAAGTATCATGAAAGGCAGAGTCAGCTGAACTACTACCATGTTTCCCCAAAAATAAGACTGGATCTTATATTAACTTTTGCTTATGTTCACAGATGTCATCCTGAAAAATCATGCTAGGGCTTATTTTCCAGTTAGGTCTAATTTTCAGGGAAACACAGTATCTTTTTCCCTAAAGTAACTATGGCTTGCAAAACAATTATATGAAAAAGTATTCATTTCCAACTTTTAGTAAAAAATACAGACAACTGGGCTTACAATAAGAATATATCAAGATGTTAACCCCCAGTGCAGTGTTGAAAAAGAACATATATATGTGTGTGAATATATTATAGTATGCATGGTGGCTAATATATGATGCAATTATTTATATTGGAAAACAAAATCCTATGACCAGATACGATCCTTACCTTTTCAAGGATAGCATTGCCTTGGTGGGGATTGATGTTGTTCTGGCTTATTTCTCTCTTATATTCATATTCATAAACTTGGTCAGTGATATTAATCAGCAGAGTTGATGGACTGAAGGCCAGTTTTCCACAATCATACACAGTTCCACTTTCAATATCAGTTGGTGCCGTAGCATATCGTATGATTAATCCCATTATGAGGCCTAAAATAAAGAATAAACAATTTCACTGGGGGAACACAATCTAAAATTTTCACTATTGCATACTTTTATGTATGTGATTTGGAACTTGTAGAAGTGTCAGAAAAAAGAATTGAGTCATTGCCTAGTTTAGAAAATTGTTCCCTCTTTCATAGACACCAGTTCAATAGATTGCATTTTTTAAATATTTGTGATGAACACTATTGCTTAAATATCCAGCATATTCTCCCCTCTTTTTTCTTCCTAATGGACATGTACATTTTGGAGAGAAGAGCAACCCACCTCTTCTATCCACCCATGTGCTTTAAGAAAATATTTTCTCTATGACAGATACTCAATAAGCTAATCAGTTAGGAGATGGAATTCCCCTGGGGAAAGTTTCTGTCCACAGATCAGCAAATATCTAAGACAGTCCCATTAGACTAAAAGGAAGCATTTATACACCATGTTTCGGGGAGAGGTGTTCTTGTTCTGCCCCTCAGGACATGACCAACGCAACATGTCTCTCCATCTTTTATTTTTGCTGGCAGGTATATTGTGACCTTGAGGGATCTAGTCCAAAGACACAGTCAATATACTAAGAATGGTAGGACTGAGACACGGACAGACCCAGGTCCTAAATGACATCACTGAGCCACTGGATCAACCTATCCTGAAGCTCCCCTAATTCTAGACTTTTTGCTATTGACAGAATACACTTCTAATTTTTCAAACAATTTTGAATCAAGTTGCAGCTTACCTATAGCCACATGCATTCTAATTATATAGTGTTCCTTACAGTGAAGAGTGAAACCCAAGTAATAATCATTGACTTTTAAATTTATAAACTCTATTAGATGCTCATGGAATCTGATAACTATGAACTCTCTTAATATTATTGGTTTATTAACAAAAGCAAAGAAACTTCATAGGCCTACATATTCTATTTAAAATTAGGATTAATTTATGTGTTTTAAGATAAATCCACTCTTTTAAGATAAATTCACTCTTTAAAACATCAAATGTTGGAAGTTTTACCACTCTCTGTGAATCCAGTCATCTAATAACCTTTCATTTATTTAATAAAACATTTGTTGGCTGCATATTTTGTACCAGACATTTATAGATTTGAAATAAAAATACAATCCCAGTCCTACAGGAGCTCAAATTTACAAAATAAAGACCCATAAGCAAACAATTATAATACAACACGACATGTGCTATGACAGCTGATAAGCACACTGTGTTATGTGAGCACAGAGAGGTGAAGCCCTTTGAATGATGAAGCTGTGGATGAATCTTAAATGGTCACATAAGATTTGTCCACACAAGCTGAATCAGGGAATGAGCTGGGACCCATGCTGCACATGTGGTCGGTGGCACATGCGTAACAGCAGAGACAGCAAAAAGCTCCCCAGGACTTATGTTCACCAATGTGTAGAATTGCTTCTGTGAAGTGACTGCTCAGTCAGAGATTGTGTTTCCTGGCTGTCCTGCACCTGGTTGGGCTCTCAACAAAGGAATTTAAGTAAAAGTGATACGTGTCACTTCCGAAAAATAACATTGAAGAAGTACACAAGCTTTCTCCCTTCTCTTTCCCCATTTACCAGGTGGATGGGGAGGGAACAAAGGAGCCTGCCCCGGGGCACCCGGTGGGGAAGGTCATCTACCAACCAGGGATACCTGCACTGGACTATTACGTGAATGAAAAGGTAACTTTTGTTGTACAGTCACTGAAATGTTAGTGTTTCTGTTTTCACAGTCACTAGGATGACCTAACTAATGTAATATATAAATACAGAAAGACTTAAAAAATCTGGTCGATTTAGGGAGTCAGTAGTGGTGCAAGAAGAGAAGAAATGGAAGGAGACAGATCGAGATCGAGATCAAGATAAGAGACAGCTCTAGACTGCGGACCATAGGTGAGCGCCAGGTGGTACAGAGGCTCCTCTGCCATGCTAAGTGTTTAGTTGTAACCCAATGGCAATGTAGAACTATTAAAAGATTTTAGGCAGGAGAATAAAACAATCAGATTGCCATATAAGAACTATCACTTGAGCAACTAATTAGAGTGAGAGGTAAGAAGGAAAACAGATTTCTTTCCAAGATATTTTCACCTTATTTATTCTTCAGTATTTGGCCCACTCCTCCGTAATCGTGAGAAATGCTGTATCCTAACCTTTGTTAGCAAGAGGGAACGCGTGGTGGATATGTAACCACCATGATGGCTTGATCGGCCATAGAACGGAGGGCAGCCTTCCATGTATGGGGACAAACGACTGTATAAAACTAGTCAGGAAAGAGAAAGGGAGACGTATCATCTACACTGCAAGCGGTTTCGGGCGCCTGCGCAGGAACGTCTTTTCTTCAATACCCTTCGACTATGACGGATTCATATTTCTAAAAGTTATTTGGCAGGTAGCATGAATGACACTATGACCTCTGCTCTCTACTCACATGGGATTTAAAGCACAAGATACTGTCCTCCTGGGGATTGAACAGAAAGAACCTGTATTAACACCATTCAGTATTCTCAGAGAGTGAGCCATCTATTTTTGCAATATGCTTTCAATGCAATAACAAGAGGTAAACATGAAGTATCCACTGTTTTGTTTTTGTTTTTTCTCCCAAGAAGGAAAAAGAAGTATTTGTCATGATAATGAGTACCTAGTACCTGGGCCCCTGTGGTGAAATTCATACAAGGCCTCAAACCCTAGATGGCCCTGCCTCACCCACTGCAGCAGCTCTAGTCCCAGCCTTCAAGGCGCTCTGGAGTAAACGAAGTAAGCCGCTTGCTGCCAGAGGTGACCTGATGCAATGGCCATGAAAATGCACTGCTCAGACAGATCTCCCACGATGAGGGGTGCAGTTGACCATGGCCTCAGATTCTGTGCAGAGTCCACAACTGTATTCACGCTGAGGTTGGCCAAAGACTGAGCAGAGCAGGGGTGCTGACAGGAAGATGGAACCCCTCTGAAGGCCACCAAGGCTCAAGGACACCCAATCAGTCTTGTTTTTAGAACTGCACCCACCCTAAATCTTCCCCCACCCAGCCTGCCTTCCTTCCCTCTCTCCACAGGGTCGGGGCTGGACCAAAGTCTGACGGCTGTCCCTACATGCACGCACAGGCTCCTCACCCACTTTATCTCAAAGGAGTTTCCCCCAATGAATCTTGTGCACAACTAATTTCTTCCCAGCCTCTGTTTCTCAGAGAACCCAAATTAACACACCAGACAAAATGCTCTGACCCTGCTTCTCCCCAACCCCAAGGGCTGAGAGGACAGCACTGGCAGCATGTAAGGGCTAGTGGCGGAAGTGCAGCCTCAGTGTGCTTGTATAACAAACATACACAGCGAACATGCACCCCCACTGCAGTAGCATCACCTGGAAACTCCTTAATGCCAGAGGCCAGACACCTACCCATAGTGCTTTTGACAGGCACCCTTCCACACTGTGCTTCAGCCGTACGCTGACACACATACAAGGATCAGACAACTAAGTTCGCGAAATCATCCTAGAAAAAGTGCTTCTTACCTCATTGCAGAATATCACTAATGTCACCTTCCAAGTACTCCCCTTGGGAAGCTATGCACCAATGCCAGCACCTAGTCCACCCTTCAAAATAACTTTGGAACTCTTTTTCTGGAATGGCCATCAGAGCTGTCATCCTATTACCCTTGATGTCCTGAATGTCATCAAAATGTCTTCCTTTCAATATTTCCTTCATCTTTGGGTAAAGAAAGAAGTCACTGGGGGCCAGATCAGGTGAGTAGGGAGAGTGTTTCAATACAGTTATTTGTTTACTGGCTAAAAACTCCCTCACAGTGTCGTGTGAGCTGCTGCATTGTCCTGATGCAAGAGCCATGAATTGCTGGTGAAAAGTTCAGGTCGTCTAACTTTTTCATGCAGCCTTTTCAGCACTTCCAAATAGTAAACTTGGTTAACTGTTTGTCCAGTTGGTACAAATTCATAATGAATGATCCCTCTGATATCAAAAAAGATGAGCAACATTGTTGCAACGAGTTTGTGAACCTAATTGTTAGACCCTGTATGAAGTGTTGGGTTAACCCAGTCCTGTACAATATTATGTGAAAGCACGTGACAGATAAAGTGGGATTGCTAGGAGGAAGAAAACGCTAATGAAAGAGAGTTGTTTTTCTACCCACACAAAGATACAGGATAAAGACAGCAGCAACCACTTGTGCACAGAAGAAGGAAGGGGGAGACTGGCTGCTGGCTTATGGATACACACCACCACTCTCACTGGTGAATCAGGAATGAGAAACCTACCTGCTCAAGAGAAAAGAAGGAAGCCTGTACCGCAAAGCAGTGGCACCCAGCACATGCATGCTCAGCCCTGGTTCCTGGTTGTATCCTCACAAGCATGACACTTCACTGAGTTCTGTCCCCTGCCAGCTGGTGGCATCACCATCTCCAGGCAGAAATTTGAGTCCAGAGGCATCCCCTGCACCTGCAAGTCTGAACATCCAGGCACCTGGGATGGCAATCGTGGGGACCTGCTCTCTAGTGAACACCAACCTCTCCCCACAGTATATAGCTCCAGGATGGAGTTGGGCAATACAGCTCATCCTAAAGCACTCCCCATGCTACAAACTCCATCTCAAGTCCCATCTGTGGGGCTGTGCTCATGAACTCCCTCATCTTGGAGTTCTTACAGAACTCACAGTTTGATCCCCGCCCCTTAGGACCAATTTTATAAAAATATACTATTTAGTGTTGCTTTACAGACCTTGGCTTTGTCTCCCCCATTAGATAATGAGATTGTTTAGGGAAGAGTCTCAGTGCTATTCCTCATCTTTTATTCCTCAAGAAAAGCCAAACACTTAGGGAGAACTATAACCCAATTTCGCCAAGTCCACAAACTCCCTTGGAGTCGAGAAGAAAAGGATCCCCTGAGTATATGTAGTTAGTCAGTGACCAACATTTTAACATGTGCCGTGTAAGGAACATCATGCCCAATGCACAGCTTGCACTAGAACTCTCAGAGCAGAAGCCTGGTGTGCGGGAACACAGTGTATACAACTGTCACACAGGTGTATATTTTGTGGGACCAGAAAGCAGAGAGGGAGGGAGGAAGGATGGAACAGCCTCACCAGCACTTTGAATGAATGTGTATTGAGAAATATGAGCCTTGTCTTTCTGGACTGGCTCTCACTTCACCACATTAAAAATATGAGAAAACTCCTCTCCTTCCCTCCCTCATGTTTTCATGCCACAAAAACACAAGGCATTGCTCTAGAACTGTGGGAGTTAAACAAATGAATAAAATATGGCCCTGATCACAAAATATTAAAATCCTACCAGCCCTTTTCCTCTTCCCCAGTCCTATGATCCTGATTTCCAGTAAGCATAAGGTACAAGTATTTTTTAAGTCTCTTCTCTTTTTTTTTTATTAGTTTCAGGTGTACAAACAACATAGTGATTAGACATTTATATACCTCACAAAGTGATAACCCCAATAAGTCTACTACCCATCTCACACTGTACATACTTATTAGAATATTATTGACTCTACTCCTTGTATATCCCTGTGATTACATATATTTTGAATTATACTTGACATCCAACATTATTTTATACTAGTTGCAGGTGTACAGTGTAGATACAGAGAACAATCTGATGGTTACTAGATGGGAAGAGTTTGGGAGCTGGGTGAGAAAGGTGAAGGGATTAAGAAATACAAATTGGTAGTCACAAAATAGTCGCAGGGATGTAAAATAAAGCACAGGGAATATAGCACAACAGGACGGTAATAACCATGTGTAGTGTCAGGTAGGTACCAGACTTATGGGGGGTCACTTCATAAATTATACAAATGTCTAGTCTCTTCTCATATGGAGCCTGCAGTTCATAACCAATTCTCCTGCATCTTATTGACAATCATTCTACATGATGCTGAAGCTTTTCCCTGAAGGGCCTTTTCCGAGAGGAATATGGATAGGGACTTAACAGTGTGCAATGATCCTATTTACATACAATGAAACAGATTTCAGAACTGTTTTTAAAACACAAAGTGCTCAATTCCCTTTGCCTATGTTCAAACCCACGAGTGTGCTAAATACTGTCACACACACTGCCACACTGCAGGGCACACTCCAGCAGGCTCCCTCAAATGCTGTTTCTGTAGGGGGTGTCACTTGCAGTCACACAACGTCACAAGCCCAGTTGTCTGCACATATCTAAAGACTGTCACACAGGTGTATATTTAAGTGCCACGTGATATTGGAGAGGACTTAGGAGGCTAAAGTAAAGGTAGAAATACAAGAAGATTGTAGAAGAACTGAGTTTTCTGGTTCTTTCACCCTCTATGCATTGAGTGGCTACCAAGCATAAGCTTGATAAATGAGGCATTCTCCCTTACCAAAAAACAAGAAGGTAAGTCCTCAAACTATATAATATTTCAACTTTATAAGTTTATCAGACACCAGTGACTGCCAACCCAGCATACATCCCCCTTTTTCCCAACAGAGCCCAGATTTGTTCAGCTAGCCACCCCTCCCCGCGTGCTTACAGTAAGTAGAAGTCATTTTTAGTTCCACAGGTCTTCCCATTCCCCTTGCTGATAACTGGTGCTAGAATAGCATGTGACCCTTTTCTGGTCAATAAAAACTCAAGGAAAGCTGACTAGGGAGTGTCTTAGAAAAGTTTTGACATTCCAAGAGAGACAGAGGAGAGAGGACTGACTGTCTTCTCCCTCAGGACATTCCTGGGCCTGGTTGGGAAACCAGGGACTGTCATGCCCATGTCGCTGCCAACCTGACATTGAAGTCAGTACGGAGAATAGCAGAGCAGAGAAAAGGAAAGAACTTGGGTCCCTGATGACAAGAGCAGGCTGCTGAATCAACCAGCCCTGGAGACTCCTCCTCTCTGGACTTCTAGTTATGGGAGATGATAAACATCCTTAATGCTTAAGTCTTTTTCTGTTACTAGCAGCTGAATGCATCCTCACAGATATAAAGATTTTTATTTATTTATTTATTTTAACAAGTGAATGTAGAAAGTCCTAAGGAGCCCTAAAGGAGAGACCAAGTAACTCTACTCCTCAGGGTGTCAGGGATGCTTCACAGAGGAGGATCTTGCAGATACATAGGAGCTCACCAAGTAAAGAACAGAGCTCGGACTTTCTAGGGAGAAGTACACAAAAATTAGTGAGCTGTGTAAATCGGGCATGTCAAGTAGTTTGGGATGGCTGCCTAGGCAGCTGCGATCAAGGAGCCAGCTCAGCTGAGGAAGAGAGGGTATCCAAGAGGAAGACATGGTTGGCAAGGCGGTCTTTTGGAAGGATGTGTGAGTCCTTTGTTAGAAAGCAGATTTGTTGTTTTGGAGCAGAGGAAACTGCATTTGGAGACAATTGTCTGAAGGGGAAAAGAGAATTGAGATGCAGAATCGTACACTCTATGTAATTTTAGTAACCATTGCCACACCAATAAATTTAATTTAAAAAAAGTAAAAATTTTAAAAATATAGAGAGAGAGATACGGTGAGTACACAGAGAAGAAATTAACACTGGAAACTATTTCTATTTACATGAAGAAGAATTTAGCAAAGGAATTTGAGTAGAGGAATTTCAAGATGACCGGAATAAAAAAAAAAAAGCCTAAGGAAGAGTGTTCTTTATCATTATTAGGGCTTTTTGCAGTGGGAGAGTGTTTAAGGCAGGGAGTCCATAATGTTATTTCAGTCATTCAGATTTTAAAAAATATGAGCAAGGGATTCAAATGTGGAAAGGAAGAAGGAAAGGGTGTGAGAAATATCCTAAGAAAGCCAAATCAGTGGACACCATTTAAGTGTCTGTAGACAGCGTTCACACATAGTAGACTTGAAGTGCCACCTCCACAACTTTTAACTTTCTACTTGATATTTATCCACCTCCCCCATCTTATCAAGTCTTTGTCAGAACACTGATGTAGGACATGATATGGGTTTGAATTTCAAATGCTAAAAGCAGTTCCTAACATTTTCCCTTTTAACAGTTCAGATTTGCCCTGAGATAAGTCAGGGATAGAAAGTAAAAATAGGCAACACCATCTGGTTATTTAGGGCTTTTGTTCTTTTTCTGCCTTCCCACCGACCTTCTAAATTCAACCAACTAAAGGAAAGTGTGGGTGTTGCTAAAAGGACACAATTTATTGCATTGCACTGGCTCACTATCAGCTCATTTTGGTGAAGAAAAGAGTCCCATTTGGGTTTCAGAACAGGTCTGGGGCACCGGTCCCAAAGTGGAAAGTGGTCCACGAAGCTGTTCCACCTCGGATGCCTCATTCAGAGTTTTTATCTCCTCAGAGGACAGACACTGTGGGAAATGACAGAAAGTCTCAACCCTCAGATCTTCCACCATGATGGGGTGGCCAATGTTTTGCCCCATCCTAGCTACATATCAGACAACACATACATGCACACATGCATGGGCACATGCACAGACACACACAGACACAACACATATAAACACACAACATACACAAACACACACAACACACACACATACTCAAATACATACACATGACATACATAGACACACACATACAGACACAACACACACATTTCACAAGAGTCTGGGATTCCTAACATAGCATTATCAATAACTTTTCTCTAGAAATTCTCAATCACCAACTTGTACATAGCTAACATCCTTCCTTGCAATCAGCTTAAAAAGTTTACAGAATAAATATACAGATACGTACCAACTAAAACAAAATGATTTCTTACTTTATAATGTTTACACAAAAGTCGATCTTTTTCTCAAACCTAAGGTGGAAACATTACAAAGTATTGTAAATAGTGTAAGAGGGATGGACTGCCCAACAAAAGAGATTGTCTCCCAAACCCCTCTTCATCACAGGGTGCAATGAAGTGAGAAAGAGAAAAGATAGGAGGAAATAGGGGAGACAAAACTAGGAACTGCATGTTCAATTTTATTTTTCCTAGTGAAGTAGTTCTCAAAATTTAGTGCATCAGAACCTTCTGGAAGGTTGTTCAAATGCAGACTGCTGAACCCCACCAGAGTTTTGGACTCAGTGGGTCTGGGTTGGGGCTCACATGTTTGCATTTCTAACAAGTTCTCAGGCGATGCTGACACTGCTGGTCCAGGGGCCACATCGTGAGAAGCACGTTCGTAAAAGACAAGAGTCCCCACCAATATGCCAGTTGTGGACCTCCACCAAATCCATGCCGTCTCGGATCTCGCACACAGGCTTCATAGAGCTGGGAGAGCCCAGAGGCGTAATTCATGATTCTACCTTCAGCCTCTTCCAAAAATTCAATTCAATTAAACTAACATATGACAAAAGCCCATATTGTATGAGCCACATGAACGAGACACAGTCTGTTCTCATACTATTTCCAGGACCTTCCACACCCATCTGACAACCACAGGCATTTAAAGCCAGAACGACTGTGGACTGGCAACACTGCTTTCCTTGACGCTGGGGCAGGTGTTTCCCGGAGCCTCATCCCTCTCCCTGGGACATTTCCAGCTGGCTACTTGGATGTGTTCCCGCTATGGTTCCCAAGCTGGGCTTTTGCTTTGGACAGCATAACATTTCTGAAGCTTCAAGGTACAAGAAAAACTGAACTACCCACCTCCTCTCCCCAACTTTCCCTACACCTGACTTCATGAGAGAGTTACATATCAAGAGCTAACGCTGATGAGAAGACAACTGTGGCCAAAGTTTGAGAGCACTCACTTTCAAAAATGGAGTTCTTGCCCAGTATGCTGTGCAGCCTTGGCCAGGCTGTAAATTTTTCTGAGTTTCAATGTCTTATATGCAAACTAAAGGTCATCGTGCCTATTTTGCATGGATGTAGTGAGGATTAGCAATAATGTATACAGTTAGATATCTCAGTCTCTAGCTTTCTTTGTAAAATTCCCTAGGTACCATCACCTGGCACAAAGCAGACATTTACTAAATAACAGTAACTCTTCTAGAACTTACACGTATAGGTGAAAGAACATGAGTTTTCTGGCCCTGGGTTTGAAGCTCGGACCTATAGGTTACCAGCAAGTTACTTTATGTTTCTGAGTGTCAGTTTCCTCATTTGTAACATGAAAATGGTAATACCTTCCCCCAATACACACATGCACCCATAAACACACCCAGGATTGTGACACTTGGTGGCCGCATGGAGTCAAACTGTCAAGGTTTGAGTCCCAGTGGGACATTTAGAAATGTGTGACCTTGGGCAAGTTATTGTTATTTAGTTGTTTGCTGCCTCAGTTTCCCCATCTAAAAAATGGTTATTGTGAGGGATGTTAACAAATGTTGGTTCCTCATGTGTGCAGTTCTCAAAACATATAATTTGAATTCAATTTAGACTGTACATATGATCTCTCTAAATAGTTTGAATTATAAATTCATTTTCTTGATGAGAGGGGATTCTTTGAGGCCCCACTGCCGTTTGCTTGCAGGGCTTCTTTCTCTGTAGGTCCTTAAGGAATCAGAAGCACAGCAGACTATGGGGGAGGTTATTTTCTTAAAACTGACTTTTAAAAATCTAAGAGAGCAATATACCTCTGATTGTCCCACTTTTTCAATCTTCCTTTGGTTCACACTTTATAGCATGGAAAACCTTGCCCTGATCTCTGAAGCTCCTTAAAATCGATACTTTTTATGTTAAAAGGGAGAGAAAGTTTAGTTCACTGGGCTCTTAACCCTAAGTACCTTTCCTGCAGAGCCCTTCCAATCGAACCAGAGCCACCCCGATCTTCACAGGACAGGCACCCAATCTCAAAGCCCCAAACCCGGAGCAGCCCTCACTGTTCTGATGGCATAACTTGCTCTCCTCACCTTTCTGAGAAAAATTCAACAGGATTTACTGAACACTCAGAATCAGAGCTGGGTCCAAAGAACTAAGAGTGGTGAAATGACATAATGGAAATCCCGTTGGGAAAAAGGACTGGATATCATTATATGCTGACAGGATTCTGGGAGGAAAGCTACTGGTTTGGGTTGGAAGCGCTGAGAGATGCCTGATGGCTGAAGTCAGTCTTGGCCTGAATTTTGAAAGACGTTTGCAGCCGCAAGACAGGTTAGTGATATCTATTTCCTTTCTTTGTCATCTTATAGATGAGCAAAATAAGGCCAGAGGTTTAGTCACTTGCCCAAATTAACGTATCTAGCTACTGAAAAAAAAAAGAAAATCATCAGGATTTCAAAACCCAAATCCCCAAGACAGGATCCAGTGCTTTCTCTGTAAAGCATGCTACATTCGCAGAAGTAGAAGGCCTCCAGGAGGACATGCAGGTAGGGGAAAGGGCGGGAAGCTGTAGTGAGCCTGGCCTGTGGCCTGGCAGTCAGGAAGCGGGAGCAGGGCTAGACTACAGCAGAGTGAGCTGGATCAGTAAAGTGGGGCCACGCCACGTCCAACAACCTGGTTTTATCCTCAGGAACCTCGAGCACTGCTAAGATGAAATAGATGCCTTGTGATTTTTACAGAAAGATAGTTTTTAAAACCTTGGTGATTCACTATGTAACTGTTTTTCTTTACAGCATCAGAAAAACATGCTGTTGAGAGATCTAAATTGGCCCCATTAAACTGGTAATCATACTTGGAGGATCAGGCATAATTTAATAATTTAATATGAAATAGTTTAATGAAATCAAAATCTAAACTCTGTGGCTTTAAATTTCACTTCTACCCACTAAATAGTGAGCAAAATTTCCACAGAACTTAAGAGGCTGTGAGTATAATGAGAAGCCCTCAGATCGGAGGTAGAATTCTAAGCGGTTAAATTGTTCTGGCCCCAAGCTCAGACCCCAACCCTTACGTGGAGGCCCCAGTGCAGCGGAATGAAATTCTAATGCTGCAGGAAACAAGAAGCAACTTTTCTTTTATGAGCAAGAGCAGGGGATGTAGGCTTCTGAGTGGGCAGCGCTAAGTGCACCAGCTGCTGTCAATCAATATTCTGGCCATTAATAGTCACTTAAGCTTTTAGTCCAATTTAAATGAACATGACCATGGCTCATATTTTAAACCAGTTATGGATTCTAGTCCTTCAATTTTGAAATAATGAGAGCCATAGAATGTCACGAGGCACAATTACACATTACTGTTCCGGGTGAGGCAAAAATATTGATATAATGCTGCCGTTCATTTTAAAAGCATCCTGTGACCCTTAATACCAAGAGAAATGCTAATTTTCATATAGTGGATTATTTGTATTTGAAGCAGCAGATTCATCTCCAAAGAACAGAGTCCAACCAAGCAACGCACCTATTTTAAGGTTTACAACTTGGAAATTGTAAAAGAGGAATTAAAAGTTTTGATCACTTACTCTGTCATTTTACTGTAACTGCTCATATCCTGAGGCCCTCCTCCCTAGAACATTCTAATTGGAGTCCCTGTAAAATGCATGAACACCTATTATGCCTTCTAAAAGATATTTGAAAAACACCAATGGAATAACAGCAGAAAGGCAGGTGGCAGACAGGGCTGTTACAGGAAATTCGCTGTTTTAGAAAATGCGTATGGTTCTTGATACAGAGGGAAATGACAGTTTACAAAGAGCTGGTGAGAGCAGGTGCAGTGGTCAGCTAAGGAGAGGAGCTGTTAGCCACATTCTGATAAGCATTAGATACAGGATGGCAAAATCTTAGATGTTTCCTCACAAGTGTATCTATCTGTAGGATGGAAATCACCGAGGCACAGTTTACTCTGAAATGTTCATCTCCTATAAAGAAAGAAACTTTTAAAAGTTTACATTTTAACCATGTTTTGTTTCTTTTCTTCCCCATTGATTATCACCATGACCCCAGCAGGACCCCACAAAAACCATGCGTTTCATCCTCTGATGAGGAAGGGATTTGCATAGTCTTATTCTGAAATTTCACTCTTGGACTTCCTAGAAAATAGAATTGATCTGACTACTCCTGAAAGCACAAATAATATGAAGATGCATCTGGGTCTCACAGACACAGCCTCTCTCCAAGGCGACTATTGAGAGAACTGACCTATTTTAAATTATCTTTGGCATCTTTTAGAGATGGAGAATGAATCTCAGCTCAGCAGCTGACTAACTGCATAACATTTACCTCTCTAAGTCTTTGTTTTCTCACCTGTGAAATGAGAATATTAAACTTATGCTCTCTAAGGCTACTTCCCTATCTATGAATTTCAAATGCATTCATAGCTACTAAGCAATGTATTCGCTTGGCATCGCTTTTCCCTTTATCATTTGAAAACATTTATTAGAATGTCCCATCTTGTTTCTCTGTTGTAATTTCAGATTACCTTATTACATCACGGACAGAAAGTCCCTAATAAACATTTCATATATAACATTTCGATCATCCCTGCAGAAGAAATGGGAGACGTCACTAACACCTTCCATATGGACTGTTTAAGAGACAATCAGCGAGGGCTCTTTTAAGATAAACATGACCTTATGAGACATGAGGATGAGCAAAAGCACACGGACGTTGCTAGGAGTGGCTGTTCAGTTTTGAGGAAGTTACTTTGCTTCTTTGAGATTCAGCTTCTTCCTCTGTATGAGAGGGCTGGAGAAGGGAACCTCTAAAATCCTCTTATATTCCAACAATTATAATTCTATGCCAACACCAAAAAGAATTAAACAACACTAAAAGAAAAGTCTTTCCATTGATTGATACAGTTCAAGATAACTCAAGGATAATCAAAATTCTAGTAGTGGAATAATAGTAAGTGATACATACTCATATATATGCATGTCTTCATAATTTTTATAAAACTTTAACGTTACAGTTTCAGAACTCGTTTTCAACAGCTTTCACATAAAAATAAATTGTGAAAGGACAGAAATCAGACAGCTCAACTTAATACCACTGTCACAAACCTTAAGCCTAAACTGCTTTAAGAATATCCTTTTAGAGAACTGCCCTCTCAGCTATTGTGCAGTGCACTAATACTTGTACTTTGTGAGTCTACCACAACTTCAAATTTCATGGAGTTTTTGGAGATTAAAGGTAATTTGAAAATTTTCAGGTTCCACATGAAAGTTACACATTTATGTGTTGTGACTACAATGTTTTAATTTTAGTAGGTCACCAGATTTAATCAAAAGCCTTCCAGAACAGTGCTCCATCATAGATAAACTGAAATTGGTAACTGAGTCATAGTTCAATCAAATTCAGGGCTGTGAAGAAATCCTTCCCTTTAATAAAGATTTATAATTTTAAAGTCTGTGTTGTTTTGGTAAACCATAGATAGCGCTTTTATTTAATGTCAAGGATTCCATTGTTTCTGGCTTCTCAGATTACATCCCATTTCCTCACTGGTTATTTATTAGTCACGTCAGAGAAAGACCCTGGTCCGCTGATGATGGAGAAGGGCAAGCGACTGGAGCCTTGGCTTTACATTTGATGACATCACTTCCTTTCTGTTTGACTGCTTCTCTTCAACCTGACTGTGACTTTTCCCCCTCAAGTGAGAGTTTTGTCCTGTGATTTAAGACCCTCAACACAAAGGAATTTAACTCTGTGCTCTGAACTGATCAGCACAGCAGTCTCCTGAAAGAAATCAGGCTGCTTAGCCTGAAACTTCTACCTCCTGGCCTAAATACCTCACAGTGGGATCCAGTTAAGGCAAAGCATTTCTTGTGGTCTCCAATCATGACTACTATACATTGTTATCATCAGGACACCATGTGTCAGCATACCATGTGCACTGATACCGTTCCCTGAACCTCAGGGATGTAAAAGGCTTCAGGACTTCCAAAATGAGGGTAGCGAAATACAGTCAAAGTATATTCCTTTGTATGAATTTTAGCAATGCCTCACCTGTTTCCATTGTTTTCAAGGTTCTTATCCATTATCAGGCTGAGATAAAAGTGGTAAAGTGAATTATTTCATCAATAAGATCAGTTTTAAAACTATTGGTGTCTTGCATCTTACTTTCAAAGATGAGGGTACAGCCTGGGCAATTTCTGTCACATTTTATTACATTAAAATTTCTGCAAGGAATGACATGGTAAATTGCACAGGAAGGGCAACACTTTGGGAGCTTAAGATGCTAAACAAATGCATTTCCACAGTCCCTCCCCCCCAAAGAAAGATACCTAGCAAATAATACTAGTGATGTCAATTACAAATTAGAAAGTCTGAAATCAGGCTAAGAAATTAAAAGTACAAAGAAATATAAAGAAACGCTTGTGTATTATAAGAAAATAAAACATTGCTCACATAATTCAAATGGATTTGGGCACAATTATTCCATTAGAAGGGGTGGGGTACGTTTCTGCCAATTTTCTTCTTGAAAACTAGTTGACTTGAGAGGATTTATTTCAGACATTTTCACGATGTTATTTTTCCTAGAACTTGCTAATGCCCATCAGTCCCAGCTGTTAGAGAACGCAGCTCTGTGGCTGCAGAACCATCACTTTTCAAAGTCTATGTTACAAACACAAACAGCTCCCAGTTTGGCTCCTCACATCACAATGGACTGCATCTGTCAACAGACTCCAGTGCTGGGCTGCTGCCTGAGAACAGGACTGGGACATTTACACTTGTGACAAGGTAAATTTCGGCAGCTCCTCTGGAAAGAGATGAGCATTCATTATGCTGCAGCACCTTTCATCAAGCTAATGACTTTTCAATCAACACATTTTCTCCAGTTTCGGTACTTTGCTATCTGAGCACAAGTCTCTAATTACACCCAAGCAACAAGTTTCACATCAATCCTATAATTTCTGCACTCACCGTACACCATCGCCCCTCCAGTCTCATGTAAGAAGCGGAATCGATGATTTTTAAATAACCAGATTGTCAAAATGGTAAGGATGAGCAAAAAATTAAAAACAAGCAGCTCCACTGCTCCCTCGTGTTGAAACTGATACCTGTTCTTCTCTGACACTTGCTGTCTCTCCATTCGCAGGTCTTCTTAGGATTCCTTAACTAAAAACCTAGGAAAGGGCTATTTTATCAAGATTTGCCTAGGGCAGTCTGGCTGCCTGAGGGCTTCAGAATAAACACCGCCACTTAAGTTGCTACCCTGTGAGCATTCTGCCTCGGCTTAGCATTCAGATGGCTTCTACTTACAACTTCCTGTTTCTCTCTTAAAGCGGCCCTGTCTCTTTTTGAACTCCAGAGTGTGGTGTCGTAATGGGCTACTACTATCTTAACACAATTCACTCCAGGAAATTGTCTTTCACATTGGACAAACCTCCAAGCAAGAATCCTGAGATCTTGAGAACAAACATGATCTCATTGTTTCAAACAATTCTCCTTAAGCTGCCTAGCTGGTGATTTGTAGATTAGTAATAAAACAGATCACCTTACATCAGCAATATTTTCTAAGTTCACAAAGCCGTTTCCTGAATCATAGCCTCACTCACTTGTGAGATTTTTCTTCTCCACCAAACCTACCACTGTGCTGGGGATTGATAGCTCTGATTTGACCTGAAATGATTTCAAAGGTGTTTTCTCTTTTTTTTTAAGTCGAGAAGAAAAAATTTAGGATATGAATTTTGCTTGGCTTTATATAACGGGTAGTCACAAGAGCAGCATTTAAACTCTGAATCAATTGTTTTTCTTTTAACAAAAATAAATGAAAGCAAAAGACAAAAAGAAAATTCTGTCCCCATCTCAACAGCTGTGCTATTTGCATATATTAAGTCAATAAAAGAAAAGAAACACATATCTTGGAAGGAAGAAATCATTGTCATCCTCAATAATGTCACGTGTGTGGATTTCTCTTTGTAGCGTTTCTGGCACAGTCAGGACCCACAGAAAGCTGCAGCCAGTGACAAGCCTCCTCTGTCCAGTGGCAGAACAGTATGCTTCACTGAGGGTCAGTCTGCCACCAGCAATGCAGGCTCCAGCATCACCAGTCAGACCACAGCAATGATGAGTCTTCACATCATCTGCCATTTGGCAGGCTGCTTCGGTGTGAATTCACATTTTTATGCTTTTTGGAAAAGTTCAAGATGATACTACTGTGGGCTCTGCTGCTTTCTTAGCAGTGATTATGATTTGTTTGCCTTATTGTTCCTACAGTGCAATTAGATTCATCCCAGGGTTCAGTGAGTTTTGCATCATTTCATGAAATTATTTTAACTCAGGGGCATTTATCACCTAGTATCCCCATACTTGACAGAATTAACATTCAGTTTATGCAGTGTAAGTGATTCGCTGAGTAGGATGAGTCTAAATACTCCTCAGAAGGTCTTGTCACTAAAAGCTAGAGGTCAAGCATGAAACGTATCGGGAGCTGCTGGCTCTTTGAAAGCAGTTTCACCCATGGAGAAAGTCTTGAACCGTTTCGTGTAAAACTCTGCTGTATCAGCTTCTTTGCCTTCTGCAACTTTTGGAGCTGATTTCCTCTCTGGTTTTAACTCAACAGGGGGTATTTGTGTGGGCTGCAGATGTTCTTTTATCACCGCCCTTTTTGGCAGGCAGATCTGTGCTGACTAATATTCAAACTGTTTTGAAATCTGTCAGCTAATGCTTGCAAGCACTTCATGAAAGTACCAGCTTCTACCTGTATAATTTTGCAACCCCACAGGTTTAGACTTGTTAGATTTACAAGATAACCCAAATTCCAAACCTGACAATGTCCTTTTATTTTTGGTCATCATTTAATTACTTTGGTTCCTTTCAACAAGGATGCTTACTCCATCTGTGTAGAATAAACTTTCTCTGGTTGTCTTATTATGACATCCAGTTTCTCTCTTCTGTGCAAACAAGCAATTCAGTGAAAGGATTAAAGGCCCATGAAATGTCTTGATTGATTCATACATTGTTTTAAAAGTCCTAAATTTGATGTCAGCTTATTCAAATAAGCACATCCCTTATAAAAAATTATACACATGGCTTCTCTAGACAAAACTGGTAAGACCTGGCACACTGAGCCTTCTTGCCATGTGTCCACAATCTGTTAGGGCTGTGTGGTTGCCTTCTCTGTTTACAGCAAGTGTGCTACATGTCTCATTCATCCCGTGTCAGCCATTCACATTCCTTGTGTGGCCTCCTATAGCTATTTGAATCTGTGGCCCCTGGTTTATTCCAGGAGTGGAATACGTTCCATTGTCCCGCCCCTGTATTGCTTAACGTTAAGATGGAAAGCTGAGAAGAAAAAGGGGTTCAGGAAACTTCTGCAATTCTTTTACCCAGAAAAGTATTCCAATTCCTTCCAGTTTGTGTTTTCTTCTCAGAATATCATTTCATGTTCTGCTGTACTAATAAAACTATCTACTAAGGACCAGGAAATATGCTAGGAAATTTAGTCTCATTAAATATTCATGAAATCCTTTCTACAGATGAGGGATTTCAGGTTCAAAGAGAGCTAGTAACATATCCAGGGATGCACAGATAGTAGAAATTCAATTCCCGTGTGGAGTTTAATGGCCTTAAGATGCACTTCAGCTAGGGTGATCAATGCATCGTGGCTTGTCAGGGACTTCCCAGGTTTTAGCACTCAGCGTCCTCTATCCCAGGAAACTCCTCAGTCAAGTCAAACCGGGACAGTTGGTCACCCTAATAGCTAAGGTTCCCAAATTTCCCAAATCCTGTACTGTCAATAAGAACCAGTCTTTAAGAGCGTCCTGAAAAGGTATCCACCAAGGAAGAATATCAATTAAAAATGAAGGCACTGTTTAATGATCTGGTGACCATAACACTTAATGCTAGGTTCTCTGATGAAGTTGGTCTGGAACCCACAATGTAGGCATAAGGATCAAGGAAGAATTGTTGATTGTCCCTTAATCCCAGTCTTAACACCTGCTGGTCACTGAGTCAAACATTCTTGTTGCAAGATGCAACATGCAGGTGATAAAATGTAAAGAGCAAACCAGGATGATCCAGCCTATTGCAATGGGATTGCCCTTGTCTCAGCTTCCCTTCAGCCCCATGGAAAGAAAAACTTGAAGAGAGGAGCTTTCCAGGCCAGGTAACCTTGTATAGCACAGGAATCCAACCCACTGGTGAATGTGACCAATTAGAACCCATAGATGGTGTTTCAGTATCTAACCAATCGTTTGAAAGCTCCTTGGTCTTGTAGAGGACAGTGGAGATTGCAGGCTCAGAAAATGGAAAAGGCAAACTTTCTAGGGTGAGGAGAGATGCTGAGAGTTCCCCTTCCCTGCTCCCTGGAGCCCTACCCTGCTCACTTTTAGTTCTGTCTTGGGCTTACTTAACAGAAAATACTTAAGTCAACCCAGGGCCCGGATTACAGGAAAATTCCATTACCTCATTCAGTTGGCCTCTTTCCTGATATTTGTTCCTCTCTGAGATAGGTGAGAGGAGACTTTCATATTTTGTTCCCCAAAACTTCTGAAATGGGCCAGGACAGGACTATAACTAAGTTTACTTGAAGGCCACAAAATGCACTAAACAAAAAAACTCCTCTCCCTCCCCCATTCTATTTTAAAACTTGCCATTAACCCATCTGGGACAGTAGTTAAACGAGGCAGCCATTATCCTGGGTGGCTCTAATGCCTTGGTAGCGTATGCAAGCAAGCCAAACCCAAGCCAAAGTCAAAGGCTCAAATCTGAGAAAGTGAAACTTTAGAACAGCCAACTCCAAAGAGCCAATTAAGCTTTCCTAAATAAGGCAACCACTTAAGCTATAGCCAATCAAATAATTTATTTTCATTGCTTCCACATCTATAAAAGCTTCTCTCCTAGTTCCTGTCCGTGGAATGCTCCTAACCACTTCCAGTTTGGTGCTGCCCCAGTTTAAATGGTTGAGTTCTAGAAAATTTTAATGTGCCTCAGTTTATCTCTTAGCACATCTTAGCTTCCCTTATCCCCCAAAATCATGTTAGAATTAATATAAAATAATTAATATAAAAATAATTTATATATATATATTAATATAAAAATGTCCCTAATTTGAGCAATATAAACCCCTCCCACTAGTAGATTCTCACAGAGAAATGAGAGTTCAAAAATTTCACAGGGAAGTTCAATTCTGTAATAAATACTTGGACAACATTAAGTCCCACAGAAATTCACTGACTTGTACCTGGTTTTTCTTTAGCCTCTGCAAAGTCTGGGTCTCTCGGACCCAGCACCATGAGCCCAAGATATAACCCCAAAGTTCATATTCTTTCCACTGCTCTTCATTACAGTCGCAAGGTTAAATAAAGGTCACCACAAACTAGTGGAAATGATAGAATTTGTATAATTTTATTAAACAACTCATGTACAGAAACATGTGTGCTTTAATGAAGGTCTCTTCCTTCTTCTGTCACACGGGGTGCATTCCAGCCATGCTCTGAGGAGGGAAACTGGGTACAGACCTCATTGTTTTCCCAGGTGAGGTCTGATCTCTGGATTGTTGATCTTTGATGCCCAGGAGCATAAAAGAAGGTCCCCACCCACCCAGTGATGACCAACAAGGAGGGTGATCCTCTTCCATTTGCATCGGATGTCATTTGCGAGCCATGCCCCGCAAACATATGCTGGATCCCACTTTTTATTCAGCTATCTCTTCATTGAAGAGTCCCCAGCTGTACAGACCTGGAGGGAGGCAAATCTGGCACTAGTCATGTCATCCTCGTGCCACAAAAGAACGATGGCCTCACAGCTAAAGCTTGGGGGTGAGGAGAGTCACAGATAGATGTCTCTTGATTCCTAGTTCAGCTCTTCCTCCCTTTTGTCCCCAGCCTTCTCTCCGCAGCACATCACCATTTTATTTTGTAGAAGGCATCTCTTCAAAAAATAATAAGTCACATGTCAATTCTATCTCAACTTTTTTTAAAGTTAAGAAATAATTTATTGTCCATTGGTTCCCTCTTCTGTCTTGAGTATATTGAAGAGTCAGTGGTAAGAAAATTTTCACTCATTGGCTTTTTATTTTGTTCAAATTCTGTAGGCGCTTCACAAGCCAGGGTAAGTCCTGGCTGGCCACGATAGCTGGAATAGCCCCTAACCCAGAATGGGGCCTACAAAGATGAAAAGAAGTATGAGCTTTGGAACCAAGGACAGGAAGGATGAGAAGGACAACTGCCACTTCAAGCTGCAGCTTTTTTTAATGCAAACTTCTGTAATCAAAGACCTGAGAACATTCATTTCTTTGATCTCCTATTAAGTGTCCATATGATAAATTCACATTCTTCTTAAGATATAATTTCCATGTCTTGCAAACTAATAACTCTGACCTCATTAACTAAAACATATTTTGCTCTATCACTTCTCTGTTATCATAAAAAGTTTACATGAATTACTAACAAAGAAAGGTACCATGCCCCTCACCCTCCCTAACCTCTATCTTTTTCTCCAGTGAGAGAAAGGGACAAAGAATAGAAAAGGCAGAGTTCCCGACAAGGAATAAGCTTGGAAATAGTTTTCTGTAATTAACTATGGAAATGCCCAGCAGATTTTGACAGAAATGCCTCTCAGTCCCTCCTAAAACTATTCAAATCTTAGGCTTTGAGGCAGCTTTTGGTGGAGGAAGTCTCGATGTGTGTCCCTCAAAAATAGAGCCAGAGACGAGGACTCAGGTGCAGAAGATTTATTTAGGAAGTAATCACAGGAATCCCAGGTGAGGAATTTTGCACAGACTAGGAAATACCATTCTTCAGAAACAAATTTTTAAGCCTTATTGTAGCCTAATCCATTTCCCATTTTACACATACCTTTATAGGGTCTGTGCACTTTGAAATGTTAATAACGTAATTTACAGGTATGCTCAAAACATTCTAAGCAGCACCTACAATGAAGCTTATTTACACTGAGGGAACTAAGTTAAATAATAATTCATGACAAACAATATGTGTCTCTTAGATAAGAAGGCAACTCATGCCCCATGGCCAGCCCAGTGAAAACCCCATATCACCTGTGGAAAGGAAATTCAATTTGCTGTGAAATGTCTTTTTCTGATGGTTATGTCATACGTAAAATTTAACTTTTAAATTAATGGTTTAAAACTACCCTTAGACTCTTGGAAGACTATGTAACTTAGTGTATGCATCTACAAACATACACTACACAGCCCCCCAAGGTCTTCCTCAAAATTAATTTTAAATCAACAAGAGGTGGTTACTTACTTATTTTAATTCAGACTAGAAAATTTTAAAGGCTGTCAGAGGACAATGTGATTTTATTCTGTAAAAAATGCTCTGCATTACTGTGGACAAAACAACAAATTCACTAAGCAAGATAGAACTTACAATGGCTTTTTTTGTTTAATGTTGTTATACCATATATAAATCCAAGAACATTTCTTTGTTACCTAGGCTAAATATGGATGTGCAAACAACAACAATTATATTATTCAGTTAGAAGATCCAAGTATCTAAATAATCCATTCTCATTTCTAAGCTCTAACTGAATGCTTGTGTCCCCCCAAATTCCTATATGGAAACCTAACCCCCAATGTGTGATCACTGGAGGCGGGGACTTTGGGAGGTCATCAGGTTATGAAGGTAGAGCCCTTATGAATGGGATTGGTGCTTTTATAAAAGAGCCCAGAGAGCTCTCTCACCCTTTCTACCATGTGAGGACACAGCTAAAAGACGGCCATCTATGAACCAGAAAGTGGGTCCTCACCAGACATCAAATCTGCTGGCACCTTGATTTTGAACTTCCCAGTCTCCAGGACTGTAAGAAATAAATGTTTAAGCCACCCAGTTTACAGCAGTTTTGTTATAACAGCCCAGATAGATTAAGACACTAGGTGGGGGAAAGAATTGGTACTCAAATATTATCAGGACCTCAATACATCTCAATTAAAGCTGTAACACTGTGTTATAGTAGCTGCTGGAAAGGCTATTCCAGGTTCCTAGATTCCTAAACAAAATTAGTAAAAAGATAGATATTTAGGAATATTTATTCACTCTTAGTATCTTTGCTAAAAGAATAGTTTTTCTACAGTAAATTTGGGATTCAAACTTGAGGGACTGTAAGCATATACAGTTTTTAAATGATAAACTTTTTTGTAAAACAGAAGTGTCTTTCTAATTCTACTTTGAATTTACTTAAGCCTTGTCTGTTAAAGCACTGTAATCTTGAGAAATACTGAATTTGGAAAAAGCAGAATCAATTGGTTGTCAGCAATTTAATGTTGAAACAGTACTGTATTCTACTATACCAATATCTACTGTGATAGCTAGATTTAGCTCCATGTGAAAAATGGAATTGTTCTGTAAGAGATTCAGCAGCTTAACCTCAGAGCTCCTCCTTCTACTGTTTTAATCAAATAGCTGAAAAGGAACACAGTCACACCCAAGATATCAGGTTTTTGGAGAACTATGTTTGAGAATGTGGCTTAGACCAGAGGCCTCCCACCTCACCCCAAACCTACTGGGCTGCTGAGGAGACCACACTCAGAGAAACACCTGCTGGGGTACAACTTGATCTGCAGAGCAGATCCAGTTCACATCCATGAATTCAGTCTGTTTTAAGAAGGGAGGTCTCCGAGTGACATCAGCATCATGACAGAGAGAGAAGTTCCCTTGGTTTCTCCCCTTAAAGTTACAAATCAGACAAATATTATTCAATAAAGGATTCCCTGCTCAACACGAACATGTCTGCTCCATGCATTGAGACATCTGAAAGTGGGTGTATCTAAATAAGCAGGGAATACAGGATGGGGTGAAGGACAGAGATAGGGGACACAGATGCATTCTGGTACCTGTCATGACCCCAGCTGAACTGGTAGGGGTAAGGACTTGAGCTGAAGCCCCCACATGGCAGCCTGGAGGGCCAGAAGGGCAGAAGCAACATTCCGACTTGGCGCCCATTGTAGCTAAACAGGATGACAGGGGTAGAGATGCAGCATTGCAGTGTGGCAGCCATGAGCTAAAAGCCACTATCACTACCAAGAAGGCAAAGCCACAGACTCACAAAGCCACCTCCCCAACCTTACCTCTCCCCCACCCATAACACAGAGTCCAATAAAGGCAGTGGAGACGCCTTGGATAGCAGAGTACAGCTCACAACCTCTGAGTACAAAGAGGAGTGGAGGGAACTCAGAGGCCCTGAGCCCCATTGCCAGCCACATCCCACCACAGGGGGAACCCAGGAGACCTTCCACCCCTGCCAAGTTTAACAAGAAATTTAATATTTATTCGTTGCTCTAATTCAAGCTCAGACATTCTTGCAAAATCACACAAAAACATGCAACAATAATAATGAACACCACTCAGCAAGATACCACCACACGTCAATACACAAACACAGCTGTGAGACACTGATATACCAAGGTTAAGAAACCTTACTGAATTGTTTGTACAGTGCTGCCAATGTAAGCGCACAGTGGCAAGTTGGCTAACTTAATTGTCAGACGTCCTATATATACGTAACCCGGGAGTACCAAAATAGATAAAGCAATAACTAACAGACCTAAAGGGAGAAACTTACAAAACCACAATTATAACAGGGGACCTGCATACCCCATTGACAGCAATGGATAAATAATCCAAACAGAAAGTCAATAAGGAAATATTGACCTTAAATGACACATTAGACCAAATAAACATAATTGATATTTATAGACCATTCCATCCCAAAACGAGAGAACATACATATACATTATTCTCAAGTGCACATGACACATTCTAAAGGATACACCATATGATATTGGGGCATGAAATTAGTCTTAATGATTTTAAGAATATGAAATAACACAAGTGTATTTTCTGACCACAACAATATGAAACTGGAAATTAACTACAATAAGAAAGCTGGGGGGAAAAAATATGTGGAGATTAAACATCATGCTATTGAACAACTATTGGGTCAAATAAAAATAAAAATAAAAGACACATGGAGACAAATGAAAATGACAATACAATATACCAAAATTTTGTGGATACAGCAAAACGTTACTAAGAGGGAAGTTTATAGTATTACAAGCTTACCTCAAAAAACAAGAAAACTGTCAGATAGACAAACTAACATTACACCTTAAGGAACTAGAAAAAGAAAAACAAAGCTCAAAGTCAGTAGAAGAAAAGAAATAATAAAAATTATAGCAGAAATAAATGAAATAGAAAACAGAAACACAATACAAAAAAATTAATGAAACAATGAGCTGGATCTTTGAAAAAATAAATAAAATTGACAAATGAAAGAGAAGTTACAACAGACACCACAGAAATACAAAGGATTATACAAGAATACTATGAAAGGCTATATGGCATTAAATTCTATAACCTAAAAGAAATGGAAAAATTATTAGAAATATGTAACCTTCCTAGACTGAACCACGAAGTACTGAATATCTTAAACAAACATATCACTAGTAAGGAATTTGACAGTAATAAAAAAAACTCCCAAAAAACAAAAGTCCAGGATCAGATGGCTTCACTGGTGAATTCTACCAAACATTCAAAGAAGATCTAATACCTTTCCTACTCAAACTCTTCCAAAATATTGAAGAGGAAGGGATACTTCCTAACTCATTTTATTAGGCCAACGTTACCCTGACATCCAAACCAGGCAGGGATAACACACAAAAAAAGGAAAGTACAGGCTAATATCTCTCATTAATATAGATGTAAAAATCCTAAACAAAATACTAGCAAATTGAATACAATACATTAAAAAGATAACATATCACAATCAAGTGGAGTTAATTCCACAGACACAAGGATGGTTCAACATATGCAAATCAAGCAATGTGATAAACCACATTAACAAAATAAAGGATAAAATCATATGATCACATCAATAAATGAAGAAAAAGCATTTGACAAGACACAGCATCCATTTATGATTAAAACACTCAATAAAATGGGTATAAAAGGAAAGTACCTCAACATATTAAAGGTCATACATGACAAACATTCAGCTAATATTGTACTCAATGACGAAAAACTGAAAGCTTTTCCATTAAGATCAGGAACAAGACAAGGATGCAATCTTCCACTGTTATTCAACGTAGTACTGGAAGTCCTAACCAGAACAATGAGGCAATAAAAAGAAATAAAAGGCAACCAAATTGGAAATAAAGAAGTAAAACTGTCACTATTTTCAGATGGCATGATTCTATGTATAGAAAACCCCAAAGACTCTACCAAATGACTATTATAAATAATAAACAAATGCACAATAAAGTTGGAGAATACAAAATCAATATACAAAAATTCATTGTACTCCTATATGCTAACAATAAAATATCAGAAAAAGAAATGAAGAAAACAATCCCATTTATAATTGCAACAAAAATGAGAAAATACTTAGGAATAAACTTAACAAAGGAAGTAAAGGACCTGTACACTGAAAACTACAAGACACTGTAGGAAGAAATTGAAGACACAAAGAAATGGAAAGATATTCTGTGCTCATGGATTGGAAGAGTCAACATTGTTAAAATGTCCATATTACCTAAAGCAATATACAGATTGAATGCATCCCCATCAAAATTCCAAAGGCCTTTTTCACAAAAATAGGAAAAAAAATCCTCAAATTTGTATGGAACCTCAAAAGAGCCCAAACGACCAAAGCAATCCTAGTAAAAAGACCAAAGCTAGGGAAGCATCACATTCTCTGACTTCAGTTATACTACAAAGCTACAATAATCAAAAGACTATAATATTGGCAGAACAAAAGACACATGAAACAACGGAACAGAATTGAGAGCCCAGAAATAAACCCACACATATATAGACAACTAATTTTCAACAAAGGAGTTAAATACAATGAAGAGAGGATAGCCTCTTCAATAAATGGTGTTGGGAAAACTGGAAAGCCACATGCAAAAGAATGAAACTAGACTGTTATCTGACACCATACATAAAAATTAACTCAAAATGGATCAAAGGCTTGAATATAAGACCTGAAACAATAAAATATAAAGAAGAAAACATAGGTACTAAACTTATAGACTTTGTTTCAGAGGATTTTTTGAGAACTTGACCCCAAAGGCAAGAAAAGTAAAAGCATAAATAAATGAATAGAACTATATCAAACTTTTGGCTTTAACACAACAAAATAAATCATCAACAAAACAAAAAGACAACAAACTAAATGGGAAAATATGTTTTCAAATGATACCTCCAATAAGAGGCAAATATCCAAAATGTGTAAAGAACTCATATAATTTAATAACACAAAAAAAAAAATCCAATTAAAAAACAGGCAGAGGTCCTGAATAGGCACTTCCAAGGAAGACATACAAATAACCAACATATATATGAAAAGATTCTCAAATCCACTAGTTACAAGGGAAATGCAAATCAGGCCACAATGATATGCCACCTCACACCTGCTAGAAGGGTTAATGTCAATTAGATAAGACATAACAAGTGTTGGAGAGGATGTGGAGAAAAGGGAACTCTCACCCACTGCTGGTGGAAATATAAATTGGTACAGCCACTATGGAAAACAGTATAGAGGTTCCTCAAAAAATTAAGAATAGAGCTCCCATAAGACCCAGCAATCCTTCTTCTAGGTATATACCTGAAAAAATTGAGAACACGTATTCATAAAGATCTATGCACCCCTATGCTAATTGCAGCATTATTCACAATAGTCAAGACATGGAAACAACCAGCAGGAGATTCAAGACGGTGGAGTAGATAAACACTGTGCTTGCGTCTTTCCATGAGCATATTAAAATTACAACTAAATTATAGAACAATCAACCTGGAGAACCACCTGAAGTCTAGCCCAGCAGAAGTCCTATGACTGAAAATAAAAAGAAGCCACATCGAGACTAGTAGGTGGGGTGGAGATGCAGAACAGGCCCCAAACCTCTGTGTGGCCATTGAGAATCAGGAAGGATATCTCAGCCAGGGAGGTTCCTCCTGGAGGAACGAGGGACCCCAGCCCTCCACACCAGGCTCCGCAGCCCAGATTACTGGTGCCAGGAAGAGGAGCCCTCACAACATCTGGCTGTGAAAAACAGTGGGGATTCCAACCATCTGGGTGGGATGGAAGACCGCAGGAAACACAGATGTCCTTTTAAATGGCCTGTGCACAGACTCTCACATGCAGGCACTCACCTTGGGCTCCAGAGGAGGAACGGTGACTCAGTGGGCCTCAGAGACATACGGGGGTTGGGGATAGACTTAGGTGTGCAGTTTCAGGAGGACTGGAGAACAGTCAGCATTTTCCCTATGTGAAGTCCTCCTTTTGTGCAACCAGCAGGTAGGAGCCATCTTTCCTGTGTTGAGCCCACCCCCACTATGGCCAAATCTGAATCTGATTGGTCTGGTGAGCTCTGCTGCTCCACTCAACTGATTCACTGAGACCCTGCCTCACCCAATACTAAAGGAACTTTCTCTGTGAACAGCCACCCCCCTTTTAATTTCATTCTTTCTTGGAAAACTATCAGATTCTGGAAGGCCCCCCAATCCAGCAGCGACTGGCCTCAGTGCGCTCTGAGACTTTTGTTGAGTAGCTCCAGGCTCAGCACCGGCACCAACCCAGAATTTACATTAACTTAGTTAACACAACTCTTCCCACTCTAGTGACTCCCTGAGACTCTGCCTAACCTAACTCATGTACTGCATGAGGCTCTATCAGGGCTGAACCTTAAGGGAGTTAACAAGTGGCAACAGGCCTCGGGGTGTCCTGAATTTTTATGGAGCTACCCAAAGCCCAGTACTGGTGACAGATGTCCCTGATTTGAAGCGTGGCCTCTCCCACAAGCCTCCACGTTTAGCACAGGCAGAGAACAACTGTGGATCACTTTCTAGTTCCTACCAGGCAGTCCCCTGACACTCACAGGGAGTGGATGACCTGGGCCTGAACTGGAGCCCTCACAAGAGGCCCCAGAACAAACTTACTTGGAGGTTGGCTGCAGACCACAGCAGAACACCACCCAATTAGCCCCCCAAGCAGCATATAAAGGGTGGTCTCAACAAGCACCAAAGCCCACTGGCTTGAATCTCACTCAGTAGGGTAAACCCCCCCCCCCCCATAGCAGCCTATAAGCTGTGGACATGGCCAAACCCCACAGCCATTCAGCCTGAGGGTCAGTCCCACCCATTGATGTACCAATCAGTCAAGGTTTAACGATAACGGGAGGGCACACACAACCCACACAAAGGACACTCCTGGAGCACCCGGAGGAAGTGACCAGGGAGATTGTGCCAGGGCCTCACAGGGCACCTACTACATAAGGCCACCCAGCAAAGACTGGGAGACATAGCAGATCTATCTCATACATAGAAAGAAGCACAGAGAGGCAACCAAAATGAGGAAATAAAGAAATGTGTCCCAAATGAAATAACAGGAGAAAGATCCAGAAAAAGAGATTAACAAAATGCAGGTAAGCAACTTACCAGACAGAGTTCAAAACAGTGGTTGTAAGGATGCTCAAGAAACTTAGTGATAACTTAACAAATAGATAGCAAGCATGAAAAAGGACATAGAAGCCATTAAAAAAAAAAAACAGTCAGAAGTGAAGAATACAGTAACTGAAATGAAGAATATACTACAAGGACTCACCAGTAGCATAGATGAAGCAGAGGATCGAATCAGCGATTTGGAAAACAAGATAACAGAAAATACCCAATCAGAACAGCAAAAAGAAAACAGAATCTGAAAAAATGAGGAGAGTTTAAGAGACCACTGGCACAACATCAACTGTAACAAAATTCGCATCATAGGGGTACCAGAAGAAGAGAGAAAGCAAAAGTTTGAGGACATATTTGAAGAAATAATGACTGAAAACTTTCTTAGCCTGGTGAAGGAAATAGACATACAAGTCCAGGAAGCACAGAGAGTTCCAAACAAGATGATCTCAAACAAGCCAAACATAGACACATTACAATTAAAATGGCAAAGGTTAAAGACAAAGAGAGAATCCTAAAAACAGCAAAAGAAAGACAACTAGGAACCTATAAGGGAGCTCCCATAAGATTGTCAGATGACTTCTCAACAGAACCTTTGCAAGCCAGAAGGGATTGGCATGAAATATTCAATGTGATGAAAAGCAAGTACCCACAACCAAGATTACTCTACCCAGCAAGGCTATCATTTAAAATCAAAGGAGAGATAAAGAACTTCACAGACAAGAAAAACTGAAGGAGTTTATCACCACAAAACCAGTATTACAAGGAATCTTATAGGGACTTCTTTAAGATGAAAAAAAAAAAAAATCAAAAATATGAATAATAAGATGGCAATAGCTACATATCTATTAACAGTTACTTTCAATGTAAATGGATTAAATGTTCCACTCAAAAGACATAGGAGTGCTAAGTGGATAAGAAAAACAAAACCTTACATATGCTACCTACAAGAGACTCACTTCAGGTTGAAAGACAGAAAGTAAAGGGATGAAAAAAGATGGTTCATTAAAATGGAAATAAAAAAATAAAAAATCTGGGGTAGCAATATTTATACCAGACTAAATAGACTTAAAACAAAGGCTATTAGAAGAGACAATGAAGGGCCCAGAATCCCTCTTCAGGGTATTTATCCAAAAAAACCCAAAACACTACATCAAGGAGATGTGTGCTTCCATATGCTTATTGCAGCACTGCTTACAATGGCCAAGATGTGGAGGCAGCCTGGGTGTCCATTGGTGGATGAATGGGTAAAGAGGGGGTGGTACATATATACAATGGAATATTGCTTAGCCACGGAAGGGAATGAGTTCTTGATATCTGCAGTGTCATGGATGGTCCTGGAGGGTGTTGTGCTGAGTGGAGTACTCATATATGAGACAGAGAAAGATGTATGCAATGTGATTTCACTTACACATGGAATCTACGAACAAATTAAAAAACAAAACAGAAACAGATGCATAGATACAGAGAACATTTTGATGGTTGCCAGATTGGAGGTGGGTTGGGAAGCTGAATGAAAAAATTGGAAGGGATTAAGAAGTACAAATTGGTTGTTACAAAGTGGTCATGGAGATGTAGGATATAGCATAAGGAATATTGTCAATAATATTGTAATAACTATGTATGGTGTAAGATGGGTACTAGGTTTGTTGGGGTGATTGATGGGAAGGAATTGGGGGATCAGAGTGCAAATGGTGAAGGGATTAAGAAGTACAAACTGGTAGTTACAAAATAGTAATGGGGATGTAAAGTAAAGTATATGGAAAATAATCAATAATGTGTTAATAACTGTATAATGCAAGGTAGTTACTACCTTCATAAATTATATAAATATCTAACCACTATGTTGTACACCTGAAATGAATGTAAAATAATATTGAAAATCAACTGTAATTTTTTAAAAAATTTAAAAGGGGGCAGAGGTGAAGGGGAATAAGAGGTCCAAATTTCCAGGTATAAAAGAAAGAAGTCATGGGGATGTAATGTACAGCATGGGGAATATAGTCAATACTATTGTGATAGCATAGTACGGTGTCAGACGGTTGCTGGACTCATCATGGTGATTACTTCTTTTTTTTTTTTTTTTCTTTCTATAATTCAATTTAATTCTGGTACTAACAACCCAGAGTTAGTGTCAGATGCCACAAGTTATAGACAAAATGTCTAACAAGACAGCTTCCATTTTAGACAGGATCCTCAAGTGGGGTACTCATGTAGCTGCACTTCTGTCCAACTGAACTACAAATTTATTCATTCCCACAGATTTTTTTCTCTGTTTTTTGGTAGAAGCCCAGGTGTTCCAGCAACAATTGTTGAAAAGACTATCCTTTGTCCATCTTTGCTCCTTTGATCCAAAGATCCATTGGGTGAGTATTTGTGTGAGTCTATTTCTGGGCTCTGTATTCGATTTCTTGTGTCTGTATTCTGTTTCATTCATCTGGTTGTCTAATCTTTTGCTAATACCACATTGTCTTGATTACCATAGCTTAACGATGTAGGGCACTATTAGGCCTGTGACTTGGTTCTCCTCTTTGATGTTATGTTGGCTCTTCTGGGATTTTTGTTGATATAAAAAAATAACTTACTAGGATTTTGATTGAGGCTGTGTCAAATCTATCAAGTTGAGAAGAACTGACATCTTGACAACATTGAATCTTACTATCTATGAACATGGAATATATTTCCATTTACTTGGATCTTTTATTTCATCAGAATTTTATAGTTTTACTCATATAGATCTTGTACACATTTTGTTAGATTTATACCTAAGTATTTCACTTTTTTACATTAATGTAAATTATATTGTTTCTTTAATTCCAAATTCTAATCATTCACTGCTAGTATACAAAAAACAATAATAGTTTTTTTTTTGTTTTTGTTTTTTTTGTTTTTTTTTTATAATGGTAGGTGTATGTATTTTATTTATTTATTTATTTTTTATTAGTTTCAGGTGCACAAGACAAAGCAAAACTTAGACGTTTATCATTTATATCCCTCACACTGTGTGAACCCCCCTCCCCCCATCTGTAAGTTCCCCAAATTAATTTTCAAAACTCCATGACCATCTTGTGGTTACCGACTATTTTCTAAACCCCTCACCTTCCCCTTATCCCCACCCCCCCGCCCCTCTAGCACCCCTCAGTTTTTCCTCCATGTTTCCAAAACTGTCTCTGATTAGTTCATTCACTTATTCTTTTCTTTAGATTCCTCATGGTGATTACTTCTTTAGGTATGTAAATGGTGACTACCTGAAACTAATGGTGTACACCTGAAACTAATACAATATTGTATGTTAGCTATATTTTAATAAAAATCTTTAAAAAACTAAAAACAAAAAAAAACAAAAAGTCATGGAAACAATCGAAGTGTCCTTTGATAGATGATTGGATAAAGAAGATGTGGTAAAATGGAAACTTAGCCATAAAAGAAAGGTAAAATATTGCCGTGAGCTACAATATAAATGGATCTTGAGAGTACCATGCGAAGTGAATTAAGTCAGATGGAAAAGGACAAGAGCCATATGATTTCACTCATATGTGGAATATAAAACCAAAAGCAACAAATGAACTAATAAAACAAACAACCAAACAAACTCATAGATATAGATAACAGAATGGTGCCTACCAGAGGGGAAGCAGGGGGGGTGGGGACAAAGAGAGTAAAAGGGATCAAATATATGGTCATGGAAGGAGGTAAAATATTTGGGTGGTAAACACACAATGGAGTATATAGATGCTGTATTATAAAGTTGTACACCTGAAACTTATATAATGTTATCATCTAATGTTACCCCAACAAATTTAATTTAAAAAAGAAGTCAGTTGTCCTGCAGAGACACAGCAGGAAAAAGAAAGACAGAATGTTAGGGCTTCATCTACCCCACAAATTTCTGGGCTCACTTTGACTGCAATGATCAAATGAAGAGAGAAAAGTTTCAACCTTCTCTGCTTCTGAGCCCAAGAAACTCATCGCAGGTGAGGTGTGGCCCAAACAATGTGATGCCTGGGTCACCTACTGAACATTCTTGTTCCAAGGGATTGAGAGTGAGGCAGAAACTTCCTCATTGCACTTCAAAAAGCAAAAGAAGTCAGAAGTGTAGGTAGAAGTTTCCTCCTGCATGGACCACCGTGGAAATGTAGGGAGGAGGAGGTTCCCTCATTAACTCTCCCCAGGTGCTTGTGCTTTAAATCTGTTGGACTTAATTGCCAATCCTGTTGTCAGCTGATGGCAATGCCCGGCTCCTGAGAGGACACCAGCATTGTGTCGGAGCAGTGCTGCTCCAGTGTTCAGGAGAACAATTCCTTTGTATCCTCCTGGGACCAGTGTGTGGAGAGGTCTACTTGTTGCCTTTGAAACACTGTGAGGAGGGATAAGAACTCATTAAAGTTGCCTTAACTCCACCCACACTAAAGGATGAAAACTTACTCCTACGCAATTTTTTGTGTGTGTAAACTGTGTTGATTGACATGCAACCAACTGAAAAAAAAAAGTAAACCAGCCCCCATCCCAGCATAACAATACTCAACAAATACACCATAAAAACAACACTCAAACACCCCAATTTTGAATATTAATCATTTGATTATTAAATTATGAGAGAAAGCACTAAAATTCTAAATTTCCCTCCCCCTTGGAAACTAAATTCAAATTTTTTCTGTCTCTGCTTTCTGATTTTGTTGGATTGGTCTCACACTGAAGAGGACAGGTTTTCTTCAGCAGCTACGATGTTCTGGGCCATCTTTGAAGCACTAGAATGACTGAGGTTTCTTCAGCAACTACAAAGTTGAATTCACAGAACCACAAACCACTCATGTGTTCTGCTCTGCCAAATTAACAGGACACCTGAGAGTCATGGCACCAGACTCACTCTAACAAAATTTAGAAAACAAAGCAGGCAATTCTTGTGCCACTGGAACACTATCCCCAGCTAAAGGCTCTGTCCCCAGTTTGTAAACAGTACAAATCCGGGTCTCTCTCTATATTTTTAGTGCCCATGGAACATTGCTGAGAGTTTTATCCCAGGGCAAGGCAGGCACGTGTAAACATGCTGCTCATTCTCACAGGCATTGCATCACTTCCAGGCCCAAAGGTGCAGCGTTGGCCTCTCTCCGCATTGTCCTGCAGGACTGGCCTTGTCTCCTCCTTCATCACCCATCTGAGTCCTCCTCCCTGCACACACCTGCCTTATCAAAAGGTGTCATTGTTTTGAAACAATATTGGATATGGTCCTGCCCACAGCGCCACTAAGAGCTTTGACACAATAGACATAAAGCTGATCAATTAGTATCCAGACCTCTGGGGTAACAAATAGTTTTGTTATGCCTCAGTTTCTTTTCCCTCCTACGTCTCCTACTCTCAGGAACCTCCTCTGCACACAGCATCCCTTGCGCCCCTTCGTGTGTCCAGTTCTAGTTCAGCTCTCCGATCCCAGCTCCTAGTACTGTCTTTGTGATTCCATGCTTGTTGCATTCTCATGCTTTCTTTTCTTTCTTCCTCATATTTCATCTCATTTTCTTCCTTCTCTTTCCCTGTCCTTAATTTCCACACACTCCTTCAATATTCCTCACAAAATCTCTCTTGTTCCCTCGTGTCATCTCTTCCTCACCCTTTTTTCATCTTGTTTGTCCTTCTGGCCCAGTTTACTCAGGCGAGGCAGAACCTGGGAGGCAGACAGGACGCATCAAAGGTGCTGCTGAGACACTGAGGACCCCTGGTGCCCTGTCCTGGGCTGGGTGCCCCTGACAGTAATAATACCTAGAATCCAGGATTGGCCTGACCCTTGTGTTCTACACACACTTTTTTCTAGAGTTTGCCCAGTTTAATTCTTCCAGTTTTAAGCATTTGCTTTCCCTGGCTTCATTTTCCTATCTTTGACCCGTTTCAACTCCACTATACCCTGGGAATATCTGTTATATAAAACAGGCCAGAAGGAACTTCACTCTGCTGTCCCTGTTAGTATAAAACCATTGCAGAAGAGGTAGTTCACATATAAAATGTACACATACAGCAGCCTTTAAATCACCAGGTGACAGAATGTTAAACATCTTGCCAAATTCTCATTCTCCCAAGGTGTGTGCCGTTCCAGTAAGCTCACAAACCTCGACAAGAAATCCAGAGGGCAATCAAAGTCCATCTAGTCAGGCTTTCTGGAGAGTGCATTTCTAGGCAGCCATCTGCTCCTATTGTGACAACTAATAACTCCTTAGTAATTTTTGAGTGTTTTCCCATCTACATTGGATTTCTGCTCAGCAAGATCCGTGTCTTGCTGAACCCCACCCTCTTCATTCCTCAAATTCACGGTGCCCACCAATAGCCACTGACCATTGCTGCCCTCAGGATGGCAGAACTGGCCCAAACTGCACTCTCAGCACTTCTCAACAGTCCGCCCCTTAATGTTTTACAAAACGTATGTACGACAGGCCCTGCAACTTTTATAGTGTGGGTCCAAGTTTTCTAGTGTGCGTCTTATGAGCCCCTTTTGTAGTTGTGCTCATTGTCTCATGGATGTCACAGATAATAGTAATAGCTGACGTTACTGTTGCCAGACCATCTCATATAATCACCCAATGATGTACATACTACCCTGGTGTTCAGTTACCACGTGAGGAAATTAAATGCCGAGGGAAGTAAACTGCTCAAGAGTCCCACAGCTAGGGTGTAGGAGAGCTGGGATAGGAAATCCCTACATCATCTGTCTCTGGATTTTAAAATAAATATAGTAATAAGATAGACTTAATTAAGGCCTTTTTGTATTTCTGTTTGAGCTCTTTTTACCTCTTATCATGTAAATCTCAGTAAGTCAGAATTTGGATTAAAGGCTTTGAGATGCATAAATTTGTTCTTGAAAATAACACCATTAATTAAAGGTCAAGTTAAGGTTTCATCAAACAAAACATGATGAAAATTGTCAGAACATTTTCTTGGGTTGAAGGTGGAGGAAGATTCTGAGCACACTTCTGAATGAAGTTTTGTTCACTAATTATTCTTTGCTTCCTTTTTAAAAGCATGACACCACTTCCTGCTTAGGCAGCTAGATCTTTCTCTTTATTTTGCCCTTGTTATTTTTCAATATGCAGTATCATAAGAACCACGTTTTTCCTTATTATAACGATGTACATCGGGAAAACAAAGTAATCTGACCTCTTTTTTTTTATGTCAGGATTGGATCAGACTCTGTGTGTATTAGCCCGTTCTGGCTGCTATAACAAATTACCGCAGACTGGTGGCTTATAAACAACAGAAACTTATCTCTCTCAGCTTTGGAGGCTGGAAAGCATAAGATCAAGGCACCGGTAGGATCAGTGTCTGGTGAGACCTCCTTTGGATTTATAAACTGTCATCCTGCTGTATCCTCATGGCAGAAGAGACCAGAGAGCTCTCTGGGGTTTCTTTTATAGGACACTAATTCCATGTATGAGGACCATTCACCTCCTACTAATACCATCTCATTGCGGGTTTGGTTTCAATACATGAATTTTGAGGAGACACAAAACTGTCACACAGACTACAGCAGTGGGTAAGTAGATTTAAGCATCGCTAGTAGAAGATAATTTTTCCTTGCCCTCTTCTGATATTGTGCATAAAGGAATTTTACTCACAAGTCTAAGGATTCCTGTATGGTTAGCTGAATTTTATTTTGCATATCTACCTAAGGTGAAACTTTAAATGCTGAGGGCTTCTTTGGGCTGTGTTATACCCTGCATATCAAACTTACACAAGGAAAGCAACTACACACTGGACTGTTATTCTCTGATTTTGAAACCTGAGTCTGACACAGGTGTCTCGGAGAAAGTCTTTGAGAAACCTTATTTTCACTTCTTCCCTTGTAAAATGAGATTTCACAATCTGTTAGGGATATTTTGAGGATTAAATATCAAGTGATGGCAAAGCACTTTGAAAGTTCTAAATGGGCATATTAATAATTTAAGAGTGAAGCAAGCCTTCATCTGGGTTGTTGAAAATAATATGTGGCATATTTATTTCAATCATTTATCATTTCATTCAAACCTTCTCTACCTTGAGCTACTCAAAAAGCATCTGATTTACTTTAAAATAAGACTTTAAAATTCATTCTCTTTTTAGTTTTTCAAAGTACTTTCACACCAGTTGTCTTATGGCCTCACAAAAAGCCCAAGAGGAATAAATAACATATTGTATAGCAATGAGACTACCAGAAATAGAATATTCTACAAACTTGTTTAAACTACAGGAGTTTATGTTGACCTCAGAACCCATTGCCAGTGCTGTGAGCAGGAGGCTGCAGCCACCACCTGCCCCATCACAGCTGCCTGACAACATTCATGGAGCAAGTGAACGGATACTGCACGTCTGCTCCAGAAAAACTCCAAGTCCTGACAACCATATTTGCCACTACATGACCGAAAGCAACGGGAAGATTGCACCCACCTGATGTCCACCTTCAAGACTGCATAAGTGCATCTGTTGGGAGATCCTAATTTGTACCCAACACCTGCTGTGTGGGAGTTTAGGAAAGACAGGTTTTAGTACGCAAGTCTGCACCACTCTTGGCGTATATGGAGGAGGTTGGAACTGACCCCGAGTGCCAACCTACCATATCCCTAACATTGCTAACCCTCCCTGATATAAATGGGAGAGAGAGACCAAGTGGTTACCCATTGGCATGTGAATTTTGGCAGAACTTGCTCACATTGTATGAATTTAACTTGGTTGTAAGTTCTAGTAACAAAGGCTTAATTTAGGATACATTCTACAGGATATCAGACCTGGTGTCTGGTATATAAAAACAACAGTCATTATTCATTCACTGAGGATTCATTTTGTGCCAGATGCTACTATTAGTGACTTACATGTAATTTATTAAAATTCACCTGTATTGCAGGAAATGTTGTTAGAGCCAAGGTTCAGAGGAGGAACCTGAGGCACAGAGAGATGACTTGTTGAATGTCAGAAAGATACTAGTGGTGGGGCCACTTTTAGCTGAGCAGCCTGGCCTCACAGTCCAGGTCACTAACAACTGTAATATAACGCTACTCCACAAAATTAGCTTAAGTACTAAACCACCCTGGAGGAATTGGCCCTTCATAATCTCCCTTTCAATTTACCATTAGGATCCTGCTGGCTCTTTAATCAGTCAATCTTGATGACTTTTATAGAAATAATCCAAATGGTACTATTATAAGAATTCCTGTTCAGCTAATCCTATTTACCAGTGATTTCTATCATAAAATTAGAGGTGCATTTTGCTTGATATTTTCTCTGAGATTTAAACTCACAGTGAAAACAATTTATTTTCCTAAGAGTTCTCCCAAAGTCAAAAGTGAGGACTATACTCCTTTTACAATTTTCCCTTCTCAAAAAATAGCCCCAATTGGGCCGGCCCGGTGGCTCAGGCGGTTAGAGCTCTGTGCTCCTAACTCCGAAGGCTGCCGGTTCGATTCCCACATGGGCCAGTGGGTTCTCAACCACAAGGTTGCCAGTTCAATTCCTCGACTCCCGCAAGGGATGGTGGGCTGTGCCCCCTGCAACTAGCAATGACAACTGGATCTGGAGCTCAGCTGCGCCCTCCACAACTAAGACTGAAAGGACAACAACTTGAAGCTGAACGGCACCCTCCACAACTAAGATTGAAAGGACAACTTGACTTGGAAAAAAGTCCTGGAAGTACACACTGTTCCCCAATAAAGTCCTGTTCCCCTTCCCCAATAAAATATTTTAAAAAAATAGCCCCAATTCTCTGAAGGCGCCCCTTGGGGCCAAACGTTATAGGACCCTCCCCTTAGGCATATTTGATTGGTCTGAAGTTGTTCACAGTGTGTGGAAACCTGTAACTAAGAAAAGAGGCTTAGTTCTTCTTAGGGGGGCAAGCTATGAATTGGGAATTGGGAAAGCATACCATGCAAATGGAGCCAGAATGATCTAAGAAGACGTACCCAGGAAAAGGGGAGTAGCAATGACCAATACACAGGGAGAAACTGATAGAGAGAACGGTAATCATGAAAGCAACCAACCTGATTCTAGCTGTGTCTGACACAAAACCATATCCCTGCCTTTATTTTATGAAAGTACTCAGAGGTCTTCTCGAAAACTTCTAACAATTTCCCCTCTGTTGCAATCATTCATTCATCACCGTGTAACAACAAACCATCCCCAAACTTAGTGGCCTAAAACAATATATCATTTATTTTGCTTATAAATCTGCAGCTGGGGCAGAGCTGGGAGAGGACACTTTCTCTGCTCCAGTCAGCACTAACCGTGATGGCTTGAAGGTTGGGTATGGCATGCTTGAGGGGCTGGCACACTCACTCCCAAGTCCGGCAGCCAATGCTGGCTGTCAGCAGGGACTTCAGGTGGGGCTGGGGTGGGAACACCTTCACAAAATCTTTCAGTTGGGCTACTTTACTTCCTTATGGAAGCTGGATCCCAAGGGCAAGCATCCCTAGAGAGGAAGAGAGTCTGGAACAACTATATCATCTTTTATGACTTAACCTTGAAATTCAAATAGTCACCTCCGTATGGTCACAGGCCGACCCAGATCCAAAGGGAGTGTCAGCATCATCCTGTAAGAAGTATTTGTGGGGTTTGATATATATTGATGTAGTTATCTTTGGAAGATATGATCTCCACATCCTCTATAAGGTGATATTGTGTTATTGTGATGCAGTAAAATATATGTTTGATCTTTGTCTCTGGTACCTGGAGCATAGCTCCTAAAACTCTTGGACTCTCTGGAGCAATAGGGTGTCTCTTGCATGCTAATGAGAAGAGTGCTAGTTGAGGGGCCTAGATAGCTTGAGAGTGGGGGCTGGTAGATAGAAAGACAAAAGCAAGACAAGAGAGTTGGAATGTTTAACCCCACCCCCTGATCTACAGGGAGGAAACGGGAGCCAGTGATAAAATTAATCAGTAATGGCCAATTATTTAATCAATCATATCTACGAAATGAAACCATTACACTCCTAAACAGTGGGGGTTAGGGAGCTTCCACGTTGGTAAACACACTGGGGCACAGAGAGGGTGGCAAGCCCAGAGGATATGGAAACTCTACACACGCTTCCTCCCCATATCTTGCCTTATGGGTCCCTCCCATTTGGCTGTTCTTAAATTGTACCCTTTATAATAAACCACCAATCCTAAGTAAAGTGTTCTCCTGAGTTTTGTGAGCTGTTCTAGTAAATTTTCAAACCTGAGGAGGGAGTCCTGAGAACCCCCAGTTTATAGCTGGTTCGTCAGAATTTGGATGGCCCAGGACTGACTTGCAGTTGGTGTCTGAAGTGGGGGCAGGCTTGGAGTGAGCACTTACCCTGTGGGGTTTGCACTAACTCTGGGGAGTTAGTGTCAGAACTTAATTGAATTGTAGGGCACGCAGTTGATGGCTGGACAGTTGGAGAGTTTGTTGGTTCTGAGAGTGCCAAATGTGATACACCACACATTTGGTATCAGAAGCAAAAGTAGAAACATCTCATAATTTCTTTAAAATAAAAGTGTTTGCTACTGACAAACAAAAGTTTGTCTTAAATAGATAATATATTTGTGTGGTTCAAAATTCAAACAAACAAACAAAAAAAGAATGTGAGTGGGTGTATGCATATAGATAGATAGAAGTATAGTGAAAACTGTCACTGCCTCCTTACCCCCAGCCTTCAGATCCCCTTTGTGGGGGCAACGTATGCTATCAGTTTCCTGTAAGTCTTTCCAGAGTTATTTTTTGCCTGTAAGAAAACGCCGTACATGTACTTAGCCCTCTCCTTCCACTATTCTATGCAGAAGGCAGTGCCCTTCAGTACTTTGCTCTTCTCACTTATATTTAGAGTTCATCGTGCACCCATACATATTTTCTCAGTCTTTGCAAGGCCACTTAGTATTCCAATGTAGATATACAATAATTTATATAACCAGTGATCTATTAATAAACATTTAAGATTATTTCCAATAAAACTATTAAAAACAAGTCTATAATAAACAACTTTCTACATCTGTCACTTTGCATGTGCGTGTGTGTATTCATAGGACACATTTACTGGAAGTGGGACTTATGCGCCAGCACCTAGATCCATCGCAATTTGGTTAGGTTTTACCAAATTTCATCACTAATTTTGAAAGTACCTGTTTTCTCACATGTTCTCTACCATAGCATGTTATCAGACTTTTTGATCTTTGTCAATCTACTGGTGGAAAAAGGCATAGTGAGCAATATGCATTTCTCTCATGAATGGCTCTGAGCGTCTGTGCATGTGTGACTTCAGAGACATTGTATTTCCTTTTCTTTGAACTATCTACTCATATCTTATCAAATAAAACTTTACTAGTCTCATTATTTTTGTTGTTGTTACTTTGCTTCTTTGTGGTGAACCAGCTCTGACTCACTGGCAGACATCTGTAACCGTTTCCCTAAATGCTTCTACCAGTGCAGAGGTCAGAGGGGAACGATGTGACACAGGGACCGGAAAAAACACAGGACCTAAGATAGACAGGACCTTAAAATCATAGACATCAGAGATAATTTTTTTTAAAGAGGTTTTTGTTTGTTTGTTTGTTTATGCCTCTATTAAAATGCTTTTAGGTGAACCAATGGTAAGAGGGGAATTTTCCATATTTTCAGCAACTTAAAAAAGAGTCAAGTACATGACAATATTCACAGGAGGAAAAAGGAAGAAGACCACTAACTTAGACGAACTTTCAATCTCTAAAATTTTATCTCCCGGGCAGGATAATATTTCTTGAAAAGTTGTTCCTCCCTTTATTGAGCCCTTCAAAACAAGAAAGAAATGAAATTCCTGGGAGTGTGGACCATCTGTTGACTCAAATTTTAGGCAAGATTGTTTTGATTAAAATTATTACGATAAAAATACCTGCGTGAAAAGTGATTCTTCTGGTTATTTATTTATTTTATTTTTACTGTAAACACAATCCATGGGTTTTGTTTGCTTGTCTGTTCATTTTTATTCAACTTAGGATGTTCTCAAGCTTTTCTATAATAAAATTAGAGGTGTATTTAAAATATACATTTAATTCTAGAATAGGATTCTCTGGGTTTCTGATCATTAGCTAAAAATCTAGTTTGGGATGGGGATCCCTTCAGCTGTGGTTTTGGGGTGCTTTGGGGCTGTGAACATGGGAGAAGGGGAAGATGATTATTGGCCAAAACTGAAGGATTGGTAAGGCAGTCTCATTACCAGGCTGGGATGCCACTACTCCAGAAGTGGGCAGCTCTGGATTTTCCAAGATACTGAAATTAGTAGGACAGACTAGGAAGTGGACACTCTGGTAAGTACAGAGGCCCAAAGAGCATTTTCCCATGACCTCAAGCCTTTCCCAGGGACCTTAGACTCGTAAGGAGCCCGAATGACTAATTGGATTCGCTCCCTCTTCCTTACTTTACCGTGCCCTGGGAGAGGCTTACAAGACAGAACAAGGACCCAGATAAACCCCAAACTGGTAGTCTACATTTGTTGTGTTTTATTTTTACCACTCCAATTGCCCTGGGTGGTGAAGAGTGGGAACCAAACTTACTGTGATAGTTTCCAAATAGAAATAGAGGCGTCAAGTTTCACAAATTGAACGAGTCAATAATGTGAGTCTGAATGCTTTGATATCAAAAGGGAGTGTTGATTATTTTCCCTGTGTGAGGAAAACATAACCTGGAATCTAGAGATGTGGACAAAATGAAACATATCAACTGAGACTAATTATCATCAGTACTGTGACTCCCACAGGTAAATTAAACTGCGAGTGTTTTTCTGCATGTGCAGCAACTTTCCCTTTATGCAAGGAAAGCACTCATATCAGGAAGAAAAGGGTCTTCTGGGCAAATGCTGATGCTCTCACCGGCCAGCTATGTTTTCCTCTTTTCGTTCTTATTCCCACCCTCACTTGTAACACACAAGCTAATTATAGCTAAGATGTCAGTTTTGGGTGCTTAAGGTTTTATTTCCACCAGGATAGAGTTTGAATTAGGGCCCTTTGAAATCCAAGAGCCTTCCAAATGCTTAAGTGGAAGAACATAGGTACTAATAGCGCTGAGTGTATGCTGGCAGGACAGGGAAGAGGAGGAGGGACCGTCTCCCAACAGGAAGGGGTGTTCCCAGCTGAGGACCGCCAGGCTAGCATGGATTCAACAGGATTAAAGAGTGTAAGGAGCAGGATAATGTTTCAAATACCACCAAATGTCCCTTCTGTGTAATCAAGTGGTTGTTTTCCTCTTCAGCTCTTCATCATAAAGAACAATCTAGTAAAACAACAAACTGGTAACAGTTGTTTGGACTTTTTCCTGCAAGACTTTTTGTCTCTAAATAACCTGGCTTGTCAATGGTTTTCTCCAATATCCCATAGCTAGATTTTCACACATGAAAATCTAAAGCTTGAAGATCAGACAAGGAAGAGAAAGGACAGAGCTCCAAAGGAGATAGCTCGTCCAGAGGCTGGAGGAACACAGCTGGTAAAAAAAAGTGTCTACCGGAAGTTCTCAGGAGGGCAGACTCTGGAAAATGCAAGTCAGCGGGACAAACTCTCTTCTTTCCCTGTGAGGACCCTGGGAAAACTGCCAGCCCCCAATCCAGTGTTTAGGGAATCTGGGTACAGGTGTCTGAGAACCTTATAGGGCCTGACCACTTCAGTGGCCTGTGGAGAAGCAGCCAAGGGTTCTTGGGATCTTGAGGAAGGAATCCCAAGGAGACCTGGGGTCAAATAAGAAGGTCATAGCATGAAGGGACCTGACAACTGGGAGTAGGGGCAAGGTCTGTGGACATTCTGACCTTGACACTTATAGGATGTGGGCAAGGTACTTAGTCTCTCTGAGTCTCCGTTTCCTTTTCTGTATCTAAAATCTCACAGAGCTGGTATGAGAACCACACAAGCTAGAATACCTCAGGATCCAGAACAATGTCCTTGCACATGGCATGTGCTCCACAAAAGCTAGTTGTTACAAAAATCAGTTGCAAACACTGCCCTGGAACACTTGGTGAGACTAGCCTCTCTCCCATGGTTGACAGAACAGGACCCCAGCACTAAGGGGCCAGATATGGAAATGGCCAGAGTGAGATACTGTGACTAGGGCCAGCAAGGATGACATGACACGTCTCTACAGCCAGCTCCTGAACCACGTCCCCGAGATTTACATCAACCAGAGAAGAAACGGATGGAATAACACAAAATATAATATCTGAAATTGCATAAAATGGAGACAACTTCACCTGACAAATCAAATATTTTCTACCATCAAGAAGCATGACAGAAAGTAGAGTACAATGGGACCAGTGAACTTAGGTTTGTTATATGGTTCTCTGGCCTTGCTTTGCAAATAAATGAATTTAATTTTATGCACATTTGATATGTTCATCAATCTACTAAACGATATCTGTCCGTAGAAGTCCTAGAAAGACCATCAGCTAGAAGTCCTAGAAAGACGACCACCAGTTGATCAGTAGTTTCTCTGTCAACCACAATGATTTTTAAAACAAATTGTTTATGCTTTTCCGATTCTAAAAACAATAAAATTTGAAATTTAAACAAGGAACATTGAAATCACTAGTCATCCCACTAACTAGAAGTAACCACCGTTAACATTGAAAAAACTTGCTCTAATTTTTTATTTATGCATGTGTATGTGTTTAATTACAATAATCTATCTAATATTTGGTTTTTGTTTTTTACTTAGCATTATATCACGCATATTTTCCTAGGAATTACCCAGAAATAAAAATTTGTAAATCATTTTAATCATATGAGCTATATTAATCATATCAGCTAATATTTAACCATATGGGCTAATATTAATCAATATTAAACCATAATATTTCATCATATGAGCAAATAAAAATGTATTCCACTTTTCCCTTTTGTTGGACATTTAGATTGTTTCCAATTTTTCATTATGATTAATAATGCTATAATAAACTTATTTTACTGAAATCAATTGACATGTCATATTCTGAATTTTTAGCTTTGAAAGTACTAAATTTCAAAATGGTATGAACTTCACATATTTTACATTTTTACTTCCAGATTGTTTCCCAAAACAATTCCCAGTGCCTAAATGTATTATTTTCTCAAGTAGTATACGTGAGTGCCCTTATCAACTAGCCAACAATGAACAGTATTCTTTCTTTCAAAAACAAAACAAAACAAAAACAAAACTTCATATTTCATTGGTCTTTTTTCTTGTAGTCATCCATCCATTAATTCATTCATTCAACATAAGTTTAGTGCAAGCTGGCTCTGTGCTAAGCTCTAAGTTCTGAGGGATAGCCATACGCTGAGTCCCTGCTCTCACAGAGGGCTAGGGTATAAGTGAGGTCAGAAATGCAGCCTGCTGAGCACCTGATGGCATGGGACCCTTTACGCCATGGTACGGTACGTAAGGACTTTGGATTTCACTTTAAATGTAAGGGAAAGTCATAAGGAAAGTTCAGGTAGAGCATGACATCATCTAGTTTACATTTTTAAAGGATCATTCTGATTGTTGATGGAAAGACTATCATAGGGAGGCATAGCGAGGCATCATTAACCTTAATCCCTCTGCTTCTAGGCCACGAAATTGGAAAGAGTGACTTGGACAAAGGAGATGGGGGTGAAGGTGGTAAGCTATCCATTCTAGGTGATTATTTGTACATTGTTTTACTTAATTATGTTTACTAGTGTCTTTGTTATTTTGTTGGAAATATATTCCTGGTTGTCATTTCACTTTTACGTTTGTTTATAATCTTTGACATAGAGAAAGTTAACATTTTTATGTATCAAATCAATTATTTTCATGCTTCATAATCCTCTCTTGTCCTGAAATTTTCTTTTGTTTGTGATTAATGGCTTTATGAAACATATTAAAACTCTAATTCTTTATGTCACAGTTTTATGTGAGGCCTAAGAATTTGTGACAAATAAAAAAGGGGTGGCAGTTACTCCCAGATTCCAAAGTGGAGTGCCTAAGCCTCAGTGCCTCAACAGCACTGGCAAAGAGTGACAAATACCAGTGTGTGGCCCTTAGCCAACCCATAGAAAAAGTCCCAAAAGAATTGACAAATGGAAAACCCAAGGGAGGGTGGCTTTCTTCAGACAGAGTAGTTGGTGTGGGTCCCACACCTATTCCGAATGAAACAATTGAGAACTCTTCACCTCAGGCCAAGTTGGGGGTCTTTTAGGAGGCCATTCTGGGAGCTTAGTGTGTGGTTCCCTGGCATGAGGGGACATTGTGGACTAGAATGAGACTCAAGTCACTTGCCAGCAGTCTCCAGGAACAGAATGGCTGCAGTGACATGTGGCAGTAGAAGGCTGAATTTGTGGAGTAATATTGGGTCAGATATGTTTATTTCTCAGAGGCCAGATGTGGGCAGGTGTGGTGAGGAAATGTTGTTTAAAAGGGACCTGCTACAGTGACCACCCCTCCTGGTTATCCTAGGACTGTCCCAGTTTTAGCGCCAAAAGGGTCGTATCCTGGGAAACCCCTCAGTCCTAGGCAACCCAGGATGGGTGATCACTCTACACGTTGCCCAAGAAATCATGCAGAAGGGGCAAGGCAGCCCTCAGGAGAAAGAGGTAAGGCAAGAGGCAAAAATCAGCCTGTGAGAAGTTTTGTACCTCAGGGGATCTGCAGAGGAAGGGACCCAGCAGAAGGAGGGAACCCCCAGAAAACCTTGACATGATACAGAGCCAGCTTTAATCATCTGTGACAGCTAGGGGGAACCAAGACCAGACCTAGTACCTCAGTGCCTGCCAGAATTTTCTACTCCTCATCACTCCTACGTTTATGGCTGAAGATGACTGGAAGGACTTATTATCTAAAAATGGCTGCATAAATAATGAGACCTTCCTACCCAGGACAGTACTCAAGCACAAGGAAAGTAAGGGGCTGACAGGGCCGATTCTCAGGGATGGTAGTGAAAAAATACGGAAGTGACAGATACTGCCACCCCCTTTTTCAAGTCTCAGCCACAGCGCAATGCAGGAAGATGACGGTCTCACTGGATTGTTCCCCACAAGCCAGTTTTCCCAAGGTCGTTTGTCAAGTTCTAACTCTTCTTTAAAAGGTTTGTATGTTAAGCTCTGTTTAGGGCTACTTGATTCTTTGTTGATTCTTATAGAAATGTGCTACCTATTTTGGTTATTGGAGTTTTATTGCATGTAGTCACATGTTCGCTCTTCAAGATACCTTCAGAAAAATCTCACAAATTCTCCACATTCGGCACGTTAGGATTTTAATTGAAATGATATTAAAATACATTAACCTGACATTTTAAAAACTTCAATCTTTCCAGACTGTCAAGATGATTTTGGTACTTGCAAGCTATGTGGCCACGGACAAGCTATTAATCTCTTAAGGCTCAGTCACCTCATTTATAAAATGAGACTAATAATTATGCCTACTTCAGAGAGCTGTGGTGAGAGTTAAAATGAGTAGATAAAGAGAAAACACTTCAAAAAGCATCTAACACATAGTAAATGCTATGTGGTCACTATTATGCTATTCTCAGCCTGAGAGACGGTATGTATGGTTGCTTTGTACAGAGTCACCTTAGCCTGGCTGGAACTATGCTCCTCCCACTTTTCTCCTTTCTGTGGTTCTGGTGTGGGTTGGCCACAAGACAAGTGTATGCAAGATTTGCAGGGAGGAAATGAAGCAGCAGCTAGGCCCACAGCTCTTTCAGTTAATGCCTGACATCCTGCTTCAGCTCTTGGAAGCTGGGTCAGGTTCACATTCGGGGTCCACTATGGTGAAGCTTATCCTACAGGTCACCTACATCCTTGAGGTTAGACGAGATGAGAGAAAGATGCAATTTCCAGTCTTTCCCTGTTTTCCCCCACTTAAGACCATCTTTCTTCCTCATTTACCAACTCTGCTGACATGAAGCCTGCACCAGATGCAAAAACAACTGCCTTACACTGATTTCTGAACTGGTTCCCACAGTGTATGTGGTCTAACCCTTGAATTAATCCCTTACTCTCCACCACTCATAATAGTTCACCTACACTGATAGAACCCTGACTGACATGATGTCTCTCAATTTATCCATTTTTTTCTTTATACCTTTCCGTAACATGTCATAGTTTTCATCATATATGTTTCACAAATTTTTAATAGGCTTATTCTTAGTTATTTTATGTCTTTTTTTGACATTGAGAATGGGATCCTTTATTTTCCTTATCATGTCTTCTAATAGGTAAACAGAAAAATATTGATTTTTATATATTTTATATTGTTATCATGACACTGTAGCAAACTCTCTTATCAGTTCCAGAAGTTTTTCAGGTGTTCTTTACACCACTTAGGAAAGGAGAAAGTACTTTCCAATACTGTCTCAGCCTGTCCCATAATAAACTCTTTTCTTTGCCTCTCATTCTTTCTTCCTTATCTCTCAGGTAGAAGTATTTCTCCCTCCTCAGCTCTTCAGCAAAAACGTGAAGCTGCTTTTTGGTTGGCTTGGAAAATGGTGTTTGTGAAACTCTTCCATGATATGCCACTACTAAGAAATAAAACGAAAGCAACTACCCTCCAGACTCCCAATTTCTCTCAGTTTTACCCCAGCCCTTGGAATGGGCTTTTCAGTCAGCCCACATAATGAAGCTCTTAGTGTTTCTTTTCAGCCAGTAATGATCAGATCAAATTGCAAACTAGAAATGTAAATGACACTGAATCTGAATGAACTCACCCCTGGTGAAATTTCAACCACACAAAAATTGGGTCTCCTTCACTCAGAAAATCCAGTACTGAACCAAAAGAAGCCAAGAAGGCTGAAAGAGGGGGCAAAGATTAAATAAGCAATTCGTAAACACTTACGAAAAAGAATAATTTTCCTCAGTCCACGAGCCTACTAAAAATTCAGTTCTTAATGACCAGAACATAATATCATTGCTTACATAAAAAGGGCTATTCTTTATCCACAGCTCTTAGCTAAATCATTGGTGTTTTTTTAACTTACATTTTAAAATCATACTTTAAAATGTAAGTTAAAGAAAAAAGAAAGAAAGAAAGAAAGAAAGAAAGAAAGAAAGAAAGAAAGAAAGAAAGAAAGAAAGAAAGAAAAGAATAGTGGTTTTGCTGAATAAAAATTTTGTGCTTCCTCTAAAATAGTTGGAAGCAAGAGATTTCTGTTCATTGGGACCTTGGGTTAAATCATACCCACCACTTCTTATTGTACTGACTGCAAGCTAGGAATAGTTTTTCTTTGATATTTTTAAATTGTTAAAAACAATGAAGAACAATATTTTGTAACATATGAAATTCATTTCAATGTTGTTAAAAAATAAACTGAGGCATATTAAAATTTTTAAGAGTTATTTAAACAAAAGTCTATTTGAATCAGGCCCACCAAATTGGGCATGTTTGGGTTCACTCCACTGACATGAGATTGGGAGAGAATTTTATAGAGAAAAAAGTGGAAACAAAGTAAGGAAATTATTGATAGGCTATGGCTTACAGCCCAGTTGGCTGTTTGCGATTGATTGTCCTTCAGTTTTAATTTCATGACCTTGAGGCATTTATAGGCTTAAATTTTGGTTTGTTATGAGGTGTGATAAAAAAAATACAGTGAACGTTTAAATTAAAAAAAATTATTACAGTAAAAGACATATTGCAATTACTCCCCCTCAGAATACTTTTCCTTGCTTCGAACACTCTTATCCCATTGTTGCCACTTTCTGAAGCAGTTCTGGAGTCCTCTTTTGTGGATGTCTTTACTAGCATTTAAGAAATAATGTGCATAGAAAATGGCCTGAGAAATGGGCGAACGGTTTCATCCTCCATCATAACAATGCTTTGTGTCACACATCACTTCTGGTATGGTAATTTCTGTCAAATAAAACCATTGTGGTGTGTCCTCACCCACCTTATTCACTGCATCTGGCACTGTGTGACTTCTGGTTCTTCCCTAAAGTCAAAATGATTCAGGACATTGAGGCAGCCATGACAGCACAACTGAAAACACTCACAAAAGAGGACTTCCAGAACTGCTTCAGAAAGTGGCAAAAATGATGGGATGAGTGTGTTCGACATGAGAAGGAGTATTTTGAGGGGGATTGATGGCAATGTGTCTTTTATTGTAATATATATATTTTTAAATTTAAATATTCACCGTGTGTTTTGATCATACCTTGCTTGTATGTAAGCCACCACGGCATTACGGCCACATCAGTTTAATGCCTTCCATGTTTAATGAATTTAACAGTGTCCATAAATAAAATGTTATTGAAACACAGTCACATTCATTCGTTTACAAACTGTGTATGACTAATTTCACATTACAATCAGGGTTGAGTCTTTGCAAGAGTATGGCTTTAAATGCTTACTATTTGGTCCTTTACAGAAAAAGTTTGCTGACCTTGGGTAGACCAGTTTTAAAACCTTGCTGACCCTGGGTAGGCCAGTTTTAAAACCTTGACACTATTGATATTTTGGACCACTCCCTATCTATTCTTCCCTCACTTATCAAAAATGTCTCCAGACTTTGCCAAATGTCCCCTGGGGGCAGAAATCCCTCCCAGTTCCGAGCCAATGCAGTAAATAATGAAAACACCACCCCTTATAATCTTCACAAGGCCTTGATGATTCAGGTTGCTAAAGGTTAAGGAAGGAGAAAAGAAAGGGAAGGAAAAGGAAAAGGAAAATGCTGCTATTATACCCTTGAGGAGATTTTAAAATACTACTTTTAATTTAAAAACCTCCAAGCAGAACATATATAATGGTATTAAAAAATACAATTGACATGGATTCTAAGTATGCAGTTACTTTGGGCTGTCAAGACATCGGCCTTCCTCTTAGCAGCCTCATTAAAATAATGTAGCACCTCCCATTGCAAATACTTTTTACATATTAATTTTCTAATAAACTCTCAATGTATAGTAGCTGAGTATACTATACATTTATTTTGTTACAGGCCATGGGCCTTATTTCTGTAAGTTCCAGAAAGTTCTGTGATGAAAGAGAATTTCTTTAGTACCCAGAAAAGTCACTTTGGGGGGAGCCTTTTCCCTTAGAATTCTTTTTAGTTTAACCTTGTCAAACCTTTCCAGACCTCAGCCTCCCTGACATCCTTGCTGTAACCCCAAAGACAAGCTTCCTACTTGTCTCTAGGAGCCCCAGTTTGAGTTTAGCCTGGGACTCAGACATATCTGGCACTTCTGGAAATTGTGCAGTGGGCTGAGCAGCAGCCTGTTTTCCCAAGGACTGAGTCTCCTGAGGGAGAACTTATCCTGAGGGAAATAGGTGCCAGACACAGTGGGTTTTATCCAGGAACATCTGAACAGAGAGAAGAGCGTGAACACAGTGGGTTGTCCGCCATGTACATTTGTCTCTGTGCCCAGTACCCATTAGGCTGGGACTCGTGTCCCTAAAATAACCCCAGAAGAGTTATTGCCCTAAAAGACCGTAAGATATTGGGCATTTGTCTACCTAAATAACAAATTTTGTCATGTGAAAAATGTTAAACTTTCTATTTTAATTAAAAAAAATTAAAAACCTAATTCTCATGCAAACATAGTTAGCATCTATCAAATATTTATTTAATTTAGTAATGAAAGAACTGAAAGGCTGGGAAGCTGGTTCCAAAACGAATGTGAGAACCTAATACAGTAGATCCTCACTATTTGCAAATCCCATATTTGCAAATTTGCCTACTCACTAAAATCTGTAACCCCAAAATCTACACCTTTGGCACTTCCGTGATCATATGTATGAGTGTGTGTGGACATATAGAACTCACGTGCAGAGAGGCAAAAAATTTGAGGCTCCAAACATGTAAGTTCCTGGCTAAGTTCAAACAAGGAGACGTGAGAGTCTGTGACCCTACACTCTGCCCATCCAGGGCAGCCAGCACAGGTATTCTGAGGTTATGCTGGGGGTGGCCTGGTTCCCCCGTTCAGCAGACCTTTAGGTTCTCTAGACCTTGGGACTACACTCTGCTGCTATACTTCTGTAAACACTCTTATAATTAAGCAACATGTGGAAACCTCTTGCAAAAATTATTATTGGTCCCTAATTCTCCCCCCAAAAAGGGCTATTTTGTAGTCACCAAGATGTTTAAAACAAATGTTCTAAGTCAGAAATGTTTACTATCCAAATATTACACCCACAAAAAATGTTTCCACTTTATATGCACTTACCCAAATAAAGTGCTCTCTGGGACAAAGTTTCTTCTGGGAAACATGTATCAGGGAAGTCTCCAAAAGATCTGGAATATGTTATATAATGCTTTTTTTTTGTCCTTTCAAAATTACCCATCACTTTTGGCTTTGGCCTGTTCTTTACTGACTGAAGTTCTAAGCATACCCAAGAATAATGTCTGTTTTCTGAATTATTTTCTAGCCTTTTTTCACAGAAACATGGAAGGAGATGGCCACTATATTTAAAGGAGCTGACAGTGGAAAGAGAAGGTGATATAAATAAGGTTTAGATACTTAGCAGGTATTGACATCGAGACAAACCACTATGAAAGAAAGTGGGAAAACATCCCTATTACAAAAGCAGTGTTCACACTGGGTGAGTAATTCATATCCTGCTGTGTACGTACCACATAACTATTTGACATAGAACTTGCCAAGCCCAGTTTTGGACTAAGTTTTACATCACTGTGCACAGATGAACTCTTTCAGGTCACACACTACATGGTTCTATCAGGTGTGACATAAATGTCATACAACCTGCAGCATCCCTTCCAAAAGGCAACACTCGATCACTATTTATTTACTCTTATAGATTGAGCTTAATACATTTTTGGTAGCTATAAAAATAACCAGACTGCACACTGGGGACTGGTATTAACTTCACGGTTCTAATTTCAAAATAAAGTAGTGAAAGTAGCAGCTTCTGCTATTGTAAAAGCACCTCTGGGTCCAAAAGTTTCAGCATCAAGAAAAGAATACAGCATACGGGGGGCATTTCCAAGTCAGCAGAACAGCCTCTACCCACTGTGGTTTCGGGTTCTGTCTCTTTTGGTTAAAGTGTGGGGAGTTCTTAAACATTGTGCAAAGAGATGTACGTACATTTCCCATTTAATTGTGCCAATACTGTTATGGGGTTGAATATCATGTTTCTTTATTCAAATCAAATTCAATCTCAGGCTGTGTCTTGATTGGCCAGAGCTGTTGGGAAATTTAATGTCAGGATTTTTAGGCCTGCTCACCTGGGTCATGGGAAGGTCCTGGGGACCTTAAATGGAAAAGAATGCTTCAAAGGGTGAGAGCAGCCAGGAGTTTGGTCCTCTTTGATACGCGTTAGCAAAGTCCACACATCCCTTGAGATAAGCGGCACTGCTTCACTGTGTGTGAAGGCAGGAGACTCTGACGGCAGCCATTGTCTGATGTTTCCTACCAGGTCCTCCTAGTAAGCCTCAGGTCCCTGGGCCTTCTTACCCCTTCTTGGCCTGAGGATATTGTTTTCCCTTCACATTTCCCTGCACGTGCGGCTCTGAAGTTCTTTAGGGACACTCTTCCTGACCTTACTTCTCTCACAGGGCACCTCTAAGTGTGATCCCGAGAGCTGCAGCAGCAGCAACACTGAGGGGGGTGGGGGAGCTTGTTAGAAATGCAAATTATCAGGCCCCACCTGACCAACAGAATTGAAACCTCTAGGTAGGGGGCCAGCAAGAAGTGTTTTAACAAAGCCTCCATGTGCTTCTGATGCAAAACCACATTTTGAGAATGACTAACATACTAGCATAGCCATTCAATTAACTCAAATTTTCGAAAGCAAAAGCATCATGTAGCTTCTGCTTTCAGCCTTCAATATGGGAAGGAAGAGGCCTACCTATAATCAGAAAACAAACACTAAACACAAAACATGAGCATCTCACACAGCAAACAATCTGAACAGACATTTTTTCCAAAGAAGACACAGAGTTGGCCAACAGATATATGAAAAGACGCTCAACATCTCTAATAATCAGGGAAATGCAAATCAAAACCACAGTGAGGTACCACATCACACCTGTTAGAATGGCTATGATCAAAAAGACAAAATAACAAGTGTTGGTGAGGATGTGGAGAAAAGGGATCCCTTGTGCATTGCTGGTGGGAATGTAAATTGGTGCAGACACTATGGAAAAAAAGTATGGAGGTTCCTCAAAAAATTAAAAACAGGGGGCAGCCAGTTATCTCAGTTGGTTAGAGCTCGGTGCTCTTCACACCAAGGTTGCCGGTTCGATCCCCACATGGGCCACTGTGAGCTGTGCCCTCCACAACTAGATTGACTTTGAGCTCATGGGTCCTGGAAAAACATACTTTAAAACACACTTTCAAAAAAAATTAAAAATAGAACTACCATATGACCCCGTAATTCTACTTCTTAGTATTTAGCAAAAGAAAATGATAACACTAAATCAAAAAGATATATGCACCCCCATGTTGATTGCAGGCTTGTTTACAATAGCCAAGATGTGGAAACAACCTGAGTTTTCATTGATGGATGAATGGATAAAGAAAATGTGGTGTATATACGCAATGGAATATTATTCAGTCATAAAAAGGAATAAAATATGACCTTGAGAGCATTATGCTAAATGAAATAAGTCAGACAGAAAAAGACAAATATCATATGATCTCACTCATATATGGAATCTAAAAAACAAAAAACAAAACAAAAAAACAAAAAACAAGCTCATAGAGAGAATATGTTGGTGGTTGCCAGAGATAGGGAGTTGGGAGTGGGTCAAATTGGTAAAGGGGATCAAAAGGGACAAACTTACCATTGTAAAATAAATAAGTCATGGGGATATAATGTGCAGCATGATGGCTAGAGTTAATAGTACTGTACTGTATATTTGAAAGTTGCTAAGACAGTAAATCATAGAAGTTCTCATCACAAGAAAAAAATCTTTGTTTCTATGTATGGTGATGGATGTCAAATAGACTTATTGCGGTGATCCTTTCCCAATATATACAAATACTGAATCATTATGTTGTTCACCTGAAACTAACACGTGTCAATTTTACCTCAAATAAATAAATAAATATCGCTCAATAAACATGTGGAGAATAAAAAAATTAAAATATAAGCAACTTTCTGCTTTTTCTAAAACAGAAAACAAAAGAAATATCAATTAATATCCCAGTAAATATTTTAATAAATTATCCTTCCACATAAGGATTAACTTTAACAATAACAGGTTTCCGAGCAGGCAAGTGCAAGGAATAAGAAGATATGGTAGAGGTGTGTGGTTTGGTGTCAGGATTTATGACTAAGATCAGGAAAGTGAGAATATATGAGAAAGAAACGTGCTACATCAAGGATAGGAAAGAAAAATGACATTTTCCTGGATCAGCATAAACTTCTATAAAATGTCATCAAAACATTTCTTTCCAAAAGTGAAGCCTCAGAATGGCTTTGAGGTGGAGATTGAAAAGAGGCAGTGACTTATACTGTTGGAAGAAAAAAAAATACACAAAGCATAAGGAGTACGGGGTTTCCTGAGGCTGTGGCACAACAGTTTCCACCCTCCCCCGCCTGCGTGTGAGTGCACTGTGCCTGGGCATGTGGCACTTAGCTGGGGACTGCCACGTCCCGCGCCCCTTTGCATCTAGGTGTGGCCAGAGGAGTATGAACAGAAGTGCTACGTCACTCCAGGCCTGGGCTTTAACACATTGCACAAGCATCCTCCTTCAGGAACTGGAACAGGAAGGTGCTTGTGACTCATCTTTAACCATGCAAATGGAGTGCTGTCCCCTAGAGTGGAGGAGGCCAGAGGGAAGTGATTGAGTCCCTGAGTGGCCCTGTGGGGCAGAGGACCCCACATACCCACCCTGGAACACTAGAAGAGAAAAATAATCCTCAATCCACTGGTTTGTTGGTTTCTTTGTTACAGAATTTAGAGTCATGTAACTAATACAAAAACCAAGGGCCCATATGAAAGATCAAGGCAATGCTTGCAATTTATTGAAGCCGAAAGAGCACCAAAGTCCCCACAGTGCCTGTCAAACGACAGGTGCTTCATAAATAATTACTAAATGAATGAGTGTGGCATCGTTATGAGCTGTTGGGACAAGACATGCCCAATTGTCTCATAAAATAATCTGCCAGAAAGGAAATCTAAGTGTTGTGTTGCAACTTACAATGAGAAAAGTGAACAGCACACAAGTAGCAACAATGGGTTAAAATCCTTCGGGGAGGAGTGGGAATTGTTGTGTGTTCAATGTAGAATGTTGCTAATTACATAGAAGTCATTTCAGTGATTTGCAGATAGCAATCATAGTCACTGTCATTTTCCAAACAAAAGACTTACACATGTACAGACATATACAGACAGGTAAATTCTGTTTTTAACAAGTTTGATGAGACATCAAAATTGCTATTCTGTATGTGATCCATAAGAAAATGAAAATCCATGGCTGCAATATGCAGAGTGAATACAAAGTAGCTTTTAACTTACTCTGTAAAAGGCAGTTTGAGATAGCATGGGGCATACAACTCCAACTCCATTTGCTGAACATTTTTGAGGGCCTACTCTGTGAGAAATGCTGCTTTAAATACAGTGAAAAATTCAGATACCAACAAAAACATAAAGCTATCAGAGGGAGAGCATGTCACATAAAACAGAGGTTTAAGTGTCTAAGAAATGGCAATGAAGAAGTATATGAACAGCTCTGGCTCTGTAGGAACTCTCCCTGATGTCTCTTTTTAATGAGACATTAAAAAAGTTGTTCTGAGGCTTAAATAAAATAATGCGCATAAAGCACATGGTAAAGTGAGTTACCATGAGTGAATGTTAGTTCCTTCCTTCATACCCTGTAATATACAGAACACTTGATTGGTGATTTGTTCTAGAGACATAAAAAATGTTTTTGCCTATCCCAAGCCCCTACATCTATGCGTATGCTCACACACACTCTCCTCCAGAGCAAGGAAAGGGTGTTGCATTTTGCAAACCAAAGAATAACTGGCTATGATGGCGACCAGGAGTTTCGGGTGAAAGCAAGAAAATCCCACTCTGGTTATTTACACTGAAAGATGGCTTATTGGAAAGAAACCCAATGGCTTGTATAAGCTACAGAACATTAAAAAGTGACTGCTCATTTCCATTTTTCCTTAGCGATGGTGACTCTTCTTATCATGTCACTGCTGGAATGGCCACCTTGGGACACTAGGTATGTTGTTAAATAATATTTAGTGGTTTCCTTGGCTATCTACTGGGGCTATCCGGTGTCTGCGCACCCAGAGCTGGTGGGCCCTCATGCCCTCAGGCCTGGACCACTCCCCTGACTTTCGAGACAGACAGCTCCAGAAATGGTTCACGCTATTTCTGTTGTGCTAAACGCCATGCTGCAAACACCATCACATTTATAACCACCTACTCTGTCAGTCACCCCTGAGATGGGGTTAGGGTTTATGTAGCCAAAGCAGCTCGAAGGCAAGATCAGCTGTCTACACCTGCAGGGCCTCCCCAGAAACTGCCCCTGAGGGCAGGTTAACACAGCCCGGAAGTGCAGGAGAGCTAACATCCAAGTAAGGGAGAATTTAATCAACAGGCGAAGGAGGAAAGGAAGAGGCTGCAAACAAGTCCTCCTCTTGTCTGCCCTTGCTGGACTGTTCCCAGACAGGCCTCCAAGAGCCAGCTGTAGATACGTATCACACAACTGAGCTACCAATGGGTCTCCTTGAGGAGCGTGGCCATATTTGTAACCATCGCTTCATGTTTCCTTTCCCTCCTGCCCTGCCTCACTACCCTTTTTCTTCTCATTCTTGTTTCCCTGGGATTGTCCCTCCTCAATAACAAGTTGGCATCTGGGTTTTTTTCCTAGCTCTTCTATCTAGGGAACCAGTGCTGAGTCTGTATCACACACTTGAATTGCACATTTCCAGGCTGGAGCAGTCAGTTGGCTGACACTGGGCTGCAATGCCCATGTCCAGCCAGTGAGCTGGGAAAGGAACATGGCCACACTTACAATGCTGTGGTGAGAGGTAGAGTCCTACCTCTCATTTATTATACTTAGTATTAACCCCAAGTAGGAAGAGTGTTTACATTCTGAACAGTCACAAAGGTAACAAATGTTTCCTCTGCACCAGCTGGGCCTTCATAGAGCCTTCCTGGTCTTAGGTTTCTACATGTAGGGTGTCTTTTCTCTATGCAGCATCACCAGGGTATCTCCTCCCACTCCACCTCCTGACCCTGCCATGTCAGTCCTCATCTGTTCTAGACCCTCTGCTTCTGATGTGCAGTTGTTCCCATCCTTCCCATTAGACCAAGCATTCCATATTGATGCATTCTTCCTGGCTTCCCCCATTCCCATGTGCAGAATTTAATTCTCCTTTGAATTTCCCAGCCCAACCAGCCAACTCTCACACCTGACAGTGGCATTGGGTCTCCTGTCTGGTTTAGTATTCCAGTTCTTTGCTGCCTGCATAGTAAGAGCAGACAGAGATAATTTCAGGTATAAACAGAAAATGCTGGACATCTTACATCTTTCAGGATAAAGGAAGATTAAGCCAGAGTCATCAAGGATCTAATCTTTTGGATTTGGGCAAGTTGACCAGACATCTCACTCAGCCTTTTGTTTTGAAAACAATGTCTGGGGGATGGGGTGGGGGAGTCTTGGACTGGCTTCAAAAGAGAGTTTTCTATTATTGTAGATGTGCTAGATTACACTTGTATTTATCTACATTGCTGCCTACTTTGGTGAAAATGTACACATTGTGTGATTGTTTAAAAACATTCATTCATGCACACAGAAGTGGGAATGTTCTCCCTGGCCAGCACTTGCTTGTTCTGATTAACAGGTTCTCAGTCTCAGATACTTTGGGGATTTCCAAGGGATGCCAGTGTATTGCCTCTGTGTCTCATTACCACAAATCTGTGTATGATTATGAAAGTCCGTAATGTATAGGGCATCCTTCCCACGATGGAGATCGTAAAGTTGTTGTAACACTTTTTCTGACAGATGATAGTGAAGAGTTTTGTGTTAACAAATGAAGTTGTCGAGAGCTTAGCTAAGCTACTCCATGATATTACTGCATGGCACCCATTTTGTTTTGCCAAGCAGTCACTTTAGTCACCTGCAGTCACCTTAACCTGACACTAACCCCCTTGTCACCAAGCGAGGGCCTGATCCCTGAAGCACATAGGAGCCAATATTATGGCACCTGCTATCAAGAAAAGAAACGAGTTTTCATTGCAAGGTCGACCAGCAAGAAGACAGGAGACAAAACTCAAATCTCTCTCCTCAGTCGGGGTTTGGGGATGAGATTTAAAGGTTTATAAGTGAAGTTATGCATGGTCATTGGGATGACATGTGGTATAATGAAGTCTTATTATGCAGGCGGGGGCAGTTCGTACAACTTCCTGGAGTGCGTGTACAAATTCAGGGGGGAGTTAACATGTAGTTTGTAGGGAATTTCAGCCTCCTGACATCGAAAGGTCATCTTCAGGGCAAGATTTTTCTTTCTATGCAGTCTCCACAGACTGGTTGACACTGGTAGAGTCTTGGGGCTCCTGGTTCAGGAAGAAAGGGGGATTATTCTGTTGCTCATTGGATATAACCTGGGACCTCCTCATTGAGTTCTGGTCAACTGATTTAGGGCTGGTTGGGGCTAATCTGTTCACCTGCTGTTACACCCTCACACAAGTGCATGCCCTAGGATCAGAAGCAAATGTATGTCTTTTGTGGTCTTTCATATGACTTCCCCAGCAGCCCTTGTGATCTGCAGTGTCCCCACCTCCCGGCACCTGCTGCCTCATCAGCCCTCATAAGACTTACCCAAAACAGCTTTTGAAATTTGAATTGATCCATCCATCCCGGGCCTGGGAATGCCAAAGCTCTCCACCCAAGGGCCCTAATAAGGATGTGTGCCCGGGTCCTGTCTCTCTGAGTCTTGACCTCCCCATGTAGCCCCACCAGGTGTATGGTGCTTCCTCCAGGAACTATGAGTTTTTCAATTTCTTTTGTAGTCTGTTGTTGAACTGTGGCTCACCATCTGGCACCCTGAGCTACACTTAATAAATGTTAATTTAACAAAGTCATAACATAAGTATATTAAATCAATCTCCTGGCAGAGGTAAGTACAGGTTACTGAAGAATGAGTACCTCTAATTTTTATAAAGGTGCCATAAGAGCAAGCAGCAACTCTGTCATTCATCTAACCACTTCGCTCTGAACCTAGAACTTCCAGCGGACATCTCCTTGTGCCTGACTACACCTAACTAAGCTGTTTGTCCTGATGCGGCACCGCCATTCACCGTCATTCACATATGTCTCCAAAGTTCAATTGCATCCAAGCTGGAGTATTTATAATAACACAACTGAAGCTCACAGAAGGAATTAAAACACAGGAAAGGAAGAAGGAAACTCTTTGTATATCAATGTTCTTCCTTTCCTTGGGCCAGTCTGCTGCTCAACTATCTCTTTACCCCCCAAGTAGATGCCATGTTTTAGGGGTGAGCCTACTGCCCACACCTGTAAGTATCTTTGACCATCTTTGGGGAGAGGATGTTATTTCCTTATTCTAATCTATCTCCAGCCTGACGTCCTTCGAGTGCCACACGTAATCTCTGTAAAAAACTCCACTCTGACCAAAATGAAGACACTCTATGGCATATGCTAATGTAGCTCAGTTTTGCTTTTCTATGTCTTGACTTGGGCCATCTGGAATTGAATTTGTTTTTTGCATAACAAAAGGCCTATTAGGTTGTCTTGAAATACATTTAGTCTGCCTCTTAGCTAAAATAACAAATTGTCTACATTTCATGTAATCACCCCTTCAGAATCCCTGAGGTTCAGTCTTGAAGCACCTTACTACACATTTAACAAATATTTAAGGAACTCCTTTTAGGTGCCAGGCCCGGAGCTAAGCATTAAGAATATCAATCAGATATGGATCACACTTACCTTCCAGCTTGGAGAAATTGGCAGGTAAATAAATAAGTTCAAGAAATTGGCAAAGGAAAGACCATAAGAGAATGAACAGGTTAAAACAGTAGCATGAAGGAGGAAAATGGTTTTTTTCAACTGAGGTTGCAGGGAAAGGATTATAAAAGCTTCAAAAAGGAGGTAGTTACAAACTGTTGGCATGGTAAATAAGGGAGGAGAAGGCTATTTCTGTGAGAATGGCATATGCAAAGATGTTTTCTGAAAACCCCAAGCAGCTGAGAATGTTAAAGTGCAGGGATGTGAGGAAATGTCTACCAAGAAATGGAACTGAAAAGCCAAGAAGTGTCTAGATGATGTAAGGCCCTTTATGCTATATCAAAAAATATTTGATTTCAAAGGCACTAAAAACTGAGATGGAATATTTTAAAGATAAGAGAGTCATGGTTTTATTCCTACCATTTGGAGAACTGATTAGTTGGAGGCAGCAATTCTTACTTGTCATGATGGCCCAGGTGAAAAATCATGGTGGGCTTCAATGGGCAGCCCAGAGCATTCCAAAAGCTGGAAGTAATAGATACAGAATATGTTAGAAATTGAAGTTCAGTAGAAATTGGTAACTTTTTGAGAGTGGTCCAGGTGAAAGAGAGAGGGAGGTGAGCACATTAGCATCCTGAGTTTGGGGTGCAGGAGGAGCTAGAAACACAGAAAGAGGACAATGGAGTTGGAGGGTCTTTAGATAGAGCAGTGCAGTTTCTAAAATTACCATCATGTACACCTGAATCCCTCTGGGCACCCCATTCTCTGCCTGAGGAACCTTTGCTAAAGCCTTCCCAACTGCAAGGGCGTTGGGGCAGGGAAGTGCTCCAGCCTTCACCCTGCTTCTTCAGGCTGGACAATCCCTCATGCATTTATTCCTCCATGTCCAGATTCTCCCAGCTTCCCAATTCAGCTGGCACTCCTCACAAAGGAACAGACTGGAAATCTAGTCTTCATGATTTGGAACCACAGACTCCTGATATGCCACCAAGAGAACCCCAGTAAAGAGCAAGTAAATATTCCCAAAGTCTGGATAAATTAAATCACTTGATAGAGAAAGTATAAGTCATATATATCTTTCTGACTATGAAATGATAGTCTATACTCTGGAATCAACTGTCACCCTCACAGACAGTGTGTCTCTAACACCAGATAACAGTGCCAAAGAGAACTTGAGAAGTAGCCATGCACCCCATAGGATGGAGGCCTCCAGGAGCACCTTTGGCACATGGAGGGATCCGCCCAACAGGGAGTGAGGAAATAGGGACCTCAAGACGCAATGAAAATCCTTTCCGACTTGGGCTTGCAGAATGGTTCCCCAAAATGGTGGTGAGAAGAAGGGTTGTTTTGCCATCAACGAGGCAATGACCAGAGAAAACACCAACATTCATCAGTACGTCCATGGAGTAGTTTTCAAGAAGTGTACCCCTCAGGCACTCAGAGAGATCTGGAAATTTGCCATTAAGGAAATGGGAAATCCAGATGTGGGCAGTGACACCAGACTCACAAAGCTGTCTGAGCCAAAGGAATAAGGAATGTCCCATACAGTATCCAGGTGTGGCTGTTGAGAAAAGGTAGTGAGGATGAAGACTCACCAAACAAGCTTTATACGTTGGTTATTTACGTACCTGCCACCACTTCAAAAATCTACAAACAGTTAATGTCAGAGAGAACTAACTGTTGATTGTTGAATAAAATTATAAAACTGCCAGAAAAACAAAACAAGGACTAAAAAAGCTAGACTTTATTGTTACTCATGCTTGGAGATCACAAGAATATGAGCAGAGACGTAAAAATCAAGAAAAGCCCCAAAGCTTCCCCTCTATAGAAATAGTTTCTTGTGGGAGAGGTTAAATATTTCTTGTTTCTTGGAATAAAATGCATCTAGAAATTTTATCTTAAAGCCAGTAAGGGTCATAACTATTTCTTTTCCCATACAGTTTCTCTTGATCAATTTAGACATTCTCTTAAAAAAAAAAATGTTCCAGTAGGTGTCTCTCTCTGCACATGGTACAAAAAAGTCTTAGAAGTTGCAATGGAATATTTTTGTTTTGCTTAACCATCTTACAATGCAAATGGATGTGGTTTCAAATATGTCAAAACTCTTTTTTTTACACTATTTAAAAACATTAAAAAGGCATAACATAATGTTCCATATCATGACATGGGTGATGATTAAACAGGTGTGTTCACTATATGACAAGTCATCAAGCAACACATTTATGATTTCGAAGCACTTTCTGTTTATACATTATACTTCAAAAAAGATTATTTTTTAAAAGGTAAACTCCTTATGTTGACTTCTATTTACATGTTTTCTTGCTTTTATGTTTAATTTCTCAAGTATATAGAACATTAGAAATTGGCTATTTTATTTACGCATTTCATTGAATTTTATACATAATTTATAAACAATGATGCTTGGTGTGTGTGTTAGAAAGAAAAATAGGGAAAAAATTAAAACATAGTTGTAACATTCAAAGAAAAATGAAACTTGTTTGAGAGTCAGGATTATCCAGTACGGCTTGGCATTGCTTTCCAGTTGCAAACTTTCAGAAAAAGGCATTGTCGTTACTGGTATACAAGCTTTTGGGATGGATCCCAAAGACCAGATGGATTGAAAACTTGGGCCTTCCTGAAGAGGTTCTGTTCATTCGTGGGGTCAACCAGTTGACCTATTCTAAGCAACAAAGAAATGGCTGTAAACCACTCCTTACCACATTAGCAAATGACACCTGAATACAGTGCTTTAGAGAAAACGCTTATCATTAAAACATAGAAAAAAATTAAAAACCTTTTACAATTCTTGGGACTCGATCTCTGCAAAATACTTAGACTGTTGTTTTTATTTTTATGCTTTAACATCCAGCTTTTATTCCCTCTCTTTTTCTTTTTCTTTTTTTTGTCTGTACCTATCACTTCTCTCCCTGTCTCTATTTTTATTCCCTCTTTAATCTTTCATTTCTGAAAATCATTTCTTAATTCTAAAGAAACAAAAAAAGCATCAACATTTTAGTGGCACCTTTTGCTGAAATACATATTTTTCCTTCACAAAAATTAACAATGTGCCATAACATACTTCATTCTGAGCATTGACAAAACACACAATATCAATATAAAGTAAAAAATTTTTATTCCAAATGACATTGCCACTTACTTTTTAATAGTATTAGAGTAATTACCTTAATTCTCTCTTGGAAAAAATATTCACTAAGATCCTCTAACGAAGAATATACATATTTGTAATGGACCAAATGGCAACATGCCCTTGTCTGAAGCAACCACACCATCCAATAAAGGAAGACCCACATTCAAGTGTGGTACCTCTGAACACCCAATATTATAAGAATTCCTAGTCAGCAGGACACTGTGCCAAAAGCACTCCACAAATTGATTTACCCTTTCTTACTATTTTGTGGCCTCATTCTAATTTCTTTTTTAAGTATCAATAGCAGCACTGAATTGTCCCAACAACATAGACCTTAACATCCTATGTTTATTTGTCTCTGGATCTCTGGGTTATTCAAATCAATATTACAAATCCTTCTCATTGGAAACATTTCTTTTCCCATTATTTTATGTTTAAGTGCTTCTTCCTGCCTTTCTCTTTCCAATGCGAGCCACGTCTCCGCCCTCCGTTTTGTTTATTGTTTCCTTTCTCTCTTCTTTGTTCAGCTTCTGTGCAATCGTTTCTCTTTTCTCTGGCTCTTGCTCCAGCCTCATGTTCATTTCAGCCTCCGCCTTTTCCCCCTTGCAAAGCTCTTTGATTCCAGTTGACAGTGTAAGATTTTTTTCCTTTTCCTTTCCAGAGGCTCCTGTTGCCATAGCGATGCTTGATGATGACGAAGACCATGACTGCTTCCATTGGCACTCCGGTTGCTATAACAATGCCAGTCAGCTGAGAATTCTGTGGAAACTTGTGAGAAGGATGCTAGTTCACACCTTTCTGTGGGACAGCTTGCCAGGAAATGTTTCTTAGTTAATGGTTGTTTGTAGCAATAAAACTCAAGTCCATAAACGTAAGGGCAGCCCATTCTTCAAGAACTAAAAAAATCAAGATACCAATCTTCACACACTGAAAATTCATCTCCCTCCTCTTCCTTTTTTTGCCCTCCCTTCGTACTCTATTTATTTTTGATATTAAAAACATACCTGCTATGGATTGAATTGTATCCCTTCAAAATTTGTATGTTGAATACTAACCCCCAATGCGACAGCATTAGCAGATAGGATTTTAAGAGGTTACCTAAGGTTAAAGGAGAATATAAGGGTGGGTTCCTAATTTGATAAAATCCGTGGCCCTACAAGAGGAAGGGAAAGATCCTTCTCTCTCTACCATGAGAGGACACAGCAAGAGGGCAGCAGTCTGCAACCCAGGAGGAGAGCCCTCACCAGGAACTGAGTCTGCCTGCACCTTGACCTTTGGCCTTCCCAGCCTTCAGAACTGAGGGAAAACAAAGGTCTGTTGTTTAAGCCACAGTATTTGTTATGACAGACCAAGCTGACTAATACAATACCTTAATATTAACATTTATAAATCTTGGCAAATGCTTTTGATTTTAGGGACATCAATTTCTGGAAATAAACCCAAATAAGAGAACTATACAGAATTGCAATATGCATTATCAATATTTCATCCTTGAATACTAGATGAACCAGGAAAATAAGATGACATCATTCATTGCAATTATTGTGATCCTTCTTTTTATTGTTGTTGTTACAACTTTCTTATTCTCAAGAAAATCTAAAGAAATGTGTTTATCTTTAGCTTTATAGATACTATAACTTGCTCAAGAAAAGCTGGACAAGAGTTTTCTTTTATTTTGTTGCAGTTGTATCATCTACCTTGACTATAAACCAGGTAGCTTGTAACCATTCACACTGGTCTTCCCATTTGTGCCAACTCGTGTGGGGTAAGGGAGGGGAGCAGATTGCATCAAAGTGTCAAAACTTGTTCAGGATTGATGTCAAAGGACCTAAAACTGCTTATAAAAAATAAAGTCTATTAAAAAAAAAAAAAAAAGATCTTTCTAGTGACAGATGTTCTAGTACACAAAAGGCCAGAAAAAGGTCAAAACTGACCATGCACAACCAGAAACAAAGAAAAAAAACTTGACCATCGTAAAGTATGTTAAAGTAAAGGACATCAACACGGAATTATGTTAATGAAGAAGTTATGGACCAGCTCATTCATTGGCTCCTTCGATGGCTTCTACCAAAGGTGTCAATCCAGATAATATTCATTTATTTGAGCAGACGTGAGGCACCATCATGTTGAAAACAACAGTGTCACTAGGCCATATTATCAGTGCATAACTTTACAGAAAATTTTGGAGTATAAACATTCTGAAATTGTTTGAGAATCCTAGGGAATTTCAAGGAAAATGAAGCTGTTACTTATAGAATGACATGGAAAGTAGTTTCTAGTTATAATTGTCCTACTTGTGCTGTAAAACCTGCTGATTTTTCTTATTATCATGGTAGAACAAGAGCCTCTGTATTATTATGATAACGATAACTTCCTATTATGCACCAGGCACTATGTAAGTGATTCCCATCTATTAGTTCTACTTTTCACTAAAAACTTGAGAGATGAAAAATGAATAGATGGGGAAATAGGTTCTGGGAAGTAAAGTAACTTGTCTAACTTGGTCACATTTCCAGTATTTCCCTTTAAGACTTAATGATTTAAACTGACACCACAGCCCCAAACAAGACCAACCCAAGGAACATACCAGCCAGGAACCTAAGGTTGGCCCTGTGTTCGGTTCATAAATTCTGAACTCACAACAACTCAATCAAATTAGCTGAATAACTGCTCCCAATGCACATTATCTTTAATTTGACTTGCTGGTTTACTTTTTGAATTATCTGGATATTAAACCCAAGCGCTTTTTCTTACCATTCCCCCTTGATGAACAGGGTAGAATGTGACTTGAAAAAAGTAAATGAGATTTGTAAAAACTTAAGTGCTTTCAGATGGGATTTAATTATTCAAGAAACCTTCAATCCTGGAAATGTAGAAACTTTGATCTCCAAACTGCTGCACTTTGAATGACTGAGTTGCTCTTGTGTATGTTTGCACGCGTGTGTAGATAGAAAAAAAATGAACAAGCGAGCCAGAATGGAAGCGAACTGACTTAAAAGGAATCAAGCCTGTTACTTTATTCTGTAATTTCACTAGTCATTTTATGAGTAATAGCTTAGAATTACTATAATATATATAACCGTAACCAATTTGGGGACATCTACATATTTATTAACTGACATATAATATAAATAAATTGCCCTTCTGAATTTTGTGGGTTTTCCACACACTCTGGTTCCTGAAAATCCCAAAGTGTGAATGATTCCATCTAATAACTGGGCTTCTCAGACCAAACCTTTCATGTTCCTTAAGGAGAAAAATCCCACCATGCAATCTTTATCAAAGAACTGTCTTCTCTTTGAAAATGCTCAGATCATGCTGAGCTTCTCCACAGAAATACGAGGGTTCTCATATTTCTAAGAGTACTTCCACTGACAGGAGAGGAGAGCCTGGAATGTTAGGCCTGGCATGGAGGAGAGCCATACTAACCAGAGGGCAAGGAGGCAAAATCCTGTGGACTTCTGGGCCGTTTAACAGCTGGTCACTTGATGGCCCCTCAGCTCCCAACCCCTTTCATGTCCAGCCCCAGGTAGTAAGGTCTTCCTGTGCTGATGTCATGGGACAGCCACAGCATGTCCCTCAGATTTGTGGTTAGATTACAAGCCTACGTGCAATGAGAAGCAATGACCTCCTTGACTGATCCTTAGAAATTAGCAAATTGGTAAGTGACATAGATATGGTGTGATCCGAAAAGGACTGAGTAAAGAATCAAGAAACCTGTCTTCTTATCCCAGCTTTGTCACTCCCTGAATAACGTTGGGGCAGTAGTGACTATTTCTGGGTCTCAGTTTCTTGTAAAAATGTAGGAGTTTTATGGTATCAACATAATTAATATTGTGGCTAATACACTAAGGAATAACTCATATGCATTTCTGTTCTTCAGACAAGGGTGACGTACAGTTGTCCCTTGAGGACACTGATGCCATAACACATTCAAGGGTGGGACTGCACATGACTGGGTGAAAGAAGCCTCTGGTTCCTTGACCCCAGAATCCTGATACTTTAGGCTAAGATCTTGCATGTTAATTTACTTGCATGTCCTTGTTGGCAAAAGCACTTGTGGTGACTTACAAAGATGTACAATAAGCAGAATACAATAAAGATGAGGTAATTGGAATAAGGGAAAATAAGTTTAGTTTAACACTAGCTCATCACATATAAGCTGATGGAAATGTTGGTTTTGATTCTCCTGATAGCTGAATTAAAGAGGAAAAAATTAGTCAGTTATATAATTCGTTGTGTTTTAAGTCCATTGATGGTGGTGGTTGGAGTGTAGGTGGAAATGGGGTGATTTGCTCAGAATAGTTGTTCCTAGAACTGAGGTGAGAGAGATGTTTCCCTTGGTTTCTTATAAAGGAGGAACACATGATGTAATAAAGTGGTTTTTGGCTGATACTACATGCAACAGAAGAGGACCTTTGTTAACACATAAAATTATATATTAATGTATAGAATCATAAGTTTGGGCTCAATGTCAAGGTGATGATTCAGTAGCTTTGTATCAGTGCTTTTGACAAGAATTGCAGGTGCTTTTGATGTAGCAAGGTCTATGGACACGCTTTTGAGAATCACTCATCAATAAATATGATGTTGAGTTTCAAGGGTTGTTTTTCAACGCATTCTTCAACAGAGGCAGATGGCAAAATAACAAAACATAATTAAATCAAAGCAATTTTTTAAGGACTAAAGAATACAGGCTGGGTACACAGCTCTAAGAGGTTTGTGTTTGATCCTATGTTAAAATGATATTAAAATTTAAAACATCAAGAGAGTTCAAAAATAGACAATTCCCTATTATGAGGTTCCCTTTATAGTGAAGGTGGGCTGCTCCTAAACAGCCATACGGTTAGATAGACAGGCAGGCACAGAGAGTCCAGAAGCATTTGCAAAATTGTCTCTTCTTCAGTTCAAGTTGATTATTCCAATCCCTACATAGTTCACAGCGGGGCTGAGATTCAGGGTTGGCTTCTTGACTCTTATTTGTCTATAGTTCCTTAAAAATTGGAAGCCTAAATTTTGAACTGTCAAGCATCCCCATGTGGCTATTTTTTTGAGGCCGGAGGTTGGAGGATGGCGAGTAAACTTTCTTCCCCTTGGTCTTCCCTTTCCTGTTCCTCCTCCTCCCTTTGAACCTTTGGTCACTTTCGCTCTTGGTTTGTCTCACCCTCTTTTTCGTTTGTTAACAACTTTGTTGAGATGTAATTTACAAACCATGAAGTCCAAATCATGTACTTCTATGGTTTTTAGAAGACTTGTGCAACCATCACCACAATCAAGCTTAGGACATATTCATCCCCCCCCAAAAAAAAAACCCATACTCCTTAGTTGTCACTACCCATGGTCCATTCCCCACAGTCCCTAGCAACCACTAATTTATGTTCTGTCTCTATAGATTTGCATATCCTGGATATTGCATATATATGGGATCATATAATACTGGCTTCACTTTCTTTTACAAGGTCTACTCTCTCTTACCATTGGTTTAACCTCTGGTGATAGATTGTTCCTAAGCTAGGGATGGGAGGAGCTTCTAATCCCACATTAGGAGGTACCTGCATGGTAATGGTTGAGATCTTTTTGGCAGCTACTATTTCAGTCAGCTTTTCTAAAAAGCCTTAGCTATCATCCTCACCACAGGAAGTTACTGGGTCTGAGAAGGATAATGAAGGCATAGGGAAAAAACCAAAACCTTTATACAACTGAATTTTTTTTTAAATTAATAAACTTCATTTTGAGAGCAGTTTTAGGCTCTGAGCAAAACTGAGTAGAAAGTACAGAGAGCGCCCACATACCCCTCCCCCCCCCACACACGCATATATAACCTTCCCACAATCCACGTCCCCTACCAAAGTGGTACATTTGTTATAATCGATGAACCTAAACTGACATATGTTATCAATCAAAGTCTACAGTTTACATTAAGGTTCACTCGTGGTCTTGTACATTCTATGGATTTTAACAAATGAATAATGACATATGTCTAACATTATAGTATCATATAGAATATTTTCAGTGCATAAACATCCTCTGTGCTCTGCCTATTCATCTCTTCCCTACCCCTGCCCCCACTAGCAAACACTGATTTTGTTTCTTTTTTTTTTTTAATTAAACTTTATTGGGGTGACAATTGTTAGTAAAGTTACATAGATTTCAGGTGTACAATTCTGTATTACATCATCTATAAATCCCATTGTGTGTTCACCCTCCAGAGTCAGTTCTCCTTCCATCACCATATATTTGTTCCCCTTTACCCTCATCTACCACCCTCCTCCCCTTAACCTCTGGTAACCACTAAACTATTGTCTGTGTCTATGAGTTTTTGTTCCTTCATTTGTTTGTCTTGTTCTTTTGTTGTTGTTAGTTTATATACCACATATCAGTGAAATCACATGGTTCTCTGCTTTTTGTCTGATTTATTTCGCTTAGCATCATATTCTCAAGATCCATCCATGTTGTCACAAATAGTCCTATTTCATCTTTTCTTACCGCCAAATAGTATTCCATTGTGTATATATACCACAACTTCTTTATCCATTCATCTATCGAAGGACATTTTGGTTGTTTCCATGTCATGGCCACCGTAAACAAAGCTGCAATGAACATTGGAGCACACGTGTCTTTATCTCTAAATGTTTTCAGATTTTTTGGGTAGTTACCCAGAAGAGGGATTGCTGGGTCATACGGTAATTCTATTCGCAATTTTTTGAGGAACCTCCACACTGCCTTCCATAGCGGCTGCACCAGTCTGCATTCCCACCAACAGTGTTTGAGGGTTCCTTTTTCTCCACAGCCTCTCCAACACTTGTTACTATTTGTCTTGTTGATGATAGCCATTCTGACTGGGGTGAGGTGATATCTCATTGTGGTTTTTATTTGCATTTCTCTGATGATTAGTGATGTTGAGCATTTTTTCATATGTCTATTTGCCATTTGTATGTCCTCCTTGGAGAAATGTCTCTTCAGGTCCTCTGCCCATTTTTCAACTGGGTTGTTTGTTTTTTTGTTGTTGAGTTGCATGAGTTCCTTGTATATTCTGGATACTAGCCCCTTATCGGAGGCACTGTTTGCAAAAATCTTCTCCCATTCAGTTGGTGGCCTCTTTATTTTGTTGATGGTTTCTTTTGCTGTGCAGAAGCTTTTAAATTTCATATAGTCCCATTCATTTTTTTAGCTTTTACTTCCATTGCCTTTGGAGTCAAAGTCATAAAATGCTCTTTGAACTCAAGGTCCATAAGTTTAGTACCTATGTTTTCTTCTATGCAGTTTATTGTGTCTGGTCTTATGCTTAAATCTTTGATCCATTTTGAATTAATTTTGGTACATGGTGACAGATAGCAGTCCAATTTCATTCTTTTGCATGTGGCTTTCCAATTCTCCCAGCATCATTTATTGAAGAGACTGTCTTTTCTCCATTGTATGTTTCTTGCTTCTTTGTCAAAAATTATCTGTCCATATTTATGTGGTTTTATTTCTGAGTTCTCAATTCTATTCCATTGGTCCGTGTGTCTGTTTTTCTGCCAATACCATGCTGTTTTGATTATTTCACTTTAGCTGTAGTACACACTAAAGTCAGGGAGTGTGATACCTCTAGCATTGTTCTTTTTTCTTAAGATTGCTTTGGCTATTCGGGGTCTTTTGTGGTTCCAAACAAATCTGATGATTTTTTCTGTTTCTTCCAAAAATGTCATTGGGATTTTTGATGGGAATTGCATTAAATCTGTATATTGCTTTGGGTAATATGGCCATTTTAACTATATTGATTCTTCCAATCCAGGAGCACGGAATGTTTTTCCATTGCTTTGTGTCTTCTTCAATTTCTTTTAAAAATGTCTTGTAGTTTTCAGCATATAGTTCTTTCACATCCTTGGTTAAGTTTATTCCTAGGTTTTTTATTCTTTTTGCTGCAATTGAAAAAGGAATTGTTGTTTTTATCTCTTTTTCTGAGATTTCATTGTTAGTATATAGGAATGCAAGGGACTTTTGTATGTTGATTTTGTAGCCGGCAAGTTTACTGTATTCGTTGATTGTTTCTAATAGCTTTTTGGTGGAGTGTTTAGGGTTTTCTATATATAGCATCATGTCATCTGCAAAGAGTGACAATTTAACTTCTTCATTCCCAATTTGGATGCCTTTTATTTCTTTCTCTTGCCTGATTGTTCTGGCAAGGACTTCCAACACTATGTTGAAAAGCAGAGGTGATAGGGGACAGCCCTGTTGTATTCCTGAACGTAGAGCAAAGGGCTTCAGTTTTTCACCATTAATTATGAAATTAGCTGAGGGCTTGTCATATATGGCCTTTATTATGTTAAGGTATTGTCCTTCTATACCTATTTTATTAAGTGTTTTAATCATGAATGGATGTTGTATGTTGTCAAATATTATTTCTGCATCAATTGATATAATCATATGATTTCTGTCCTTTATTTTGTTTATGTGATGTATCACATTGATGGATTTGCGGATGTTGAACCATCTTTGTGCCCTTGGGATGAACCCCACTTGGTCGTGATGAAGTATCTTTTTAATGCATTGTTGCATTCGATTTGCTAGAATTTTGTTTAGGATTTTTGCATCTGTATTCATCAGAGATATTGCTCGGTAATTTTCTTTTTTTGTGTTGTCCTTACCAGGTTTTGGTATGAGGGTAATGTTGGCCTCATAAAATGAGTTGGGGAGTATTGTCTCTTCTTCAATGTTTTGGAAGAGTTTGAGCAGGGTTGGTATTAGATCCTCTTTGAAGGTTTCATAGAATTCATTAGTGAAACCATCTGGTCTCGGACTTTTGCTTTTGGGAAGGTTTTGGATGACTGATTCAATTTTGTTACTGGTGATCGGTCTGTTTAGATTTTCCAGTTCTTTATGGTTCAGCCTAGGAAGGCTATATGTTTCTAAGAACTTGTCCATTTCTTCTAGGTTATTGAATTTGGTGGCATATAGTCTTTCATAATATTCTTGGATGATCCTTTGTATTTCTGTGGCATCTGTGATAACTTCCCCTTTTTCATTTCTGATTTTGTTTATTAGTGTCTTCTCTCTTTTTATCTTAGTGAGTCTAGCCAAGGGTTTGTCAATTTTGTTAATCTTTTCAAAGAACCAGCTCTTTGTCACATTAAATTTTTCTATTGTCTTTTTATTCTCTGTTTCATTTAGTTCTGCTCTGCTTTTTATTATTTCCTTTCTTCTGCTGACCTTAGGTTTCATTTGTTTTTCTTTTTCTAGTTCTTTAAGGTGTAATGTGAGGTTGCTTATTTGGGATTTTTCTTGTTTCTTGACATAGGCCTGTAATGATATAAATTTCCAGCTTAAAACTGCCTTTGGTGCATCCCCCAAATTTTGGTAGGACATATTTTCATTGTCATTTGTTTCTATGTATCTTTTGATCTCTCTAATTTCTTCTTTGACATGGTCGTTCTTTAAAAGTATGTTGTTTAATCTCCGTGTATTTGTGATTTTCCCCGCTTTCTTTTTGCAGTTTATATCCAATTTCAAAGCCTTGTGATCAGAGAATATGCTCGATATGATTTCAATCTTCTTAAATTTCCTGAGGCTAGTTTTATGTCCCTATATATGGTCTATTCTTGAGAATGTTCCATGTACACTAGAAACAAATGTATAGTCTGATGTTTTAGAATGAAGTTCTCTATATATGTCAATTATGTCCATTTCATCTAATGTGTCATTTAGGGCTGCTATTTTGTTATTTATTATCTGTTTGGATGATCTATCCATAGCTGTCAATGATGTATTTAAGTCCCCTAGTATAATTGTGTTTTGGTCAATTTCTCCCTTTAGTTCTGTTAGTAGTTGCTTGGTATATTCCGGTGCTACCTGATTGGGGGCATAAATATTGATGACTGTTATGTCTTCTTGTTGTATAGTCCCCTTTACCATTATGAAATGTCCATCTTTGTCTCTTGTTATCTTTTTCACCCTGAAGTCTGTTTCATCTGATATCAGTATGGCTACACGTGATTTTCTCTGGATACCACTTGCTTGGAGTGTCAATTTCCACCCTTTCATTTTGAGTCTATGATTGTCCTTGTAGCTGAGATGTGTCTCTTAGAGACAGCATATGGTTGGGTTTAGTTTTTTTTTAATCCAATCTGCTATTCTGTACCTTTTTATTAGTGAGTTCAGTCCATTTATATTTAGGGTGATTATTGATATGTGAGGATTTCCTATCATTCTATCTTTAGTTTTCTGGTAAGATTGTGTCTCCAGTGTTTCTTTGCCTTTTTGTTGTTGACTATTATTTCTATGTGGTGTTATTCTATAATGTTTTCCTCTGTTTCTTCTTTCATTACAGTATATACTTCAGTTCTGGGGTTTTTTTTGAGTGGTTACAATTAAGTTTATGTAAAAGAAAGTTTGATATTTAGAGTATTCCATTTTCTTCAGCATGCTTACTTTCTCCATTCCCATGTTCCGGTTCAGTCCTTTACTCTCCCCCTTTTTATGTTTTGGTTGCCACAATTGTCCCTGTTGATGGTTGTCGAATGCCCTCTTTTAGTATTTCTTGTAGTGCAGGTCGTGTATTAGAAAATTCCCTCAGCTTCTGTGTGTCTGGAAAGGTCTTTATTCCTCTTTCATATGTAAAGGATATCTTTGCTGGATATATTATTCTTGGCTCATACTTTCTTTCAATAGTTTGAATATTTGGTTCCACTTCCTCCTGGCTTGCAGAGTTTCTGCTGAAAAATCTGATGATAATCTAATGGGCTTTCCTTTGTCGGTTACCGTCTTCTTTTCCCTGGCTGCCTTGAGGATTCTTCTCTTTGTCGTTGATTTTTGACAGCTTCAATACAATGTGCCTTGGAGAAGGCCTGTTGGGGTTGAGGTAATTAGGTTTTCTATTTGCTTCTTGGATTGGAGGAATCAGTTCTTTCCACAAGTTTGTGAAGTTCTCATCAACAATTTGTTTGAATATATTCTCTGTTCCCTTGTCTCTTTCTTCTCCTTCTGATATGCCCATTATTCTTATATTGCTCTTTCTGATGGAGTCATAAAGTTCTTGTAGAGTTCTTTCATTTCTTTTAAGTCTCAAGTCTCTTTCTTCTTCCATCTGTGTAATTTCCAGGTTTCTATCTTCGATGGCACTGATTGTTTCCTCCATCTGGTCAACTCTACTACCTAAGCTGGCTATTTCATTCTTAATTTCTTCTATTGAGTTCTCAATCTCCAGAAATTCTATTTGTTTCCTTTTTAAAATTTCAATCTCTTGGTAAAATGTTCATGTTGTTCTTTGATTGTGTTTCTGAGTTCAATAAACTGCCTTTCTGTGTTTTCTTGCATCTCGTTGAGATTTTTCAGACCTGCAATCTTGAATTCTCTGATATTTCCATATCTTTAAGTTCATTTTCTGGAGACTTTTCACTTTCTTTCTGAGCTGTCTTGTTGCCTTGGTTATTCATGGCAATTAATGATTTACTATTTCTCTTCTTAGTCATCTACAGGAGTGGGTTCTGTAATAGGTTGATAGGAAGAGGTCTTTCTTTTGTTTTCCAGTACTTGTTGGTAGAATGTTTCATTTTCTCTCTGACTGCAGCCCTTTTTTCTCTCTAACAGTGTAGTGTTATGTTTTGTCTGCACTATTCCAGCTTCTCACACAATCGGGGGATTCCCTGGAAGATGGGCTTTTCCTCTGTTAACAGCTTGCCTAGGTCTTAGGGCACTGGGTCCCTGTGGGGATGTCGAGAGGCTTTAAAGTTCCAAAGCTCTTCCTGTACCAGATTCAGAGCCCGTATATTTCAGCAGTTCTGTTTACTCCTGCAGGGATCCACCAGGATAGGTGGGGATAGGGGTGAGGTGAGTTGTGAGAGGTGGTCCAGAGCAATGGAGGCAACCACCAGCACAGCCGGTCCTGCTTCCACAGCTCCCTCCCCTTTGCCGGAACTTGTTGGGCTGTGAATCTGTGTCTGCAGACCATAGTTCTCAGAACTGCAAATATTCTGTTCTTTTGATCTGACATTGCTACTGTTCCGCTTCTAGTACTGGGCAGATGGGGAGGGAAGAGCTCTGGGAAGGTAGGGACGGGGCTGCTAGTCTCAGTGCCTAAGGCTTCTGGTTTCTGTGGCAGTGGGAGCTTAAACCACCATTTTCAGCCTTCTTCTCTCAGTCTTTGCTCCGAGGTCTCTGCTGTGAGCGTTGGGTTCAGCCGTGTTATATGCTGTCTCCTCAGGGCTGTGGGCCATAAACAGAGCCCTAGCAGTCCGAGTTCTTCTCTCTCCCACAGCTGTGGTAGTTCCAGGATGCACAAGCTTGGAGCACTGAGTAGGTCTGCATCCTGTGCCGGTGCGGCTCCATCTCTGCACTTCATCTATTCCCTCCTCCCCTGCTCTGGCAATTTGCCCACCTTTACGTGAATTCAGCAGTGAGCCTCTTCGTCTTGCCTGTCTGCTGTGCAGGGAATTGTTTGTGGAGTTATAGCTGTTTCATTTGTTGTGAATTCCAGGAGAGATTTCCAGAGGATCATCTCTCACTGCCATTTTGATGACTGTCTCCTGTTTTTTTCTTGTCTCCATAGTTTTGCCTTTTCCTGAATGTCATAAAGTTGAAATCACTCAGTATGTAGCCTTTTCAGATTGGCTTCTTTCACTTAGCATTATGCATATAAGAGTCCTCTATATATTTTCATGTTTTGATAGCTTATTTCTTGTTGTCACTGAATTATCCTCTATTGTCTGGATGTACAATAGTTTCTTTATCCACTCACTTACTAATAGACATTATGGTTACTTCCTTGTTTTCACAATTATGAACAGAGCTGCTATAAGCATCCATGTACAGGTTTTTGCGTGGACATAATTTTTCAACTGTTTTGGATAAATACCAAGAGCAGGATTGTTGAATTATGTGGTAAGGGTGTGTTTATTTTTGTAAGAAACTATCTTCCAAAGTGGCTATACCATTTTGCACTCCCATCAATAAATGAGAATTCCTGTTGCTCCACATCCTGACCAGCATTTGGTGTTGTCAGTTCTGGACATTGACCATTCTGATAAGTGTGTAGTGGTTCTCATTGTTGTCTTAATTTGCACATCACTGATGACGTATTATATGCAACATCTTTCCATATGCTTATTTGTCATCTGTGTATTTTATTTGATGACTTGGCTGTCCATATCTTTTGCCCATTTTTAGTTGGGTTGTTTGTTCTTTTGTTGTTGAGTTTTAAGAGTTCTTTGTGTATTTTAGATAACAGTCCTTTATGAGATGTTCGTTTTGCAAATATTTTTTCCCAGTCTCTGTCTTGTTTTAGCATTATTATCTTTACATTATCTTTTGCAGGGCATAAATTTTTAATTTTAGTGAAGTCCAGCTTATCAATTACTTTATTCATGGATAGTGCCTTTGGTGTCATATCTGAAAAGTCATTGCCATACCCAAGGTCACCTAGGTTTTTATAGCTTTTTGTTTTACATTTGGGTCTCTAATCCATTTTGAATTAATTTTTGTGAAGAGTAATATGTTTTTAGATTCATGTTTTTGCATGTGGATGTCCAGTTGTTGTAGTATCGTTTGTTGAAGAGACTACCTTGGCTTTGTTATAATCACCAATACCATACTTTCTTGATTACAGTCAGTTTATAGTAAGTTTTGAGGCTGGATAGTAAAGTACTCTGACTTTGCTCCTGTCCTTCAATATTGAGTTGACTATTCTGGGTCTTTTGCCTCTTCATGTAAATTTTCAAATCAGGGCAGCTGGTTTGCTCAGTAGTTAGAGCACAGTGCTCATAACGCCAAGGTCACTGGTTCAATTCCCACATGGGCCAGTGAACTGCACCCTCCACAAGTACCATGTTTCCCTGAAAATAAGACCTAGCTGGACCATCAGCTCTAATGCGTTTTTTGGAACAAAAGTTAATATAAGACCTGGTTTTATTTTAACATAAGACTAGGTCTTAAATAATATAAGACTGGGTCTTATATTAATTTTTGCTCCAAAAGATGCATTAGAGCTGATGGTCCACCTAGGTCTTATTTTCGGGGAAACACGGTAAATTGAAAACAACTTGACTTGGAGCTGAACTGCACCCCCCACAACTAGATTGAAAAGAATGACTTTTCATGAAGCTGATGGGTCATGGAAAAACACACTGTTCCCCAATATTCCCTGATAATTTTTTTTTTTTTTAATTTCAAATCAGTTTGTTTGCATTTGCAAAATACCTTCCTGAGATTTTGATTAGGATTTCATTGATTCTCTATAGATCAAGTAGCGAAGAACTGACATCTTGAGAATATTGAGACTCTATATCCATGAACTTGGAATATCTCTCCATTTATTTATTTATTGATTTCTTCCATCAGAGTTTTGTAGTTTTTCTCATATAGATCTTGTACATACTTTGTTAGATTTATACCTAAGTATTTAAATTTTAAGGGTGTTAAAGTAAATGGTAATGTGTTTATAATTTCAAATTCCACTTGCTCGTTGTTGGTATATAAGAAAGTGATTGACTTTTGTATGCTAACTTTGTGTCCTACAACCTTGCTATATCACTTATTAGTTCCAGGAATTTTTTGTTCTTATTGATTGCTTTTTTTTCTACATAGATGATCATATCATCTGCAAACAAAAATAGTTTTATTTCTTCTTTTCCTTTCTGTATACCTTTTATTTCCTTTTCTTGCCTTATTACATTAGCTTTTACTTCCAGTATTATGTTAAAAAGAAGTGGTGAGAGAAGACATCCTTGCCTTATGACTAATATTAGCAGGCAAGTTTCAAGTTTCTTACCATTAAGTATGATGTTAACTGTAGATATTTTTTTTTTATCAAGTTGAGGAAATTCCACTCTTTTCTTCATATGTTGTGAGTTTTTATCATGAATGGGTATTGCTATTATCAAATGCATTTTCTGCATCTATTGATTATCGTGATTTTTCCTCTTTAGCCTGTTGTGATAGATTACATTAGTTTATTTTCAAATGTTGAACCAGCTTTTTTAGTGACGTTCAGCTTTTCAATTACTTCATTCATGGATAATGCCTTTGGTATTGTATCTAAAAATTCTTCGCCATACCCAGTGAAAGAATTCTTTCACTTATTCTTTCACCTATGTGAAAGAATAAAAAACTGAAAAAGTGCAAGAGAATACAATGTCCAGAAATAGACCCCATAAATAAAGTCAACTGATCTTTAACAAAAGAACAAAAGGTAATACAATGAAGTAAAGGTAGTCTTTTCAACAAATGATACTGGAACAACTGGACTTCCTCATGAAAAGAATAGATAAATTTCACTTACTCATGGTATTTTTATACATTGTTAGATTTGATTTCTTAACATTTTGTTGAGAATATTTATATTTTTTATCTATGTTCATGTGAGATATTGGTCTGTTCTTTTCTTGTATTGCCTTTATTTGGTTTTGGCATTATGATAATTGTAGCCTCATAGAATGAGTTAGAAAGTATTACCTCTGCTTCTATCTTCTGAAAAAGATTGTAGAGAATTGGTATCATTTCTTCCTTAAATCTTTGGTACAATTCACCAGTGAACTCACCTGGGCCTGGTACAATGTGTTTTCAAAGGTTATTAATTAATGACTCAAATTAAAATATAAGGGCTGACAATTAAGTTCGTGAACTTCTTACAATGATGTTGCTAACCTTTTCTTAATATTAGAAGGATTATTCATTATAAATTTATACCAACTGAGCAAACAGTTAACCAAATTTACTATTTGGAAGTACTGAAAAGGCTGCATGAAAAAGTTAGATGAAAACAACCTGAACTTTTAGTCAACAATCCATGGCTCTTGAATCACAACAATGCACCAGCTAACAATGAGGGAGACTTTAGCCAGTAAAGAAATAACTGTATTGGAACACCCTCACTACTCACCTGGTCTGGCCTTCAGTGACTTCTTTCTATACTGGAAGATAAAGGAAATATTGAAAGGAAGACATTTTTATGACATTCAGGATATCAAGGGCAATATGGTGACAGCTCTGATGGAGATTCCAGAAAAAGAGTTCCAAAATTGCTTTGAAGGGTGGACTAGGTACTGGCATCAGTGCATAGCTTCCCAAGGGGAGTACTTCGAAGGTGACCATAGTGATATTCAACAATGAAGTATGTAGCACATTTTCTAGGATGAGTTTGTGAACTTAATTGTCCTACCTTGTAGATACATATAGGCCTATTCAGATTACCAGTTTATTCTTATGTGAGTTTTGGCAAATTATGTCTTTCAAAGAATTGGCCCATTTCATCTAGGTTTTCAAATTTATGGGCCTAGAGTTGCTCATAAAATTTATTTATTATCCTTTTAATTTCCCTGGGATCTGTAGTCATGTCCCACTTTTTAGTTCTGATATTAGTAATTTGTACCTTCTCTCTTTTTTTCTTAGTTTTCCTGGCTAGCGGCTGATCAGTTTTATCGATCCTTTCAAAGAACCAGCTTCTGGTTTTCGTTGATTTTTCTCTATTTTTTTTCTTTTCAATGTCATTGGTTTCTGATCTAATTTTTTATCATTTCTTTTTAATCTGCTTACTTTTTATTTAATTTGATCTTCTTTTACTTTCCTAAAGTGGAAACTTAGAGGATTGATTTTAGATCTTTCTCCTCTTCTTTTCTAATGTTTACATTCAGAGCTATAAATTTCCCTCTAAGCACTACTTTTATTGGATACCATTAATTTTAATAAATTGTGTTTTCATTTTTATTTAGCTCAAAATATTTTTAAATTTCTCTTGAGATTACTTCTTTGTCCAATGTGTTATTTAGAAGTGTATTGTTTAACCTACAAGTATTAGGGATTGTCTTTCTGTTATTGATTCCTGTTCCATTTAATTCCATTGTTGTCTGAGAGTAGACAGTTTTAATTTCTATTATTTTAATTTGTTAAGGTGTGTTTTAAGTCCCAAAATGTGGTCCATCTTGGTGAATGTTTCAAGTGAGCTTGAGAATTATGTGAAATCTGCTATTGTTGGATGAAGTAGCCTATTAATGACAATTATATCTTGATTGATGGTGCTGTTGAGTTCAATATTTGTCCTACTGATTTTCTGCCTGCTGGATCTATACATTTCTGATAGTGGGGTGTTAAAATCTTTGAACTCTTCTATTGCTCCTTGCAGTTCTATCAGTATTTACCCCATGTATTTTGACACTCTGTTGTTAGGTACATGCACAATAATGATTGTTATTTTTTCTTGGAGTATTTAACCCATTTATTTATATGTAATTCCCCTCTTTATTGCTATAACTTTCTTCATTCTGAAGTCTGGTCTATCTGAAATTAATAAGCAACTCCCATTTTCTTTTTATTAGTATTAGCATGATATGTCCTTCTTATACCTTTACTTTTGATCTATATATGTCTTGATATTTAAAGTGGGTTTCTTGTACATAACATACATTGAGTCTTGTTTTTTGATCTACTTTGGAAATCTCTTTTATTGGTGTATATAGATCATTAATGGTTAAAATGATTGTTGTTATATAAGTGAGTTTTCTGTTCATTGCCCTTGTTCTTTGTTCCTGTTTTTGTTTTCCACATTTTTTTACCCTTTGTGGTTTTAATTGAAGACTTAATATGATTCCTTTCTTAGCATATCAGTTGTATTTCTTTTTTACACTTTTTATGTTTTTCCTACAATATATAGTTATACCTAATCCAAATCCACTTTCATATACACTGTAGCACTTCACAGATGGTACAAGACTTTATAACAACAAAATATTCCTAATTCCTACTTCCATCACTCTATCATTGACAGTTCATTTCATTTATACATAAGCATATGTAAACATCCATAACTGAATACATGTTGCTATTATTATTTTGAACAAACTGCTATATGTCAGATCAATTAAGAATAAGAAAAGTAAAATTTTTATTGTATCTTTACTTATTCATTCTCCAATGCTCTTCTTTTCTTTTATAGATCTGAGTTTCTGATATTTATCATTTTCCATCTCTCTGTAAAAAAAACATCTTTTAGGCAAAGGGATTAAGAAGTACAAATTGGTAGAAACAAAATAGTAATAGAAATGTAAAGTACAGCATAGGGAATATAGTCAATAATATGGTAATAACTATGTATAGTGCCAGGGGGTAGTAAACTAGTCAGGAGAATCACTTCATAAACTATATAAACGTGTAACCACTACACTGTGAACCTGAAACTAATACAAAATAATATTGAATTTCAGCTGTAATTGAAAATTTTTTTAAATTAAAAAATCGACAAAAAATGAAGAATGTCTCTTAATATTTCATGCAAGGCATGTCTGCTGACAACAAATACCCTCAATTTTTTTTTTTTTTAGAAATAATTGACGTGTATCATTGTATAAGTTTAAGGCATACAGCATGATGGTTTGATTTACATATATTGTGAAATGAGACCCACAATAGGTTTAGCTAACATCTATCTTCTTGTATAGACACAATAAAAATAAAGGAACGAAAAAAAGGGGGAAAATTCTCCTTTAGATGAGAACTCATAGGATTTACACTCTTAACATCTTTCCTATAACCCAGGACTGTGAACTTCACCTGTGCTTCCCAGTCCCTCCCCCATGCCTTAGGTGGGATAGGATGGCTACAGGGAGAAGTTATGTATTTCCCTTCTCTGATGTGGAAGGCTAGAGCCAATTGGAGTGGCATATTGCCTTTACTCCATATAGAAGGCTAGAGACAGCTGAACTTGGTGACTTCCCTTCCTTCAGGTAGATTAGGCGCAGACAAAATCCCTGCAGGTTAGTCTCTGGTAAAATAATTTCTGCTGAGGGAAGGATTTGTTAAGAAGAACAGAATGATCTGGTGTATTTGAAAATGGTTCTTTTTCCTCCCCGTATCCTGAAAGCTCAGGGGATTTTTCTTTGATATTCATTATGAAGACCTGGTAGAGCTCATGGAGGTAAATCTCACCATATTGTGGGGACTTCCCTTTGACTGGGTCTGCCTGGAGTTACTAATTCTCAGACTTTTCCACACTGAACCTCTAGCAATTCATCAATTACAATTTAGGTTTTCCTACCCTGGCACTGGTTCCCAGGGGTTTCTGATCTAGTAAGTTATGATTCTCTGTATCTTTCTGTCTCTTTGATTGTGAAGGTTAATTTTAATGTGTCAACTTGACTGGCCATGGTGTTCCTGGATTAAATATTAGGTTGGTGCAAATGTTACTGGGGTTTGAAAGGTTAAAAATAATGCAAAAACAGCAATTACATTTGCACTAACCTAATAACATTTCTGGGTGTGTCTTTGAAGGTGTTTCTGATGAAATTAGCATTCAAATTTGTGGACTCAGTAGATTGTCCTCCCCAATGTGGGTGGGCATCATCCAATCCATTGAGATCCTGAATAGATGGAAAGGCAGAGGAAGAATTAATTCACCCCTTTTTTTCTGCCTCACTATTTCAACTGAGACATCTCATCTCATCTTCTCTTGCCCTCAGATTGGGATTTACACCATTGCTGCCCCTGTTTCACAGGCCTTCACATTCAGACTGAATTACACCATCATCTTTCTTAGGTCTCCAGCTTGTCGACTACTGCAGATTGTGGAACTTCTTATCCTCCAAAATTACATGAGCCAATTCCTCAGAGTATATGAGGACAGAGTACATATATATATATATATATATATATATATATATATATATATACACATATATATGTATATATGTGTATATATGTACATATATACATATACATGTATATGTATGTATGTATATATATGTGTGTGTATATATATACATATATGTATATGTATGTGTGTGTGTGTGTGTGTATATATATATATATATATATATATATATATATATATATAGTGAGAGAGAGAGAGAGAGAGATCTCGTATTGATTCTGTTTCTCTGGAGAACCCTAATACAGAAATTGGTACCAAGAAATGGATGGAGTGGTACTGTTACAAATACTCAAAAATTTGGAAGCAGCTTTGGAACGATGTAATAAGTAGAAGATGAAAGAGTTTTGAGGTGCATGTTAGTTTAAGGCTACATTTAACAATGGAATGTTAATGGTAATTTTGGTGGGAGCTCAGAAAGAAAAGAATATAGCTGTAGAGAAACCTTCCATCTTAGAGAATACATAAATAATCGTGAACAGAATGTTGGTAGAAACATGGACAGTAAAAGCCATTTTAATGAGATTTCATGTGGAAATGAAAAACATTTTATTGGAAATCAGAGGGAAGGCAATTCATCATAAAATGGCACAAAAACTTGGTTGATTGTTTTTTTTTTGTGTTCTAGTCTTTTATAGAAATTAGACCTTGTGAGCAATGAAATTGAATATTTGACAGAGGAAAACTCTATCAAAGTGTTGAAGGATTGGCCTGGTTACTCCTGACTGCTTATAGTAAAAATGTGACAAAAGAGAAATCTTTTGAAAATGAACTTGTTAAACACAAGGAACCAGAACTTAAAGATTTAGTAAATTCTCAGCCTATCCTTATTGGAAAAAATGAGAAAGTGTGTTCCAAAGAGAACAGTTAGGGTGTGGACAAGAGATCATATGATAAGGAGATTAATGTGACTATGAACTGTGGACCTATAGAGCCAGCTCAATAGAAGCCAGGAACTATTCCTCAAGACAAGAGTAGAAACACCCTCCTTCCCAAGGTGATTCAGAGATCATCAGGACTGCCCCTTCTACTTCAATCCCAAACTGAAAGGGCCCAATTAATAGAATGGGCCCAGGGGGTGAGGCTGCCTCTCCAGTTCAGGTGGGCTAGGAGGATCCTGCCCAGCACCTCAGTGAAGGGGTTGCAGCACAGAGCAGCACCAAGGGCAGGGCCACCACAGTCTTAGGGGTGATGTTGCTACCCCAGTGGTTTCAGAGGTCAGAACGTTAAGCCAAAGAAGATTATTTTCAAGCCTCATGGTTAAATGTTGCCCTGTTAGGTTCTGGACTTACATGGAACACATTAGTCCTTTCTTCCTTCCCATTTCTCCCTTTCAGAATGAAGTATCTATTCTACACCTATCCCACCATTGTATTTGGGAAGCACATAACTTGTTTTGTTTGACAAGTTCATAACTGGAGAAGAATTTGCTTCAGAATGAATCTTACCTTGAATCTCACCCACATCTGATTTAGATGATATATATGAGACTTTGGACTTAGATTTTAGAGTTAATGCTGAAATGAGTTAAGACTTTTGGGATTGTTGAGATGTAATGAATACATTTTGCATGTAAGAAAGATGTGAATTTGGGGAGGCCAGGGGTAGAATATTATGGACTGAATACTGTGTCCCCTCAAAATTCATGTGTTGAAATCTTAACCCCCAACGTGATGGTATTAGGAGGTGGGGCTTTTTGCAGATGATTATTTCATGAGGGAGGAGCCCTAATGAATGGGATTAGTCCCCTTAGAAAAGAGGTGAACAAGCAAGAAGACAGCCCTCTATGAACAAGGAAACAAATTTTCACTAGAAATTGAATTTGCTGGAGCCTTGATCTTGGTCTTCCCAACCTCCAGAATTGTGAGAAATAAATGTTTGTTGTTTCAGCCACCTAGTTTATGGTGCTTTTGTTAGAGCAGCACAAACTGACTAAGATGCTGATTTGGAAGGCAGTGGATTACACCGTAACCTCACTGCTCTGATGGAACTAAGAAGAATTGTTGATTTTTGAGGTTGTTCAGCTTTTTACTTGTTAGGATAGAGTGGCAACTTCTGAACTCCGTACATACAAGACAAGAAACCAGAAATTCCTGCTGAAATTGTTTTTCAGAAATGCATATTTGACAAGGGCTGAGAAGAAAGATTGAAGGTTATATTAACAGGCTAGTACCAGATTGCTAGCATCCAGCATACTAAGTATTTATTCACATACATTCATTTAGTCCCCACTAAGTTTTATATTGAGGTCTCTGTAATTGTACTAGTTACTGGGTATATAACAAGAACCAGATATAATGACTAACCTCAAGAGGTTAGAAAGAGGCATGATAGAAAGAAATACATAATCACTGTTTTAAAAAGAAAAAGTTGTTCTACATCTGATCTGAGGAAGAACATATTTTGAATGATGTAATTTATGATGTCCTTTTGGGAGAAGGTATTAGTCCTGGTTAATTTTTAAACATTTTTCCTATAAATTTTAACACAAAAATTGGCTCTGGGGAATCAGATGACCTGCTACTCTGATGTCAGTCAGTCAAGAGTCTGGTGATCTTTAACCAAACATTCTTTTCTTTTTGTATTTAATTTAACAATAATTATCTAATCATTCTTTTAACTATACAATTCCTTACCAAACAAAGAATCTTTAAACTGGCCAGTAGCTCTCATAGGCTTTTTCCTTACAGTGAAGTTATGATGGAAGTTTGACACATGCTCATAACTAAACTGACTGAAAGGCCTTCTTTAACATTGCAACAGAAGACTACTGAGTTGTAATAGAAGTTAGCACAAGGATGTGGGGAGCACTTGAATTTCAGATGTGTGAATGGTTGGGGTGGGAGTGGGAATGAATTCCTCCCAAAGTGACATCTAAAAACTACATAATGAATAAAACATAGGGCAGTGGAGAGATGGGAAGACTATGAGAAAGGAACAAAGAAAAGGGACTGACAAGAGGAAAAGCATTATCTATGCAGCAGGCCTGTGGCTGCATGGCCCGTGGCCCTTGGGCCTGAAAATTTCCTTGTTCTTCAGTACACTTTCGCTTGCCTGTATCAGCACTTCCACCTGAGAGATTCCCCCCATGAGCAGAAGGCCATTCTTCCCTCATCTAGGAAATGCTGGTAAAATGCTTGAGAGGAATGACACTCCTAAGAGTGGTACAGTTGAAATGTAAATACCCCAGTTTCTTCTCCCCTCATGTGGGTTTTAACATGTTCCCCAGAATTTCCTCAGGGAAATTCCCCCTGTGGGCACTTTCTTTTTCTGCGTCATTTCCCCACCACTTACCAGTGTTTTTTGTACCTCCCAATAAAGTACTTGCACACCAGTCCTTGACACAGGGTCTGCTCTGGGGAATCCAGATGGAGTAGCCTGTTTGGGAGAATTGCAAGCAGCTAAAGAACAGAGAATTTGTAATATGAAAAGAGGTAAAAGGCTTCTGGCCAAGATGGCAGAGGAGGTAAATTCTGTGCTCGCCTCTTCTCACGACCACATCAAAACTACAATTAAACTACTGAACAACCATCATTAAGAAATGCCTGAAGTCTGGCTGAATATAAGTCCTATAACTAAGGACATACAGAAGAAGCCACATGGAGAATGGTAGGAAGGGCAGAGACCAAGAACAGGCTGGACCCACACCCATATGTGGTGGTTAAAAATCAGAAGGGATATCTCACCTATGAAGGTCCCTCCTGAGGATTGAGGTTTCCCAAGCCCAGGGTTCCAGTGCTAGAAAGAGAAGTCCCACAACTCTGGCTACAAAAAACAGTGGAGATTATGGCTGAGTGAGATGGAGGATAGCTGGAGTCCCAGGTGCTCCTCTTAAAGGGTCCACACATGTACTCACTTGCTCTGAGCATCAGTGCTGGGGCAGCAGCTTGGAAGGCACATGGGACATAAGGGGAGGAACTGAATTATCTGACTTCTGGGCAAGGGCTGGAGGGACAGCTTTCTCACAAACAGAAGTGATGGCAGGTGCCATTATTCCTTTGTTGAGCCATCCTTCACCCACCCTGCACTTGCAGGCAGGTTCCATAACTGAATCTCCATTAACATGGCTAACAGTGTTTGTCCTGCCCTGGTGATTGCCTTAGACCCATCCCCACAAAATTTGTGGGCCCACCCAACGTGCTTCCAGTGGCTTTTCCATACAAACAGACTCTCTTGGCTCATGTTGCAAAATTTCCTAAAATCTCTCAAAGGTGCATTAACCCCAAACAAGCAGCATCTTCCCTCAGTGTGCCCTGTACCTCTTGCTAAACAGCCCCAAGTCTGGCATTAGCACCATTTGGCCTCAGTTTACACCTTAGCCTCTCCCAGGCATGGCCAAACCCAGGAAAAGTGGTAATCATCTGCAGATCATTTTGTAGCTCCTAACAAATGGCCCTGGGCAGGAAACAGGCAGAAGCTGACCTTGGTTTGCACCAGAACCTGTTCCAAGAGGCTCCAGAACAAACACACCTGGTGGCCAGCTTCCGACCGTACCACCCAACCAACTTCACAAATACACACCCACAAGGTATACGAGGCAGGCATGAGAGACCCACTAAAGTGAATCCTGCTTCACAGGGTCAGCCCCTGCAACCAATGGCTAGTCTTCACAACCAATCAACCTAAGCATCAGTCCCTCCCATTGACGTGCTGACAGCAATCAAGGCTCAACTACAACAGCAGGGCATACACAATTAACACGCTTGGAGCATCCAGCTCAGGGGAACAGGGAGATGGCACCAGTGGGCTCCACAACACACCTACTATATAAGGCCACTCTACTAAGACTGGGAGACATAGCAGCCTTACCTAATACATAGAAACAAACACAGAGAGGCAGCCAAAATGAGGAGACAAAGAAATATTTTTAAATGAAAGATCAGAGCAAAGCTTCAGAAAAAGAAACAAAGAAAAATGGAGACAAGCAATATACCAGATGCAGAGTTTAAAATACTGGTCATAAGAATGCTCAATGATCTCAGTGAGAACTTCAACAAAGAGATAGGAACATAAAAATGGAGATAGAAAATATAAAAAAAGAACACAGTGAGAAATTAAGAATACAATAAGCAAAATGAAGTACACATTAGAGGGAATCGACAATACAGTAGACAAAGCAGTGGATCAAATCAGCAATTTGGAAGATAAAATATCAGAAAACATTCAAAGAGAACAGCAAAAAGAATTAAAAAAAAATGAGTATAGTTTAAGGGGCCTCTAGGACAACAACAAGCATAACAATATTTGCATCACTGGGTACCAGAAGGAGAAGAGAGAGAGACCAAGGAATTGAAAACCTATTTCAAAAAATAATGACAGAAAACTTCCTAACCTAGCAACAGAAATAGACATACAAGCCCAGGAAATGAAGAGAGTCTCAAACAAGATGAATCCAAATAGGCCCACACCCAGACACATCATAATTAAAATGCCAAAAGTTAAAGACAAAGAGAGAATCTTAAAGGCAGCAATTAGTTACCTGCAATTAGTTACTTATGGGAGCTCCCATAAATTGTCAGCTAATTTCACAACAGAAATTTTGCAGGCCAGAAGGGATTGGCAGGAAATATTCAAAGTGATGAAAAGCAAGGACTTACAACCAAGATTACTCTACCCAGCAAAGCTATCATTTAGAATTAAAGCACAGATAAAGAGCTTCCCAGACAAGAAAAAGCTAAAGGAATTTATCAGCACCAAACCAGTATTACACAAAATGTTAAAGGGACTTCTTAAAGAAGAAGAAGGAAAAAGAAAAGACTAAAAATATGAATAATAACATGGCAATAACTACATATCTATCAACAATTACTTCCAATGTAAATGGATTAAATGCTCCAATTAAATGGCACAGGGTGGCTGAATAGAGAATAAAACAAGACCCGTACATACGCTGCCTAGAAAAGACTTCCTTCAGACCAAAAGACACACACAGACTGAAAGTAAAATGATGGAAAAAGATATTTTATGAAAATGGAAACAACAACAAAAAAGGCTAGGGTAACAATACTTATATCAGACAAAATAGACTTTGAAACAAAGGTAATAAAAAGAGACAAAGATGAACCCAGTAATCCCATTTCTGGGTAATTATCCAAAGAAACCCAAAATGCTACTTTGAGGGGACATGTGCATCCATATGTTCATTGCAGCATTGTTTACAATGACCAAGATATAAAGGCAACCTGGTTGTCCATCAATGGGTGAATGGATAAAGAAGAGGTGGTACATACAGAGTATGCCAAAAAATGTATACACATTTTAAGAAAGGAAAATACTGTATTAAAATTGTAATACTCAATATATACCGGTAACAAAAGATGAATACAAGTCATGTTTCACTTCTGTAATTACAAGAGGTGCTCAAAGTGTTTACCATCAGCATCCAGACACTTCTGATTACAGCAAACTTCTTCTTGAGCAACGTTGACCAAAATGTCCACTTGTATACATGTTTTAGGCACCCCTGGTATTTACAATGGAATATTAGTCATAAATAAGAATTAAGTCTTGCCATCTGCAACCACATGGGTGGACCTAGAAGGTATTTTGCTGAGTGTAGTATGTCAGACAGAGGAAGACAAATGCCATATGGTTTCACTTATATTGGAATCTAAAGAACAACACAGATAAACAAACAAAACTCAAACAAACTCATAGATACAGAGAACATTTTGATGGTTGCCAGATGAGAGGGTTGTTCTATGCTAGAGAAAAATGGAAGAAATTCAAAATGGTTGTTACACAGTAGTCATGGGGATGTAGGGCATAGCATAAGGATTACAGTCAATAATATTGTAATATCTATGTATGGTGTCAGATGAGTACTAGACTAGTCAGAGGGATCACTTTGTAAGTTATATAAATGTTTAATCACTATGTTGCTTACCTGAAACTAATATAATATTATATGTCACCTGCTACTGAAAAATAAATAAGTATGTATATATATAAAGAGGTAAAGGCAAGGTTGGGCCACAGTGTGCAGGATCCTGATTTGCCAGATTTAACACATAAAAATACAGGACACCAGTTAAACATTAACTTCAGATAAACAATAGGTTTTTGAATATAAGTATGTCCCAGGTTATACTAAAAAGTTATTCATTCTTTATTTGAAATTGAAGTATAACTGGTGTCCTGTATTTTATCAGGGATCACTATGAAATCTAGAAAGCATTTGGAGCTTTATCTGTAGAACACTTTGGCTCCAGTGTGGAGCATACATTCAAGGCTGGGGAGACAGGTTTTGCCCCTGCCCAGAGATGAGGCCTGGACTAGCGCTGTCAGGGACAGGGGAGAATGGATGGAAGGTGTTACCTGGAAAGCTATCTGTACTTCTCAGACTAGCTGCCCAGGCAACAGGACCATCTCACTGGATGGAATGGGAAAAGACTGCAAAACTGAGTTCAGGGTGTCCTGAAAACAGCCCCAGACACCAGTGCAGGTTTGCCCTCCCCCAGCTCATGGATGTGCTTATGCCCGTGAAGTGAAGCAGCTTCCTCAGGCCCAAACAGCCAGGCCCCTGAATGAGGCTGCAGAGGCAGCTTGCGCCTGACCACTCCTGAGCTGCACCAGAGTGGGCTCCGCTCAGCACTGTCCTCAGAGGAGCCCCTCAACACAGCCTCTGGGAATTACAGGGGTGCATGGCCAGGGGCACTAAGGAAAAGCAAACTCCCCTGCAGCTCAGGCTGTCTTTGTCGGTGTTGTTTTTCCCTGAGATGGACCGTGCTCTACTTGATAACCCCAGCCATGATGCCCACATTCCTGAGAACAATGCCAGAAAACATCCTTCTGGTTATGGAGATGGACAGGAAACATGTTTAGAATCACACAGCTCTCTCTGTGTGAAGAGTTCTTCAGTTTCATTTCAACTTTCATGAAGGAAATTCTATTCCACTTCAAAGATAATGTATTAAAAAAGAGAGAAGAAACATAAAATCCTTTACACCAAGGGTAGATTCTTTCTTCTGTTTTGTTCCATTTCTTCAATTTGTGAAATGCACACCAAAGACCATTAGGGAGCATCATATGAATTGCTTCACTCCAAAGTTAAAATGTTAAAAGATTTTATAAATGTACCAAAATGAAAATAACTCCTTTCATTTTCTAACACCTGAATTTGATTATAACTTTTATTTCTGAAATTATACAGGGGTATTTCCTCACACTAAATTGTAAATGTTTGTATTAGAAACTAAAGGCACATACATGAGTAGTTATCTAAAAGTCACATTTTCTACCCACATTCACATTCATACAGACACTGTAGTCTGAGGGGCTTGTGTAAGACAAGCTACTGCCCACATACCCAGCCATCCCGCAGGACTCAAACTGGCATTCCAGGGTCTCTGGGTCTACTCTGTGGCAAGGATCATTTTAGTCATTTACATATAGTATATATTTAGTTATTTATATATAGTATATATTTAATTTTCGTAATAACCCCATAGGGTTATTCCTGTGGACTTTACAGTTATAGAAACTGGGGAAGGTTAAATAACTTTCCCAAGGTCACAGAGTGAAAATTATGGCTGAATTGTATCCCCTCCAAAGTTCATATGTTTAAATGCTCACCTTCAGTACCTCAGAATGTAAGTATATTTGGAGATACAGTCTTTGAAGAGGTAATTAAGTTAAAATGAAGTCATTAGGGTGGATGCTAATCCAATATGAGTGATGTCCTTATAAGGAGAGACAACAAGGATGTGTGCGCACAGAGGAAAGTCCATGTGAGGATACTGCAAGAAGGCGACCATCTGCAAGTCAAGGAGAGAGGCCTCAGGAGAAACCCCCTGACAACTCCTTGATCTTCAACTTCCAGCCTCCAGAACTGTGAGAAAACAAATTTCTATTGTTTAAGCCACCCCGTCTGTGGTACTTTGTTATGGCAGCCTTAGCAAACAAATTACAGCGACCAACCCAGAAATTTCACCTAGTCTGTGGGTCTCCTGAAGTTATCTTTTTTCACCAGGGAATCAAGTCTGGCAAGAAACGGGGTTAAGGGAGAATCAATTTTACTTAATATCCCAAAGCAAATTGTGGTTTAGCTAAAGTTGACCAAGTTATCCAAAATGGCCCAATGTGGTGGTCATGGTGGTGATGTGGGGATGGTGGGTGTTCTAGGGAAGGGCACAGTAGCAGAATTTTCTAGGCAGCAACAACTCAAACCCAGAAGAGCAGCAGCAGCATTGTTTTTCCAGGTAACCAGTTTACTGAATCAGACCCTAGACCATGACCAGAGTTGGAGACACAGGAGCCAGTCTCCCTCCTGTAACCCAGCACAGGGGACTGGCAAAAGTATAGCGTGGCACTCTCTCTCTTACTCGTTTCCCAGATATTGCCCTGGAGCCTTGATGGCGAAGAGATCAGTCCTTTTCTTGGTTTAGTACAGACCTACTGGGGCAGGACTGGGCAGGGCAGAAATGGGGCCAGGCCCAGTGACCCAGCCAAACTCCCCAGAATGCTGAATGGGGCCAGTTCTCCATCCTACAATGAACTTTTCCTTTCCAAAAATGTTATCATCATGCCAAAGAGAGGGAGGGAGCACAGCTTTCTATGGAATCCTGTTTGCCTACATGCCACTTTGAATGACCAGGGGCCAGCTTCCTATAAAAACAACTCCTTCTCTCTGGTTTCAAAGGGCAGAGGCTCTGACTTTCTCTGCTCACCCAGCCCCAACGTCACCACCACTCTCACAAGTGAGGGTTCTCAGCCTTGTATCATCTGGCCTGGCTGGATGCCCAGTTCAGCTCATAAATCCCTCTCTTATAATTCCCATTTGTTCTATCAGTTACCAAACACCAAAAAACATTCTCATATTCTTTGCAATTTGATATCAGTGATATTCAGGCTGTCCAAAGCCAAGGGCTCAGAGCAGGGGGCCTTTCTGCCCAGATTTGAAGGCAGTACTGGGCTATATAGTTCCCCAGAGAACAGAGAATTGAGGCAGAAAAGATATTGGCTTTGACCAGGCCCTTAGGGCAGCGACTTATCAGCATGGAAGACCTGAGCTTGCAATACACAGGGGCCCAAGGCTTGCTAAATATTGAATCTAAAGCTACATCAAAACACACTCCACCTCACACTGTCCCCTCACTAGCAAGATAAAAGTTCCTACCTCCCTGTTCAGTCCTTCTATGGTCAGAATCAAGCAGAGTGGGACTCCACAGAACCATCACTGATGGCCTCAGTGTCCCAGCTGAGTGGTGGGGATGAACAAGACTTGCTTTGATTAGTATAATCAATGGGGATCCTCTCGTTGCCAGAAGAGTCCAACCCTGGAGTGCAGCACTCTCTGGAAATAACTCAAAAGTACTGATATATTGAAACTACTCTCTCAAAGCTCCTGCTGGGGCTGAGCTGGACAGTGGACAGTATGCCATCCATGGCCTTGATGTTATAAGTGGAAACTGATCAGAATAGCCTTGTCTTATAACTACTGTAGAGTGACATTATAAATGTAGAACCATTTCTATGAATATATGTCCCTCATATACACATGTATATACATTCCTTAGGGGTGGGGTCTCTAGGTGGGTAGTTACATTGGTCCATTGCTTACCCTGTAGGTAAGGATGCTTTCTCTCTTCCAGGAAACTACCTGGATATTATTCTGGATCAAATCACATTGTCAGAGCCAAGTGCGATCCAGAGTCTCTGGATAGAGCCTCAACTTTCAAGTGTGGGGAGAACAGAGCAATGGAATGCATCCCTGCAGTGGAAGCAAGGATATCCAGCCATGAAAGCCTGTGGTTCTGCTTTCTGCAGTGAAGTGTACCTCTCTATGGGTGATCTTTTCACTTAGGACTACTGCTCCTCACACTCTTGTTACTGGATAAATGAAAATTAGGCTGGCCTAATATGTTAATGCTGGAAAGCGGAGGTGGCCCTCACTGACAGTAAGCAGCCTTTGTGTGCTGCCAGAACTGGCACCTATAGTCATACTGCATATACTCGTGTACTCTACATACTCAATATTGTTTTCCTCAACTACTTCTCTGTATTTCAGCAGCTTGTAGTCTCTGCCTCTTGCTAATATGTCATACAGAACTAGAAAATCTTTGGATATTAGAGCTATAATGGACAGTCAGATGTTATCTGAGCCAAAGTTCTACTTGATAAGGAAAAATCAACTGCTATATTGTTATAGTTTCTTCAATGCTTATTGTTTCAGGAAGTTCAATGCTTTATGAAAGAACCTATTCCATTGTTACACAGCTCTAAACAAGGATGTTTCTGTTTCTGTTTCTTTGTTTCCCAGATTGAATCACAATGTGTTATATAACATCCGGGCTCTCCTCTTAGCTCTGCCCTCCTAGACAGGATCCAGAGTAAGTGAGTCTGCTGGTAAGCCCATGCCCAAAGCCAGTGGTTCTCAAAGTGTGCCCCTCAGTGCCTAAAACCCCACTCCCTGAACCCACCCTTCCCTACCCCCCAGCAATGCAGTTCTACTTTCATCTGCTCTTCACACTGGGATCTTGTGTGAGATTTCATTTTCAGAATGGGTTCTTGTGTTCCATTCCAAATGTCCCCTCCCTAATCCCATTAAGCACACAAAAAGAGCATGTGGACCCTTGCAGTCTATTGTCCCAGCCCCAAAAGTCCAACAATGGCATATTGATTGCTTTGAATTAAAGTTACCTGATAAGCAGGTAGTGCCAGAAGGGCACATGGACCCTCCCTTATTGCCCTGAATGCAGGAACTAGAACTCCCATGTGAAAGATACCCTCCTTGCACCAGGAGGTAAAGAGACATCCTTACCACTGAGATAGGGACTTCAGGGCCAAAACAGCCTGCATAAACAAGCCTTCCTACTGCTTTACTGATTTACTACCCAAGCCCAAACTTATCTGGATTCCTCAGTAATGAACATGCAAACCTAAGTGTCTTTGTCTTGTCATTTTTTCCCAAGTTTATTGTTTCTTTGTCTAAACAGTATAAAAAGCTGGCTGGTTCATTTCTAAGGATATATTCATGATTCTCCCGTGCACATGGATTAAATTGGTTTTTCTCCTCTTAATCTTATCTATGTCAATTTTATTATTAGTCTACTCATAGGAACTTAAAAAGAGTAGGGAAAGATTCTCCCTCTCCCGATACTATGAACACATTCAATGGGTACTAACTTTCAAGGGCAGCCTGACATTGCTTGCTTAACCTGGCCCTTTCCCATGTTTCCCATGAGGTGATTTATATAAGTACAAATGAGAAAAAAAGAACAAAATCATATATGCTTTATAGCTTGCTTTTTGTCAGGCTATTTTGCATGCTAGTGACCTTGTAAATCTGTCAGAGCAAATGAAGCTGGCCTTTTGTTACTCCAAATGAGGATAGGAAAGTTGCAGATGATGTGCTCATTGTCAATTATCCATCATTAGCATAAAAGAGAAAGATTTCTTATCTCAAGGGGAAGGAAGAGCAACCAGGTTGTGTGACAGATCTTGACCATGGATGACCTTCTTTGGGTCTCTCCTTCCTAAGACATGTTTTGTTCAGATCTTTGAAACAGTTGAAGGAGCAAAGCCTCATCTGTCAGGGCTGAAAGATCAATTCAGGTAATCTGACTATTATTACCTCATCTTTTCTTGAGAGACAATGAAGCAACTTAATTCAAAATCCTGACTGATCTGATGACTATCTCTTGATATTTTGAAACTTTTATTTACTGCTGTATAAAAAGAGTTTATTATTTTATTTGAGGACTGCAGAGAGAAGGGATTCTTCCCTAATCTTTAGTCAAAGGTTCCCTTAAAATATTCTGGAAGAAAGAGAAAAATGTGGAGGTAGAGGGGTTGGAGGAGAAGGAGAAAGAAAAGGAAAAGGAGAAGCAGGAGACAGAGAAGGGGTGGAAGGGAGGGAAAATTGCAAGCTGTTTGTATCTAAAGGACTAACCTACTTCAGTTGCCTGTTAGGGGTAAGTGGTGTTTGATTGCATCTCTGCCTAGATAATGAGCAGATAACAGCATTAGTCATATCTACCCCAGGTGTAGGGTCTCATGATGACTGCTACATCCTGGGGCTTCAGCATTCGGGGCCATGAGTCTCTCGAGTCCTGTGGCCTTGCACTCTGGAATTCCTGAGAAGGGCGTTGTAAAAAAGTAAGTCAGGGCCTGATCACCAAGTGGCTTCAGCCAGCCTCCACAGCTAGGTAACAGTTCTTTTTCTCGAACCCTTAACTGAATTCAAGTTTCTTGGCACCACTTGGCTCAGAATCTAATGTAGCTTCTCCTAGTATTATAAGAACTACACTTAGAAACATGGTGGCATGAGGTGTCCCCCTTGATTTTTCCCCTTGAAATTACAACAAGTTGAACAGACATAATTCAATGAAGGATTTGCTATGCAACACACAAACACATCTGAGAGATCCATGCATTGAAACATCTGGAGGTGAGCAAATCAGGGTGAACAGGGGAGGAGGGAAAGGGGAAGAGCAGCGACAGGGGCCATGGACACAGCCCAGAGCTCACTGCGGTCCTGGGAGAGGGAGGAGTCAGGCCACAGGTGCACTCTCTGTGACCCCGAGCATTCCAGCCTGAGTGACCAGCATGTAATATGGCTGAACCCAGCAATCGGGGCAGAGGCATCCGGGCAGAGACTGAATACAGAAGTGCAACAGCTGTGGTCTAGTAGGCATCTTTGCCAGGCAGAAAACAAAACCATGGAGCCTGGCTGTCTCCCCTCACCCTCCCAGAGCTTGCTGTAGCAGTGAGTGCTGGATTAAAGAGTAGAATATCTACAACCCTGAGAACTGGAGAGACAGTTCCTGAGCAGCAGATGCACACTGTGGCTAATTCCAGTGACAAGAGTGGAGATATAGAGGTGAGGCTGCTGAGGTCTGGCAGTCACCATTATTGGGAGGAGAACAAAGCCACAAACACACCAGCTGTGTCTCCCAGCCCACCCCACCTCCACCTTTCAAGGCTGATCCTAACGGGGGCACCTGGGACAGCTTAGGTAGTATAACATTGCATCTGGCTGTAGGGGCAACACTGGGATTTCAGGGGTTCAGAACCCCATTGCCCACCACATTCTTCCACAAGAGTGGTCCCCTGAGATTGAGGTAACCTGGTCACAGAGGAGATGCCCATCTCCCCAGAAAATAAAAGCCATCTCCCACCACAAGAAGCCAGAACAGTGCAAGAGAAAATAAATTTTTGTTTCCAGTGCCACCTACTGGAAACAAAAGGAAGACCTCTTCATATCAATGTGCTGCAGAGCTCATTCCCGTAAATGCCTTGGCTGAGAATTAATCCATCAAATAGTATGAACAACTAAGGTAAGAAGGCAACTCAGAAATAAAATTTAAAAATCTCCAGAAAATAAATGTTAAGTCATGGAAATATGTGACTAAAATGACACAGAATTCAACACAGTTGTTCTGAAAAAATTCAATGAGATGCAAGAAAACTCAGGTAGGCAGTTTAATGAACTCAGAAATAAAATCAATAAAACAAATGAAATTTTACCAAAGAAAATGAATATTTTACCAAAGAGACTGAATTTTTTAAAAAAAATTTTTAATTGGGGAATGTTGGGGAGCAGTGTTTTTCCAGGGCCCATCAGTTCCAAGTCAAGTTGTTGTCCTTCAAACTAGTTGCAGAGGGCGTAGCTCAGCTCCAAGTCCAGTCGCCATTTTCAATCTTTAGTTGCAGGGGACATAGCCCACCATCCCATGTGGGAATTGAATCGTCAACCTTGTTGTTAAGAGCTCGTGCTCTAATCAACTGAGCCATCCAGCAGCCCCACGAGATTGAATTTTTTAAAAAGAACCAAATATAAATTCTGCAGCTGAAGAGCTCAATAAAAGAGATAAAGAATGAAATGCCAAGATTAGGAAATAGAGCTGACAAGATGGAGGAAAGAATTACTGATATCAAAGATAGAATCTGGAAATCCTGCATGTGGGGACAGAGCCAGGAGTACAGTTTCCAGGCTCTTGGCCTCACGTGGAAATGTGCTGGCTCAGGTAGTAAATGGCCATCAACTGTGATTGGATGGCCATCAGCTGTGGCTAGTTGGCCATCAGCTGTAACCAGTGAGCCATTGGCCACTAATATAACTACCGTGGCTACGCTGGCAGCAAATGGGGGCTAACAAGGGAAGATTGTGGTTTGCAGAGAGGCGGATGCACCAGAGAGACAATAGTGGTATGACTCCCCTATCTATGGCTCTGGGGGTATTCCTTTTTGGCCTCACCATATCCTGCATTCTTATGTGGGGAGTGGGAGCTGAGACCCCTCATGACACCCTGCATGACAATGCAGACAGAAGGAGAGAGAATTAAAAGAAATGAAAGAATTCTCCAAGAACTATCTGACACCACCAGAAAGAGCATTATAAGAATAATGGGTATACCAGAAGGAGGACAGAGGGAAAAGAAAAGAGAGAATATTCAAACAAATAATTGACAAGAACTTCCCAAACCTGTGGAAAGAACTTGTGAGGGCAGAGCCCCAGTAAGTAGTTTCCAGGCTCGGCCTCACATAGAAAGGTGCTGGCTCAGGTAGTAAATGGCCATCAGCTGTGGCTAGTTGGCCGTCAGCTGTAACCAATGAGCCATTGGCCACTAATACAAGTGCTATGGCTACGCTAGAAGAAGAATGGGGGCTAGCAAGAAGATGGTGGCTGGGCTGGCAAGCGTGGATGGCGGTTTGCGGACAGTGTGGATCCAGCCTCCAGTGAGAGTATAGTGCCGCCAGAGAGAATATAGTGGTATGACTCCCCTACCTATGGCTCCGTGGGTGTTCCTTTTTGGCCTCACCATATCCTGCGTTATGGGGGGAGCGGGAGCAGAGACCCTGCAGGCCACCCTGCACGACAGAACTAGATCCACAAATTCAAAAAGCAAATAGAAGAGCTAATTATCTCAATATAATGTGACTTCTCCAAGTCACATTATATTGAAACTGTCAAAAATTAATGACAAGGAAAGAATTCTCAAGGCAGCCAGGGAAAAGAAGACAGTAACCTACAAAGGAAAGCCCATTAGATTATCATCAGACTTTTCAGCAGAAACCCTACAAGCCAGGAGGGACTGGAATCAAATATTCAAACTATTGAGAGAATTACCAGCCAAGAATAATATATCTTGCAAAGTTACCTTTATACATGAAGAAGACATAAAGACTATTCCAGACAAAAAGTTGAGGGAATTTACCACAACAAGACCTGCATTACAGGAAATACTGAAAGGGGTTAAAGAAAGTAAAAACGTTTCAAAAAGAGAAGAAGACAATAGTTACTGCAACTCAAAAATGAACTCACAGCATAAATAGGGATAATTTGTAACAACAAAATCATAAAATGGGAGGGGGTAAATATCTGAATTTACAAAGGGGAGTGGAGATAAGATGCATTCAGAAGAAAAAGGACTACTGTATATATAAAACTTTCTTTTGCATAAACTTAATGGTAAACACACACACACACACGCACGCACGCACGCACACACACACACACACACAAAACAAACAAGAAAACCGAAATCAGAAATGAAACTGGGGACAAAGCCCCAGAAAGCAGTTTCCAGGCTCTCGGCCTCACATAGACAGGTGCTGGCTCAGGTAGTAAATGGCCATCAACTGTGATTGGATGGCCATCAGCTGTGGCTACTTGGCCATCAGCTGTAACCAGTGAGCCATTGGCCACTAATATAACTGCTGTGCCTACACTAGCAGAAAATGGGGGCTAGCAAGAAGATGGTGGCTGAGCCTGCAAGTGGCGCAGTGAGGGTTGAGAATTGTGTGGCTCCTGTTTCCTGTTTCTCCAACCCAGCTGCCAGCGAGAGTATAGTGGTATGACTCCCCTACCTATGGCTCTGTGGGTGTTCCTTTTGGGCCTAACCATATCCTGCATTCTCTTGTGGGGAGCAGGACCAGAGACCCCACCGGACACCCCGCACGACAGAAACTTATAGCATAAAAAAGAGGAAACAGAGGGAAAAAATCACATAATACTACTAAACTAAAATAACAGATAGAAACAAAGGGCAGAGAAACAATGGAGACAAAGAGCTACCAGAAAACAAAAGATAAAATGTTTACAGGAAATCCTTATACATCAATAATCACCTAAATGTAAATGGACTGAACTCACCAATAAAAAGGCACAGAGTAGCAGCTCCAATCAAAAAACTAAACACAACCATATGCTGTCTTCAGGAGAAACATCTTAGCTGCCAGGACAAATACTGACTCAAAGTGAAAGGGTGCAAAATGATACCCTAAGCAAATGGTATTCAGAGAAAATCAGGTGTAGTCATACTTATATCTGACAAAATTTATTTCAAGATAAAAAGATGGACATTTTATAGCAGTATAGAGGACAATACATCAAGAAGACATAACACATCAATATTTACACACCCAGGTAGGGAGCACCAAAATATACAAAGCAACTACTAACAGAACTAAATGGAGAAACTGACAAAAACACAATTATAGTAAGGGAACTAAAGAGCCCATAGAAAGCTATGATTTGATCATTGCAACAGAAAACCAATAAGGACATATCAACCTTAAATGACACATTAGACCAAGTGGACATAATTGACCTTTACAGAGCCTTTTATCCCAGAACACCATGTTACACATTCTTCCATAGTGCACATGAGACATTCTCAAAGATACACCATATGTTGTGACATAAAACTAGTCTCAAAAAATTTGAGACGTTCGAACTCATATGAAGCATATTCTCTGACCACAAAGCTTTGAATTTGCAAATCAATGCAAAAATAAAGCAGGAAGAAACACAAATATGTGGAGATTAAATAACATGCTACTAAAGAATGATAGAACCAAAGAAAACATAAAAGGACAGATCAAAATATACATAGAAACAAATGAGAATATGACATATCAAAACTTTTGTGATGCAGCAAAAGTGGCAATAACAGAGAAGTTTATATCATTAGAAGCCTATCTCAAGAAAAAAGAAATATCCCAAATAAACAACCTAACATTACATCTTTAAAAAAACTAGAAAAAAAGAACAAATGAAGCTCAAAGTAAGCAGAAGGAAGGAAATAATAAAAATTAGAGCAGAATTAAATAAAATAGAGAACACAAAAACAATAGAAAAAAACTAATGCACCAAAGAGCTGGTTCTTTGAAAAGACAAACAAAATTGACAAATCCCTGGCTAGACTCACTATAGAAAAAAGGCTCAAACAAAATCAGAAATGAAAGAGAGAAGTTATGACGGATACCACAGAAATACAAAGAATCATACAAGAATATTATGAAAGACTATATGCCAGCAAATTCAATACCTTAGAAGAAATGGACAAGTTCTTAGAAATATATCACCTTTCTAGACTGAATCGTGAAGAACTGGAAAATAGAAATAGATCAATCAACAGTAAGGGAATTGAAAAAAATCATCGAAAACCTCCCAAAAAGTAAAAGTCCAGGATCATATGACTTCATTAGTGAATTTTACCAGACATTCAAAGATGATTTAATCCTGATCCTCAAACTCCCTCAAAAAATTGAAGAAGAGGTAATACTTCCTAACTCATTTTACGAGGTGAACATTATCCCAATACCAAAACCTGGCAGGGAAAACAAAACAGACAAACAACAACAACAAAAATCTACAGACAAATATGTCTGATGAATACAGATGCAAAAATCCTAAACAAAATACTACCATATCAAATACAGCAGTAGACTAAAAAGATTATACATCACGGTCAAATGGGGTTCATCCCAGGGGCACAAGGATGGTTCAACATACGCAAATCCATCAATGTGATACATCACATAAACAAAATAAAAGACGAAAGTCATATGATTATATCAATAGATGCAGAAAAAGTGTTTGACAAGATACAACATCCATTTATGATTAAAACACTTAATAAAATAGGTATAGAAGGAAAGTGCAACATAATAAAGACCATATATGACAAATCCTCAGCTAACATCATACTCAATGATGAAAAACTGAAAACTTTTCCTCTAAGATCAGGAACAACACAAGAATGCCACCTCTCACCACTGTTATTCAACATAGTATTGGAAGTCCTCGCCAGAGCAAACAAGCAAGAAAGAGAAGTAAAAGTCATCAAATTGGGAATGCAGATGTCAAATTGTCACTTTTTGCGGATGACATGATTATATAGAAAACCCTAAAGACTCCACCAAAACTATTGGAAAAAATAAACAAATACAGTAAAGTGACAGAATACAAAATCAAGGTACAAAAATCCATTGCGTTCCTACATAACAATGACATTTCAGAAAAAAGAAATGGAAAAAAAAATTCCTTTTGCAATTGCAACAAAAATAATAAAATACTTGGGAATAAACTTAACAAAGGATGTAAAGGACCTATACACTGAAAACTACAAGACATTATGAAAAGAAATTGAAGACACAAAGCAATGGAGAGATATTTCATGTTCACGGACTGGAAGAATCAACATAGTTAAAATGACATATTACCCAAACCAATATACACATTTAATGCAGTCTCCATTAAAATCCCAATGACGTTTTTTTTAAAGAAATGAAACAAACAAACGAAAAATCATCAGATTTGTATGGAATCACAAAAGACGCCAAATAGCCAAAGCAATCCTAAGAAAAAAGAACAAGACCAGAGGTATCACACTTCCTGACTTCAAAGTGACAATAATAAAAACAGCATGGTATTAGCAGAAAATAGACACACAGACCAATGGAACAGAATCGTTAACCTAGAAATTAACCCACATATATATAGGTAAATAATTTTCAAAAAAGGAGCCAAACGCATACAAGGGGTAAAAAAACTCTCTTCAATAAATGGTGCTGGGAAAATTGGAAAGCCATGGGCAAAAGAAAAAAACACTAGATTGCTCTCTGTCACTATGCACCAAAATTAACTCAAAATGGATCAAAGACCTAACTATAAGATGTGAAACAATAGCTTACATAGAAGAAAACAGGTACTAAACTTATGGACCTCGGTCTTAGAGAGAAATTAATAAAACTGACCTCAAAGTCAAGGGAAGTAAAAGCAAAAATGAATGAATGGGACTATCTCAAACTGAAAAGCTTCTTCCCAGCAAAAGAAACCATCAACAAAACAAAGAGGCCACCAACCGAATGGTTGAAGATATTTACAAACAACACTGAGAAGGTGCTAAAATCCAAAATATACAAAGAACTCATACAACTCATAAACAACAAAGCAAACCATCCAATTAAAATAAATGGGCAGAGGACCTGAACAGACACTTCTCCCAAGAAGACATACAAACAGCTCAACTACACCAGTGATTATGGAAATGCAAATCAAAACCACAATGAGATATCACCTCACACCTGTTAGAATGGTTATTATCAACAAAACAAGTGATAACAAATATTGGAGAGGTTGTGAAGAAAAAGGAATCCTCATGCACTGCTGATGGGAATGTAAATTGGTACAGCCACTATTGAAAATAGTACGGAGGTTCCTCAAAAAATTAAGAATAGAATTACCATCTGACCCAGCAATCCCTCTCCTGGGTATATACCCCCAAATTCTGAAAACATTTATCTGTAAAGATATATGTACCCCTATGTTCATTGCAGCATTATTCACGATGGCCAAGACATGGAATAATCTAAGTGTTCTTTGATAGATGATTGGATAAAGAAGATGTGGTACATATACACAATGGACTATTACTCGGCCATAAGGAAAGTTATAATTCTGCCATTTATGACAACATGAATGAATCTTGAGATTATCATGCTAAGCAAAATAAGTCAGACAGAAAAAATTGAGAACCATATGATTTCACTGATATGTGAGAAATAAAACTGAAAGCAGCAAATGAACAAGACAAACAAACAAGCAAAAACTCATAGACACAGACAACAGTTTAGTGGTTACCAGAGGGGAACAGGGAAGGGGGATAGACAGAAGAGGGTGAAGGAGGTCAAATATATGGTGGTGGAAAAAAATTTGACTTTGAGTGGTGAACACACAATGCAATATATAGATGATGCATTATAGAATTGTACACTTGAAACCTATGTAATTGTATTAACCAATGCTACCTCAATACATTTAATTTAAAAAAGAGAAGAACTACACTTAGCAGCCTGGCCCTCCTGGGTCAGAGTTCCCAGGTGCTCTCCTGTGCCCAGGTTTGGATTTGCTGACATGACTGTCAAGAGTTCAAAATGCATAAATCTTATGGACTAATTTTCTGTAGTTTAAAGCATAATCTATTGTATTTTGTTATGGAAGCCTGAGGAGACTAAGGCCAAAGAGTAAAACATGTGCCCATCTCACAGTTTTCCAAGGAAAATGTAGAAATAACGCTGGCTTCCACTTTACAAAGGTTGTCATGCCCATTATTAAATTAGATTGTAACTAAAGACCTAAGTGGTACATTATGATTCTTGTTTTACAAAAGGGGAAACAGGACAGTAGAAGGAAGGTGATTTGAATACTACTACACTGGGGGTCAAAGTCTAAATTTGTATCCAGCCGATGTTCTTTGCACAATTCTAAGCAGCTCTGATAACAAGCCATCTTCCAACCCTAATGTCATCTGCAAATCTGATAAGAAAGTCTCAGTGTCTTCACACAAACATCAATAAAAGTATTTAAAGGGGAGTTGTTAGTCATACTTTCCAACCTGAAGACGAATTTCACTTTCGTAAGCCAATTGATGATTTCTCAGCAGCTGCCAATCCTGTGTATTGACAAGGATTCCGAGGTCATGTGAGGAAAGAATACTTACAGTAACTTGCAGTGTTGGCCACAGGCACAGAAAATGGCACGAGCAGCATGTGAACCCGCAATTAGAGATTCTACTCCAACCCCCAGGAAAAACGACTCCTCACAGATGAACAAAAGAGCATTCTAGTGTGAAGAACAAAAATATTATAAACAATGTTGTTCAAGGACATTTTTTCCCTGAGAATTTTTTTTTGAGGTACTTTTCTCTGGTTGTCTATCTCTGACTTCTCATTATTCTCTGTTGATATGGAAGATTGGGGCCTCAAAACTAAATTCCAAAAGAAATCCTCATATGAAGTTTTATATAGAAGATAATGAGTGTTGGAGGGTCAAGTTCAAGATTTTACAGTAGACGCAAAAACAGTTTTCATGAAGGACTGATAAGGAGGAGGGAAACGGGTTCTCAAGAACACTCCTAGCAACTGCTTCATGGTTGGTAGAACAATTGGGTATATAATCAGGGAGTACACGACTTTGATTATAGAGGATTATACCAAGAGGCATAATAACACTGCTATAATTATATATCAGCAGTTAGGCCTCAAATTCCTTTTTTTAGAAAATAGTTACCACAAGTTTTATAGAAATAGATTCAAGATAACAAAAATCACAGTAAAAGTCCTTTGCAACTAGAAACGTGGTATCCTGCTTCTCTGCACTCCTCCGTCTTAAACCTCCTGAAAAATAAGTCCTCAGTGCACAGGACATAAACCACAAAGCATAGTCAGCTTTTAACTTGATTTATTTCCCCTTAATTATTCAGTCTTACATATGTTAGATGTACGCTTTCAAAATAGATACATGATTAAAATTATTTAAGAAGAAATGGTTCAAATAAGACTAATTTAGCAATATAACAGAAGCAACTTCATATAACAGCTTTTCTTACCAAAGCTTATAAAATGCCACTTTCACTTATCAAAAATTATGAAATCATTTTTATTATTATAGAAAACAGAAATATATAAAAATCATTTTAAAATAAAATGAGAATATGTTTTAATTCCCTCTCGTTGACTTTTAAGAAGTTATGATTATTGAAGCTAATGCTTTTTCCATTAATTCTGAAAAGTAATTTTCCTGAAGTTCTTACCTGAGTTTCCCTCCACCTGGATCCTATGAGACAGATGTTGACCACTCCTAGTATTTGTGTTCCTGAGTAAAGCTCTCTGGTAACATAAATAATAAAGTTGAACTTCTAATATGGCTTTTTGTAAAATGAAGGTAATAACTAAATTATAAAATTATACACAGAATAGTTGAGCAAGTGTGTACCTCTAGCAAAAGCACTTATATTTCCTATAAAAACGGAGTGAGAAAGATCTGAATCCACTAGGTGACAGGTTTGAGATCAATAAAAACATGACACTCCCTTCTTATTCCATAAAGTACCTAATTGCAAATAAATAACAATTACCCAAATATTCTTTCTTTGAAAATGAGGGGCCTGGGAGAGACTGACTTGACCTCTGTTGGTGAAAGCACTGAGCCTTCCTCAAGTTTTCCACAAGTACAAAGTGAGAGAGGACAGGGAATACTCTTCATTCTTAAGGTCATTTCGACCTCCAGATTCCTTCCAGTGTTAACTCAGATGCAAAACATGCCCCTTGTGGAGTTCCACAAAAAACTCTGCTCTCACAAGCATGTGAAAATGTATAGAATTTTCTGAAGATTTGAGGGTGACAGGAGACTTGGAAGGGGCTTGCATTGCGGCACATGGGTAATCTCAGACGCACATATTCCTCTCTGTTCTTTTCCTGTCCTCAGGCTCTCCATCAGGGAATGGGCCCTTCTCCCCATGGAGACTCGGGCCCCATACCTCCATGTGGTTTGAGCCTCTCTGTCTCCCTCCCTGCTTACCCCCTCTCTCAGAGGTAAACAAACTTCTCTCCCCATCTCCAGAGTCACAAGTTCTCCAACAAGATGGTCATCAAGATACCATATATGCCTAAATATAAGCGATCCAAGAACATATTATCCAAAAGAGAAGACTCCCTTTATAAAGTTTTTGGCCAACTTAAATATTTATGTGAATGATTGATGTAGACAAAATAGCCAAATGTTTTCTTACAGTATTGAGTTTATCAATTATAATCATTCAATCACTCTCAAAAGCACACATTCCATAGGACCTGTATTGCTTTTTTAAACACAAATTTTCCCCCCCACTCTCACAATTCATGAAAATTAATACGGTGTCTTTGCCATCAATAGAACTATTGTTGAATCATCTAGTACAGTTCTCCAAAGCACATCAAGTTCATTTCTTCCTAACTAGTTTGAATTACAGCATGCTTAATCCTGCTCGTACTGCTCGTACTGAAATTTTATCCCAAACCGTGAGAATCAACTTGTTATTTATGTTCTCCACAATGTAACCGCTTAATTTATTGCTTTTAAAAGTGACCTTTAAGACTTATTTACAAAGAAATTCAACTCTTGCAATTGAGAGGTCGTACTGGTGAATAATGATTACAGCTGGATGAAATTTCTTTGCCTCCTATTTTTTTTGTAACCAATTCTCTTGGGTGACCTTTATGAACAATTGAAATTAACATTGATTGAAGCTGTTTTAGGCAGATCTTCCCCAAACAGTTCTTTGTTGCCCAATGTGAAACTATTGAAATAATGACTTATGAGACTTGAATTTAAGGTTGCTTGCTATCTTTTTGGGGGGATAAATAAGTTTGAGAGGGGTACTTGCTTATTTTTAAAACAAAAATGACATCATTTCAAAGACTGTCTTTCCAAGGAAGTTTTTGTTCTCACTGCTGTGCTAGAATAAAGGATTTTTTTCTTCAGAATCTCAGAGGGGCTGCTCAGCAGGAGAAGAGCACTCAGAGACAAGACACACTGCTCTTCTCAGGGGAGGGTGGCCAGAAGTCAGGGAGGATTTTGGAAGGGGTAGGGTCTGAGCTGAGGCCTGTGAGAGCACGGAAGAGGTAGCTAAGCTACGTTCTTTAAGCAGAGGTGGCTGGAGCTCCCTGGACTGCCACATCCTGGATTCAGGCCAACCTATTAACATTTCAAAATGCCAAACACTGCTTTAGACCTGATTCAAGAATGACAAGACCTGAGCAAGGTTCGTGGTTCCTGTAATAAATGGGAACTGGAGGAAGACACCAGTTCATGCATAACAAGAGTTCTTTCTCATAAATTGCAGTGCCTGCATCTTCAGCATGGTTGCCTTCTCAGCTTGAACCCCAAACATCATCTGAAGCCACTTAATTAGTTCCCTTAAAAAACCACCATCACAGTTATCACAAAGAACCCAAATTCATATAATCAGTATATTTTTCTACTTACAGGTGAGCCCATGTGAACAACCAAATCAGGAGAAGGACCCTTGTTGGAATGGAATCAGATCAAGTAGAAACACTAATCTGTACCTGAGAATAGGGAAGGTTTTGGTTAAAAAACAAAACAAAACGAAAACAAACAACAGCCTGGGATGTCTACTGGCAACACCACTTACATCTGTAACTATATTAGAACTCACCTGAGGTCTAACGCTCTGAAGTGAAGCTGCAGGTAACCCCATGCTCCCTGATGGAGCAGCCCCAGCTCATCAGCAGCAGTGGTGCTTTGGACATGGTGATTCATTCAGTCTGGGCACAGCCAAGGCTTCAGTCTTCCTAATGACTTTGCATACCTATGAAATTATTCCCTTTGCTTTGATAGCCAAGTTTAACTGTCAATAAACAATTTTATTTTCTTAATTTCCTGAGGCCCACACTGTAGGTTCCTGAGAAAATACTACCTTTCCCCTCAAAATAACAGAGCTATCATTTCTGTATGAGAACATATCAAGTCACTCATTCCATTCTTTAAAAAAAAAGTCTTCCTTACATTTCTGTTTCTCCTTTTTATATAGGTTTAAGAAACCTATATAAACTTAAAGGTATGAAGTCTTGTGGAAATTTTTTAAATGACATTTGTCCTTAAATGTTTAGGCTTTGAACATTAGAAGATAGGTCTTTGTAAGTTTCCTTGTCAACACCTCATTTTGCTCCTTTTCCACATTTTTAGATTCAATAGTAAATTCTTCCCTAATCTCATCTTCATTGTTAAGTCCAACTGCAATCTTAGCATATTGACGACTTACGTGGTTTATTTATTTTTGTTTTTATTTTTATTCTGCAGTAAAGCTAAAAAAAAATTGGAAGAATTCATTTCACTAGGCTCTGTGCTTCCTGGGACAATCAGTATCACACCAATCACTAAGTTTAAGTGTTCTGAAAAAAAGTGGAAGTGGAATGTCTTCTGGAAGACATTCACTCTCGTATTTATATACTTCTCCTGTTTCCATGGCATTCAATATTTAAATAATGCATGAGCCCTTCCCTCTCCATTCTAATTAATTATTCATTCACAAATATTTACTGAACATCTCTAGTCTGTGTCAAGCACTGTATAACATACCAGCCATACAACAGAGAACAATGAAGCTTATAATCTTTTTAAATTGAGCAATTCTATTAGAAAATAAAAGGCAGTTCACCCATTAACTATATTTATTTATAAATTACAAAAATATGTTTCCATACTAATATCTTACATATTAAGACAATTTATAAAAATAGCTATTTTAAAGAGATGAGATTTTCAAAAGTTAACAAGAAATAAATGTCCTAATATTTTCTTCCCACACACCACTGGATCAATTTGCATCCAACTAAGGTATACCTGCACAGTACTTTGAAGATCATTGAAAAGTTGGCAATGTTTAATGCATCTGTTATTGATATTTAAATCATGAATATGTAAAGTGGAAGTGTGTACATTGAACTGTTTTATAGATGAATAAGCCTTTCAGAACACAATATGAATTTAAGAATTACATGTCAATATAGGAAAACAACTTAAGAAGAAATATATTTTTCTTCAAACTTCTGCAATTTCCCAGACACAAAGTTATGTTACAATTTTAGATCGTTACCTTAAATAATATATGGCATGAAATGAATATCCCAATTAGAATTCTGACAGAAAATATAAATATTTTATCTTATAGTCCTACTTTTTTACCTTTGTACTAATCAATACGAATTAAATTTAATGACATGCCAATATACAATATGGTCATTACAAAGTGTCTATTATGCAGTTGATAAAATAAAATATTGACGAGTAATAGTTGTGTTTCCTTACTAATTTTTTTCTTTAAGAAATAATGGAAGTGTTTTTTGTTTGTTGTCATAATTCACCTTACTGCTATACTAATAATTCTTTTTTTAAAAAAACTTTTGAAAGATGACTGAAAAAGGCAACAGCCACAGCCTCATTGCTAAGGATGTGTTGGGTAAAAGGGAATATCTTACTTTTAAAAATACTAAATTCTTAAAATTTTAGGATATATACATATTTGTAAATAAATGTGTATGTGTGTATGTTTCTAGCTACAAATCACAGGGTTTGAAAAAACAAAGAAGTGATGTTACATGGAAAATTTCCTTAGTAGTGAAATTGAGGGGCCTGATGTAATGTATGATTTTAATTTAACATGCAGCCCCAGCACTCAATTCAGTTTCTTCACAACATGCCCTGTAAGCCTCAGCCCTTTCCCTTACATTTATTAACTCCCCAAGGCAGCAAGAAATGATGGCCAGGCCCTGGCTAATGGTCACAACGTAAGGGTTTTGTTAAGCGAAAGCTAGAATCATGCCCTAAATTGTGTTTCAGCTGCTGAGCCCTAAGACTGAACGACCCCCTGGCCATACCCTCATGAAACCAGACTGAGGGACACTGAGGCTGACCTAGAGCTCTGAAATCATGATTTACCCTTCCCTCACTCTTGACCAATCAGTTTCACCCAGGACCCTAAACCCGTTACTCATGAAGACTTATGATCGATTTTGCTCTATAAAACCTCATTTCTGTAAGCCATCTGAGAGCCAGGTTTTCTGGATCACAAGCTCACCCATTCTCCAGATTGGTGCCAATCCCAATAAATTAATTCCTTTCTCCACTGTAAACTCTTGCTCATATATTTCTTTCACTCAGTGTGCACAGGCAGATGATCTCTTGTTCATCTTGGTAACAGTGGGAAAGCAAGTCTTAGAGATTAAGGATGAAAATTTAATACTGGAAGTCAAAAGGGAAAAAACAGATTCTTAGGAAACCTCAGTAATCATTCCCTAGAGCTTTTTAAAGCTCTACTTTAGGTCTAATGTGAAATTAGAGTATTTTGAATGAGAAAAAATTACCTTGAGTGAAAATTTTCAGCTAGACTATTAAAAAAGGAGATGTCTATATTTAAGATCTCTTGATCTCAAGAAACCAAGACTGAACTCTAATGTAAACTATGGACTTTGGGTGATAATGCATTGATGTAAGTACATCTCTTATAACAAATGTACCACTCTGGTGGAGACATTGATAATGGGGAAAGGATATGCTTATGTGGGAGCAAGAGTGTACAGGGAGGATACTCTGTACCTTTCTCTCACTTTTGCTTTGAATATAAAACTGCTCTAAAAAAATAGTCTTTTAAAAATCTATTTTTAAAAAATCTATAATCTTTGGTGTGCTACCATTTTTTAATAGGAAGTAAATATTTTTAAAGTAAAATTATAATGTCATCTCCTCATATTTTAACTAAACATTCCATTATTGTAATTTTACAATGAAATTACATGACTGAAATGAGCCACTTTCATACAGATGGCCATATGAGTATAATAAATATTGACCAAGTTTTTTTGGTTGAAGTACTTTTCTATAAATGCCATTGACTATTTCTGTACTCTTGATTGAACAAATAAGAGTAATGATTAATTGGAAAACATTTTTAGTTTTATATGTGCTCAGAAAGATAATGACTCAACATACTCAATACAATGTTAATTTGGAGACTATACTTTGAAGTAAAGCAGGAGACTGAAAAGCAGATAATAGATCAGGTAGTGGGAACTATGAGACAATGGACCAAAGGAAAATTATTGGATACCCCCTTTTATGGCTTAAATCTGTCACAGAAAGTTAAAATTAACCTTTTAATGGCTTAAAGTTGGAAGAAATAGTTCCATAGAACTGCAATTTCAATTCTTAAGGTAAAACCTAAGGGGAAAAATGCTTCACTTTCTGTGTTTCAATAGTACCTACCTCATTACCTACAAAGATTAACATGGATGTCTCTTCTTATATTAATTTCAGTTAGAACTTTTGATGTAAGTAACAGAAACTAAATTTAAACTATGTGAAAGATTGCTGGCTGTCTCCTAAATCTGTTTTCCTTTGCTTCCTTAGTAATCAAGTTTTAGCTTGGCATGCAGTGGGAGATTATATTTCCCAGACTGCTGTGTAGCTTGGTATGGCCATGTGATTATATTTAGACCAATGATATGTGAGTGAAATGTTTGCCATTTCTGGACTTTGGCCTTAAACCATTGGGAATATATTTTTTCCAACCTTTCTCCACTTTTTCTGTCGGCTGGAGTATAGATATGTCAGTGTCAAACCTTCACCCATTCCCAAAAGGAGGTCACCCAAGTGATAGTAGAGGAATAAGTGGAGGACTCTTGGTCCCTGGATGACCTCATGGAACAGAGCTGCTCCTTCGCCTTAGAAGTTCACATCGAACTGTAACACAAGAAAAAAATAAACTATTATCTTATTATAGCAATTAGATGTTTGTTTCCTCTTTGTTACAGCAGCATAATATATACCTTGAGATAAAACACATTTAAAAATAAAATAAATTTATTGACTAATATTACTGGAAAGTCTAGGGCTTCAGTGGGCTTCAGGACTGGTTTGATGGAGGACTCATTCCTTTCCAGGTCTATGCATTCTATGTATTAGCCTCATGCTGAGGCTGGCTTTCCTATGGTGATACAACCATTAACCAATCACTGAGATCAGAACATAAGAGTGCAGTACCTACCTTAGGCCTGACCTTCATACTCCACCCTCAAAACAGTAGTGTATGAACTAGTTGTGGTTACCAAAATGAAAAATCTTTTCTAAGGAAAGAAATAGTTGCTGGAGAGATAACCACAACACAATTCACTACATGTTGTTCTCAAAATTCCCACCATAGCGGGAATTTAAAAAAAAAAAAGAAAAATGCTCTCAGGTCTACACCTTCTCCTTGACCCCAACCCCTCTAAGAACCTCTGCCTTATAAATTGTGAGCTTCTTATATGTTGTTGTTTCCCCAGGACTTAGGATATGTACCAGGCACACAACAGAAGACATGAAATATTTGTTTAATTGAATTCCTTTAAATGAATTTTTAAAAGAATAATTAAGAGATAAGTAAAATCATATTCACACACTAAAGTAAAATTAGTTATATATATATATATATATATATATATATATATATATATATATATAACTAATTACATATATATGTGTGTGTGTATATATATATATATATATATATATATATATATATATATATATAAAATTTGTCATTGAAAATAATTTATTTAAAACAAGCTTATTTATTCTGAATATTTTCTTCAATAAGAGACATGTATAATTACTTTTATCCAAACAAGCACATGTGTTTGGGTTTTTAACTGTCCTAGTTAAAAATATAATCTCTCAGAAAGATCCAAGATGGTGGAGTAGATAAACTCTGTGCTTGCTTTATCATCTGAATACATCAAAATTACAACTAAATTATAGAACAACCAACCTGGAGAACTATAAGAAGTCTAGCTGAACAGAAGTTTCATAACAAAGGATATAAAGAAGAAGCCATGCCAAGAGTGGTAGGAGAGGCACAGATGAAAAACTGACCAGCCCCAAATGTCCTTGTGATGGTTGAAAAGGTTGAAAATCAAGGGGAGGGAGGAATATCTCAGCCACAGACGCTTCCCCTGGAAGGAGATAGGGACCCCAGCCCCACACCAGGCTCCTCAACCCAGTGCCAGAAAGATGAGTCCCCACAACATCTGGATGTGAAAAATAGTGGGGATGCCAACCATCCCAGTGAGAGGGAAGGTTACAGGAAACCCAGACGTCTTCTTACAGGGTTTGCACACTGACTGACTTGCTTGCAGGCACTCACCCTGGGCTCCAGTGGAGGAACAGTGACTCAGGGGTTGTAGGACACAGACAGGGAAAGACTGATTTGTGTGGTTTTGGAGCGAGGGAGGACTGGAGGGACAGTCACCATTTTCCCTGAGTGAGGTCTTCTTGCCATGCAGCCAGCAGGTGGGTGTCATCTTTCCCGTGTTTAGCCCTCCCCCCATGCCCATGCCCAAATTTGAATCTGAATTGATCTGCTGAGCCCTGTTAGCTCCACCCTGGTGACTCACTGAAACCCTGTCTCACCCAACTGCAGGAGGCTTTATCAGCAGCTAAACCTTAAGGGATCTGGCAGATGGCAGAAAGCCTGGGAGCATCCTGGCTTTTTGTGGTGCTGCGCCAGGCCTGGTACTGGTGGCAGCCATACTAGATTAGAAGCATGGCTTCTCCCACGTTCCTCCAGGTTTAACACAGGCAGTGACCAACCATGGATCATTTTATAGCTCTTATCAGGTACTGACCAGTTGGTCACAGGCAGTGGGTGACCTGGGCCTCCACCAGAGACCCTCCCAAGAGACCCCAAAACCAACATACTTGGAGGTTGCCTTCAAACCACAGCAGATAACCACCCAATTAGCCCTACAAGTGGCACACAAGAAGGGTGGTCTTAACAGGAATTGTAGCTGGCTGGGGCAAATCCCACTCAGTGGATTAACCTCCTGCATAACAGCCTATAAGCTGTAGACGTGGCCAAACCCCACAGCCAGTCAGCCTGAGGGTCAATCCTACCCGCTGACATGCCAATAGCAATCAAGTTTCAACTATAACAAGAGTGCACACACAACCCACACAGGGAACACTCCTGGGGCACCCAGCTCAGATGACCAGGGAGACTGTGCCAGTGGGCTCCAAAGGTCATCTACTACATACGTCACACAGCAAGACTGGGAGATGTAGCAGATCTACCTAATACATAGAAACAAACACAGAGAGACAGCCAAAATGAGGAAACAAAGAAATATGTCCCAAATGAAGGAACGGGGGAAAACTTCAGGGAAAAAAATACTAAACAAAATGGATGCAAACAACCTACTAGAGACAGAGTTCAGAACACTTGTTATAAGGATGCTCAAGGAACTTATTGAGAATTTCAACAAAGAGGTAGCAAGCATAAAAAAGGACATAGAACCATAAAAAAAGAACCAGTCAGAAATAAAGAATACAATAACTGAAATGAAGAATGCACTAGAAGGAATCACCAGCAGACTAGATAAAGCAGAGGATCGAGTCAGCAATTTGGAAGACAAGGTAGCAGAAAATACCCAAACAGAACAGCAAAAAGAAAAAAGAATCAAAAAAAGAAAAAAATGAAGATAATTTAAGAGACATCTGGGACAACATCAAGTGTACCAATATTCATATCCTAGGGGTACCAGAAGAAGAGAGCAAGCAAAGAATTAAAAACCTATTTGAATAAACAATGATTGAAAAGTTTCCTAACCTGGCAAAGAAAATAGATATACAAGCCCTGGAAATGAAGAGAGTCCCAAACAAGATGAACCCAAACAGGCCCACACCAAGACACATTATGATTAAAATGACAAAGCTTAAAGACAAAGAGAGAATCCTAAAAAGCAGCAAGAGAAAAGCAAGTAGTTATTTACAAGAGAGCTCCCATAAGACTGTCAGCTATTTTCTCAGCAGAAACCTTGAAGGCCAAAAATGATTGGCACAAAATATTCAAAATAATAAAAAAGCAAGGACCTACAACCAAGATTACTCTACCTAGCAAGGCTATCATTTAAAATTGAAGGACAGATAAAGAGCTTTCCAGACAAGAAAAAGCTAAAAGAGTTCATCAACACCAAATCAGTATTACAAGGAATCTTAGAGGGACTTCTTTAGGACAAAAGACAAAAAACAACAAAAAAAAATATGAATAATAAAATGGCAATATCTACATATCTATCAACAATTACTTTCAATGTAAATGGATTAAATGCTCCAATCAAAAACACGGGAGGGCTGAATGGATAAAAAACCAAAACCCTGCATAGGGTGCCCATAATAGACTCATTCCATATTGAAAGACACACACAGACTGAAAGTAAAGGGGTGGAAAAAGACTTACAACAGCCAAGATGTGAAGGCAGCCTGGTGTCAGTGAATGGATGAATGGATAAAGAGGAAGGGGTACATACATGCAATGGAATGTTGCTCAGCCATGGAAGAGAATGGGTTCTCGCCATCTGTGACAGCATGGATGGACCTGTAGGGTGTTGTGCTGAGTGGAGTATGTTAGACAGAGAAAGAGAGATACAATGTGATTTCACTTATATGCGGAATCTAAAGAACAAATTAAACAAACAAACAAACAGAAAAAAAAAAAAAAAAAAAGCAGAGTCAAACTCATAGATACAGAAAACATTTTGATGGTTGCCAGATGAGAATGGGGTTGGGGATATGGGTGAAAAAGGGGGAAAGGATTAAGACGTGTTTACAAATTGGTTGTTACAAAGCAATCATGAAGACGTAGGGTATACCATAAGGAATATAGTAAATAATATTGAAATAACTATGTATGATGTCATATGGGTAATAGATTTATTGGGGTAATAGATGGGTGGGGAGTTAGGGGACAGGATGGAAAAGGTGAAGGGATTAAGATGTATAAATTGGTAGTTACAAAATAGTCACAGGGATGTAAAGCATAGGGAATATGGTCAATAATATGGTAATAAATATGTATAGTGCCAGGTGGGTACCAGACTATTTGGGGGAATCACTTCTTAAATTATACAAATGTCTAACCACTATGCTGAACTCCCAAAATTAATATAAAATAAAATTGAAAGTCAAAAAAATGTAATATCACTCTCCTCATAACATTCAGCCAGATCAACCCTTAATACTGAAAATACTGAGTTAGTCAGCTAATTTTCCACTATTTTTTAAATCCAAAAACAGTAATAGAAAGCATTCCTGTTTTGGTAAACCCATTGGAAGCTCCTTCCTCACGCAGAAAACAAACTATAGTTGAATTGGTAAATCAGCAAGCAATTCAGTAATGATGAGAACGAATGAATCTGGGAGGTTAAATGATGTCCACTAGTTCATTATGGATTGAAATATATATTGTCTATTGCTGTGTAATAAATTATTCCAAAATTTAGCAGCTTAAAACAACAACAACAACAAAAACATTCATTATCTCACACAGTCTATTAGGGCCAGGAATTTAGAAGCAGCTTAGCTGGGTGGTTCTGGTTTAGGATCTCTCATGAGATTGTAGTTACAGTGTCAGCCAGGGTTGCTCTCATCTGATCTGGAGGATCTGCTTCCAAGCTCACTCATGTCGTTGTTGGCAGGATCAGGCAATATTTTAAACTTGAATTTTAAGTTTGAAATATTGGGGGTACTAGATTGAATCAAATATCTTTGAAAGAAAACAGGAGTTTTTTTGACAAAGTAATAATTTTTAAAAAACAAACTGAAGGGAAGATACAGAAATCATTATCTTTTCTTTCATGAAGATTTTGTTACACTGTACCAGGGAAATAAAGGGGTGGGTGGGGGTGTGATGCTGAACGACAACAGCAATAGGCAGTGAAGAATATTAGGTGAAGGGATTGAAGTTACAGAGGGTCTAGTCAGTCTCTAATCTGGACCCCAGCTGACAATTACAGACAGGATTGTGGTGTTCAGATTTGGGGAGCAGGCCAGGGAAACCACCCAAAGGATGCTGCCTAGAGAAGCTTACTCCATTCACATCATGCCCCCTCTCAAAAGCAACTTGGGAAAGCTTTAGATAATACAGAGGATAATCATTATCATTCCAGGCTCTGAAATCCATCTTGTCTGCATGGAAACACTGCAAAACATCATGCCCTTCAGGTTCTTGGTTTCCCAGAAACCATCTGATCAGGGCCTACAAAGTTCCACTTAAGCAAGACCATTTGGCTTTGTGGTGACCTCCTTGTGGTCTACTGTCAAAGCAAACATCATTTACTTCTCTTTTACTAGCCTGAGCTAACCGTAGGGTTTGTGGAGAACCAGATTCCAGCCCTAGACTGGCTTTAAAGATGCCACATTAGAGAGAAAGACTAATAAAGCAAACAGTGGTGAATGATGAAAGGCATGCAAGATCTATAGATATTAGATTATAAACTTCTTGACAGAAATGTCTACATCTAATCTGCACTCTTGGACCTCTAACAAAGGACTTCATATAAAAAAATTATTTTTATGAAAAAGTTCTTTATACAGAACAGCCATGTTGTTTAATTGAACTGTAGGCAAAAAAGTAAATAAAATTCTTGTAGCTACTGATATCTCTTAAAGTGTTCGAAGACATTTTAAAAATCACTTTAATAAAGTATTGCTAGTCACCTGAAAGTAAGACCTAGTCATTATTATTAAATATATAATCACTAATCTGTTTTATATTTATTTTCCCCAAACTAGTCCCCAAATAGTAACCTTTCCTTTTTATATATTTAACCACAAAAATATATTGTTAAATTTTTTTTCACAGGTGGAGATCCAACATAGCAGAGTACATAAACACTGTGCCTATTTTCTTCCATGGACACATTAAAATTACAACTAAATTATAGAACAATAAACCTGGAGAGTCATCTGAAGCCTACCTGAACAGCTTTATAACTAAAGACACAAAGAAGAGACCACATCTAAACTGATAAAAGAAGTAGAGACATGAAAGGGGCCCCAAACCTCCATGAAATGGTTGAGAATCAGGAAGGTTGTCTCTGCCATGGAGGAGGTTCTTTCCAGAGGAGCGAGGGACCCTAGCTCCACACGAAGCTCCCCATCCTGGAGTACTGGTACTGGAAATAGGAGCCACCACAACATCTGGCTGTGAAAAACAGTGGGGATTCTGACCATGCAGGAGGGACAGAAGGTTGCAGGAAACCCAGGCATCCTCTTAAAGGGCCTGTACACAGACTCACCTACTTGCTAGCATTCAACCTGGGCTCCAGCAGAGGAACAGTGACTGAAGGGGTGTCAGAGGCATACAGGCGGCAGACCAAGGTGTGTGGCTACAGGGCTGGAGGACAGTTGTCATTTTCCCTGGGAGGGGGCCTTCTCCCATGTAGCCAGCAGGCAGGTGCCATGTTTCCTTGTTCAGCCAGCCCTCACATGGCTAAATCTATATCTGATTGGTCTGGTGAGTTCTGCTTATTCCTTCCTGCTGATGCTCTAAGACCCTGCCACATCCAACTCCCATAACACCTGAGGCACTTTCTCTCAAACAGCTAGCCCCGCTCACAATGCACTCTTCCTTGGAAAACTATAGGAGTCTAAGGGCCCCAGGCAGGTGGTGACTGGCCTTGGTGTTCTCTGAGACTTTTCCTGAATAACTCCAGCTCAGCACTGGCACAAAATCAAAATCTACATTAACCTGGTGACCACAACTGTTCCCACTCTAGTGACTCCCTGAGACCCTACCTAAGGGGCTGAAGCTTAAGGGAGCTGGCAGGTGGCAGGAGGCCTCAGCGTGTCCCGGCTGTTTTGCAGGGTTTCCCCAGGCCCAGTATGGGTGGCAGCCATCCTCAGTTCACAGCGTGGCTTCTCCCACATACCTTTAAGTTTAGCACAGGCAGCAAAAAACTACAGATCACTTTGTAGCATCTGCCAGGTACTCCTTGGCTGGTCACAGGGAGTGGATGACCTGGGCCTGCACTGGAGCCCCTCATCAGGGGCCCCAGAACCAACATACTTAGAGGTTGGCTTCAGACCACAACAGAGTGCAACCAAATTAGCCCCACAAGTGGCACACCCAAAGGGCATTCTCAAAAAACACCAGGGCCAGCTGGGGCAAAGCCTACGCAGTGGGGTAAACCCTCAGCACTTTAGCCCATAAGCTGTAAATGTGGCCAAACCCCAGAGCCAATCAGTCTCAGGGCCAATTCTACCCACTAATATGCCAATAGAAATCAAGGCTCAACTATAACAGGTCAGCACACACAACCACACAAGGAGCACTCCTGGAGCACGTGGCTCACGTGACCACGGAGACTGTGCCAGGGCATCAAAGTTCACATATTACATAAGGCTACCCCGCCAACACTGGGAGAAATAGCTGATCTACCTAATACATAGAAAGAAACACAGAGAGAAAGTCAAAATGCAAAAATAAAGAAATGCATCCCAAATGAAAGAACAGGAGAAAATGTCAGAAAAAGAACTAAACTAAGCAAACAACCAACAAGAGACAGAGTTCAAAACAATGGTTATAAGGATGCTCAAGGAGCTTAGTGAGAATTTTAACAGAGAGCTAGCAAGCATAAAAAAAGACATAGAAATCATAAAAAAGAACCAGTCAGAAGTGAAGCATACAATAACTGAAATGAAGAATACACTGCAAGGAATCACCAGCAGGTTACATGAAGCAGAGGATCGAATCAGCGATTTGGAAGACAAGGTAGAAGAAGACACCCAAATAAAATAGCAAAAAGAGAAAAAAAATCCAAAAAAATGAGGATTGTTTAAGTGACCTCTGGGACAACACTAAGCATACCAACATTCACATCATAGGGATACCAGAAAGAGAAGAGAGAAAGGGATTGAGATCCTATTTGAAGAAATAATAATTGAAAACTTTCTTAATCTGGTGAAGGAAATAAACGTACAAGTCCAGGAAGAGAAGAGAGTCCCAAAAAAGATGAACTCACACAGGCCCATAGTAAGACACATCATAGCTAAAATGATAAAGGTTAAAGACAAAGAAAGAATCCTAAAAGTAGCAAGAGAAAGGCAACTAATAACTTATAAGGGAACACCCATAAGATTGTCCACTGATTTCTCAACAGAAACTCTGCAGGCCAAAAGGTATTGGCACAAAATATTCAACATGATAAAAAGCAAGAACCTGCAATCAATGGCATTCTGCCCAGCAAGGGCATCATTTAAAATCAAGGGACAGATAAAGAATCTCCCAGACAAGAAAAAGCTAAAGGAGTTCATCACCATCACTACCAAACCAATATTACAAGGGATGTTAGAGGGACTTCTTTAAGACAGAAAAAAGAAAAGGCCAAAATTATGAATAATAAAATGGAAATAGCTATAAAAAATTACTTTCAATGTAAATGGATTAAATGCTCCAATAAAAAGACATAGAAATGCTGAATGGACAAGAAAACAAAACCCTTAAATATGTACCTACAAGAGACCCACTTCAGATTAAAAGACACACACAGGTGGAAAGCAAAGAGATGGAAAAAGATATTTAACGAAAATGGAAACGAAAACAACAACAACAAAAAGCTGTGATAGCAATACTAATACAAGAAAAAATAGACTTGAAAACAAAGGCAATAAAAAAAGACAAGAAGGACCCAGTGATCCCACTTCAGGGTATTTATCTGAAAAAAACCCAAAACGCTAGTTTGAGGGGACATGTACATCCATGTTCATTGCAGCATTGTTTACAATGGCCAAGATGTGGAGGCAGCCTGGGTGTCCGTCGATGGATGAATAGATAAAGAGGAGGTGGTACATATATACAATGGAATATTGCTTGGCCATGGAAAGGAATGGGTTCTTGCCGTGTGCAGTGGCATGGATGGATCTGGCGGGTACTGTGCTGAGTGGAGTATGTCAGACAGAGAAAGACAGATCCAATGTGAATTCACTTATATATGGAATCTAAAGAACAAAACAAGCAAACAAACAAACAAACAGAAACAAACTCATAGATATAGAAAACATTTTGATGATTGCTAGATGTGAGGGGTATTAAGGGTGTGGGTGAGAAAGGGGAAAGGATTAAGAAGTACAAATTGGTTGTTACACAGTAGTCATATGGACATAGGGTATAGTAAAAAATATTGTAATAACTATATACGAGTATGGTGTCAGATGGGTACTAGATTTGTTGGGGAATAGATAGGAGAGTGTTGGGGGTCAGGGTGAAAGGGTGAATGGATTGAAAAATACAAATTGGTAGTTACAAAATAGTCATAGGATATAAAATAAAGCATAGAGAATATAATCAATAATATGGTAATAACTATGCATAGTGCCAGGTGGGTACTAGTCAGGGGGATCACTTTTTAAATTATATAAATGTCTAACCATATGCTGTACACCTGAAATTAATATAACATAATATTAAATGTCAACTGTAACTGAAAAATTAAAAAGCAGGAGGGAAAGGTGAAGGGGAATAAGAGGTCCAAATTTCCAGGCATAAAACAAATTTTCATGGGTGTGTAATGTACAGCATGGGGAATACAGTCAATAATATTGTGATAGCATGGTACTGTGTCAGATGGTTGCTGGAATTATCATTATGATCCCTTCTTTATATATATAACTGTTTAATAACTATGGTGTACACCTGAAACTAATACAATTTTGTATGTTAGCTGTATTTTTAATACAAATCTTAAAAAATATATTTTACAGGTAAAATTAATCTACTGTGGAGGAAGTCAGAAAATGATACAAGAAGGGTGGGTATTAACAGGGAAAGGACAGAAGAGAAGTTTCTGGCAAGGTGGAAATATTTATATCTTCATCTGGTAATGGTTACAGCAGTTTATATGTATGTAAAACATTTTCCAGCTTTACCTTTAAGATTTGTGAGTTTTACTGCATGTAAAATATATCTTAATTTATTTTTAAAATATGCATTTTGCTGAGGTGAAATGCTAGATTTAGAGTGCCTTTGACTTCAAAGAGTTACTGTGCTTGTATCATGAGTATAATACTACACGGTCCATTGTGCAGGCAGCATTTTCTTCATGTATGGTCAAAAACCCATATTGAAATTCTTATCACATTCCATATAATAAATTAGTTCATGAGATTGATTAATAGCCCTGGTAATTAATGGTCTTTTAAGGTAAATTTAAAAAAAATGCAAAACTAAGGAAATTCTGCAACTCCAGCTCGTTTAGCCACAGTTTTGTGGCAATGAAAGTATGTCTTTGTCTGTAGTCCAACCATAATCATATATCCCTGAGATTATAATTTTGTGGCTTTGATTATGTCACTGGTTTCAATATAACAGAGCTTTGCACTGGTGTCTGAAGTGGTGGGTTGGGTTGGGGGGGGGGGGGGACAGTTTAATGGGACTGAGCCCTTAACTGGGTAGATAGGGTCAGAACTGAGTTAAATTGTAGACATCCAGCTGGTGTTGCAGATGATTGCTTGGTGTGGAGAAAACCTGTACACATATGGTGACTACAAGTGAAGTGTTTTGTGTGTAAAGGGAGACTCACAGGGAAGATAAACAGAGTAGGGAAGGCCTGGGTTTTGTCTCTATACAGAAGGCGACTGAACTGGGCTTTTCCTTTATAAGCATCTACTTAAACATCAAGCCTTGTGTTAGATATTAGGAACAAAGATGTTTAATTACAGTCTCTGCCTTCCAGGATTTTATAAGGGATTAGATACATACATCACTGATGAAACAAGATCGCTACATGTTATCACAAGGGAAGCATAAAAGGGAGCACTAACTGGATTATGGGTCAGAAACGCTTCCAAGTGAAGGTGATACTTGAGTTGAATGTTGGACATGAGTAGGAAGTATTTGTTCTCAAGCACTATTGGTGACTTGACTCTGGCAGGCCCAACCTTTGGGAGTAGGCAAAAGTTGTGTTTACCAGACATTTGGGGGAATGCCCTATTATTTTTTCTTAAAAATCTTTTCAAAGACAAAAGATTTAAATAACAAATATTAAAATAAATGGACAGACGCCAAAAAGATTATTAGTGAAATAGGAGCAATTTTCCTAGAGATTAAAACCAAACATCTTAATACCTTTACCAGCATTTCCCAAAGTAAGTTTCGTGGAGTGTTAATAAATAACATTCAAAATAAAATTTCATGGTTAAGTAAGCTTGAGAAGTTAATGAAGGTGATTTACTACAATACTTTTCAGAGCCTTTAATCTGCCTCTGTGCATTGTGATCTTTTACGAGCAGGCTATATACACACACTCCTTTACAGAGACTCATAGCATTAGTGTTATAAGAAGTGCACTTCAGAAAATACCAAAGTACAAATGGCTCATTAACAGTGTGAAAGTGACTATTGTTTTTAAATATCAACAACAGCTCCTTTGTAGGCACATAACTAGGCAAACCAGTAACATTTTTAATTGTCAAGATAACATTAAAAAAGCTCAACACTTCAGTTCTACTTTATCATCTCTCAAGGATGTTATGGGGAGCATAACGCCTGACAGTTGAGAGTAATTTTAAAAATAGCTCTAGAATACCAGTTAAAGTGACATCTAACATGAATAAACATTACATCACGTGTTTTAAAAGCCCTAATAGCATTTGGTGAGGTGATACAATAGACCTATGCCCCCAAGTCTTGGTCCATTGCCAGTATCAAGGTTGACCTTATGGATAATGAATTTTCTCCATGATAGGAATTGTCAGAATGACTCTTTTGCTCCTCATTTCCCACAGGACATCTTTTAATATCATAAATTCCTTCCTTATTTACTGTTTACAGCATTTCTTGGAGTCCTCTAGTAAAGAAAAGTCCCTCCCTGAAGGTTAGCTACCACTTAGCAGATTCACCAGACTTTTTCCAAGTGAGAATCAGCAGGAGGCTTGCCCTGAGAGAACAGATATAGAAGCGATGCACTTTAGGGGAGAGAGGGAAGATTTGTGCACAGTATGGATTTCCCTAGGACTCAGCAGTCCAGGTTGGACAGGCAGTGAAGCATCCGTGTCTGGGTGAGGTACTCTGAAGTCAGAAGGACTTCTCTCCTTATTGCATCTCATCTCCTGCTGGTGTCACCCAAAAGTCCAAGGATGATGCAGTCTGCTAAGTTCAACCTCCCAAGAGACAGAGGAAGGCAGGGAAGGGGAAGTAAGGAGGTGGGGGCAAATGAAGCATAATCAGCACATTTTCAAGGCCAACTGGATAGTGATAGATGCTACCATTTTGAAACTTCTTCTCCCTAATTAATGTTGGCAGATGTTTGCATATCACCCAAAATAGCACATCTCTGGTATCCTCCCTGTGTTTAGACCCAGGCCAACCAATTGAAGCCCACTGCTGCTTGCTTTTGTAAATAAAGTTGTTAGAATCTAGCCATGCCTATCAACTCTAATCAACTCTAAAGGCAGTGTTGAGTAGTTTCAAGAGTGACCAGGTGCCCTACAAAGCCTAAGATATTTACTATCTGATCTTTGGCAGAAAAAGTTTGCTGACACCTGGTTTAAATAGTTCTTTTTCTTTCCATTCTAATTTTCTAAAGTGTTTTCAAAGTATCTTAAAGTTTATATTTTTGGAATTGGATTTTCTCTGTGAAAAGATTCAGGGTATTTTACACTAAAAAGCAAATTATAGTAAATCTGTGTAATATGTAGTTAGGCTAATACATGCAGCTGAAAAGTGAGAAAATAAAATGTCTGTTTTGAAAACATCCTTTTTTAAGATCACAAACATCTGGATATTTCCCAAGACATCTGGAACACCAACTTACTGATACATTTATATTTAGCCAGGTGCATTTTGTAAGCACTAGAGGTAAAAACTAAGCATTAGCAGTAAAAATAATAATTTCATGTAATGTCTTTGTACAAAATACTTATAACTTTAAGTATCAGCTTTTTTGCTCTTTAAAAGCACACCAAGAAGTACAAACAAGTCTATAATTCTGTCAGAGATTTTGGAGAATTTAAAGAATATTTTCTTTTTCTTTTTTTCTTCTTCATTTGGTTGTACAATCTCTGTATTCTCATGGTCTCAATGATAGAAGATAATATCATCATCAAGTTGCTTTTTAAAAAGGCCCTAAAATTTAAACAATGTGTTTCTCCATTATTATATATTAGAGTATCAGCAAAGCACTAAGAGGAGTGTCCCATCTCTGAGGAATTAAGTTGAAATAAAACTTTTTCCTTGGTTTCTTAGTGTTAGCTCTTTAATGTCAGATGGCTGTTGGTTAGTGAGAAATAGAGTGTTATGAAAGGATCTGGGACTATGCAGGCACACTGGGGTTTGACTGCTGGCCCAACACCTTCTCACCTATTTGGGCCTAAGCATCTACTCAATAAAATGGGAATCATATTTTTTATGGAAGATATGGTATGTATGGTGTTTGAAAAGAGTAATAATAACAAAAGAAGGGCTCCCATTCATTGACTTGCTTCCTATGTGCCAGACTCTAAGCTTAGTGTGTCATGTACCTTACATAATTTAATCCTCACAAAAGCCTAAAAGGTAGATACTATTATTATCTCTAATTCAGAGATGAGATAATTGAAGTGTTAACTTCCAGTTTACAAATGCTACGCTTAGGAGAGCAGCTACCGATCATCTAGTGCCTACTACATCCTGGGCACTCTGCCTATCTTTTCTCAATTAGTTCACAGTACTAGGAGGTAGATATTATTATTATCTCTAGTTTTCATATGAGGAAATGAAGGTTTAGTGAGGATAAATAGTTTGCCGAAGTTACATAGCTAGCAAGAGTCAGAGCTTGGGTCAGAACCCAGGAAGATAAACCCCCAGGGCTCTCCTTCAACTCTAACTATACTACCTCAGCAAGGAGTAGCTAGTATTATTATTATTACCATAGGTATCAGTTAAAACAAAACAAAACACCAAATCAATACACTATGCATATGTCGGAAACTTGACAATTATAGTTAGGGAATCAAATAGTTTCATGTGTAATCTCTTGGATTGAGAGCATCCACCTTTGTACTGAATTGCAAAGAAAATATGAGGTCAAGTCCTAAAAGTCAAAATAGAATTAAGCACTTTACACCTGGATCCACTTCCCCAGGACAATCCTTCTAGAAACAAAATTTGAAATTTTGTATTCCAAAGTTACGTTCACATCTGTATCAGGTATCTTAAATAGTATGTTGCTGAGAATTGGCAAAGCCTGCAATTATGTAATCTCAAGCTATGACAAAGTAAGGTGTAGTAATGTTTATGAAAGAGCATGGTGCCAAACGCACTCCATGTCAGAAAAACCTTTTTTTTTCACCTTCCCCCACCACCACTCTGCTTCAAGCTGTTGTTTTCTCAGTTTAGTTCTGTAGGACACAGCTCCCTGACTCATGCTGGTACAGTAGTACCTCGGTTTTCAGATGTCTCCATTGACGAACATTTTGGTTTATGAACACCGTAAACACAGAAGTAAATGCTTCGGTTTTCTAACACACCTCGGAAATCGAACATGTCATGCTGCTTCCACTGAGTGCAAGATCCTAAGGCCTAGCTGTCGGCTGTTGAGTCCTGAGCACCCGCGCAACACGGAGTTGATATTTGGGCTTATTTGGTGACTGTGTGCAATCAATCTGTGCTCATCTCTCTCAGGAGCCCTCTTGCAACCAATTTGTTTTTGTGAGTGTGTGCAATCAATCTGTGTTCATGTCATCTCAGAAGCCATCTGCCCATCATCCCTTGCTGTGAGAAATGGATAAAAACTGCAAAACCAAGAGAATCATCAAAAGAATAACAATAGAGGTGAAGAAGGAAATTATTTCCAAACTTGAAAGTGGTGTTCGTGTATGTGATCTGGCAACGCAGTTTGGTATTGCCAAATCTACAATTGGTACCATCTTAAAAAATAAAGAAGCCATTAAAGGAGCCAATGTTGCAAGAGGTGTTAAAACACTTACAAGACAAAGAACACAGACAATTGAAGAAGTGGAAAAAATTGCTTTTCATATTGATAAATGAAAAACAGTTGGCCGGTGACAGCGTTTGTGAGAGCATAATTTGTGAAAAAGCTTTACATTTGCATGCTGACCTCATCAAAAACACCCCTGGAACAAGTGCTGAGAGTGATATTTTCAAGGCAAGTAGAGGGTGGTTTGAAAAGTTTAAGAGGAGAAGTGGCAGACACAATGTGGTGAGACATGATGAAGCTGCCAGTGCCAACAAAGAAGCCGCCAACCAATTTGTTTGGAATTTAAAGATTATGTAGAGGCAGAGGGTTTCCTTCCCCAACAAGTTTTCAACTGTGATGAGACAGGCCTCTTTTGGAAGAAATGCCAAAGAGGATGTCGTTGGGGGCGTCCGGCGGGGTGTCAGCTCCCGCTCCCCACATAAGAATGCAGGACATGGTGAGGCCAAAAAGGAACACCCATGGAGCCATAGGTAGGGGAGTCATACCACTATACTCTCGCTAGCAGCTGGGTTGGAGAAGCAAGAAGCAGGAGCCACACAATTCTCAACCCTTACTGCGCCGCTTGCAGGCTCAGCCACCATCTTCTTGCTAGCCCCCATTTCCCTGCTAGCGTAGCCACAGCAGTTATATTAGTGGCCAATGGCTCACTGGTTACAGCTGACGGCCAAGTAGCCACAGCTGATGGCCATCCAATCACAGTTGATGGCCATTTACTACCTGAGCCAGCACCTTTCTATATGAGGCCGAGAGCCTGGAAACTGCTTTCTGGGGCTCTGTCCCCACACTCCACCCCTACAGGCTCTCGCCTCACAATCTACATGACAAGCATCTTCCGCGAGGGGCCCTGTGCAAGGAGCCTGGAGATGAATACAATATCCTGGACACAGCCAGGCTCTCTGGGCACAGCCAGGGTTTCTCAGGGCACCACCAGTGCTTCTGGGCACATCCAAACTTCCTGGGCTTCTTAGGGTACCACCAGTCTCCCCAGATACAGCCAGGGTTTCTCTGGGCACCACCAGTACTTCTGGGCACAGCCAGACTTTCTGGGCTTCTTAGGGTACCACTAGTCTTCCCGGACACAGCCAGAGTTTCTCAAGGCACCACCAGTGCTTCTGGGCACGGCCAGACTTCCTGGGCTTCTTAGGGTACCACTAGTTTTCCCGGGCACAGCCAGGGTTTCTCAGGGCACCACCAGTACTTCTGGGCACAGCCAGACTTCCGGGGCTTCCTAGGGTACCACTAGTCTTCCCGGGCACAGCCAGGGCTCTCAGGGCACTGCCACTCTCTCTGGACACAGCCAGACTTCCTGGACTCAGCCAGACTTCCTGGGCTTCTCAGGGTTTTCAGGGCACTGCCACTCTCTCTGGGAACAGCCCGACTTCCTGGGCACAGCCAGGGCCTCTCAGGGCACTGCCACTCTCTCTGGGCACAGCCAGGGCGCTCAGGGCACTGCCACTCTCTCTGGGCCTCTCAGGGTACCGTGCTGGAACAACAGCGACTCACAGTCAAGGTGCTTACATATTCTCGATGGCGGCTGGACAAGACACAAAAGCAAACATCCGCCAGTTCCACTACATGGTGGTAAGTTCCCAAGCAAACAGTGAAGCTGTCCATTAAATTAGGGATGGAAGGCAATTCCCCATAGTCCATAGTCATTCGCCAGGGCTGTCCTGGGGGTGAGGGACAAGCTTGACCTCACCCTCATCTCCCATGGAGGACTCAGCAAGTGTTTCCTCCTGGGACTACAAGTCCTGCATCCCGGCTGCCTCAGCAAGCACTTCCCAGCCCACAGGGCCGCAACAACCTTTGCTTTCTCCGGCCTGTGCTGGCTGGGGAACCGTCCACGTCTTTCCACCTCTCCACGGGGGTCCAGCTCTCCAGCAGCTGCACAGCTTTTCCTGTGCTGGTGGGAGAACCATCCACATCCTCCCACCCCTCTTTGGGGGTCCAGCTCTCCGGTAGCTGCTCCTCCTGGTCGCCCTGAGACTGAGTGTTCATACGCACAAATTGCTCCTTTGCCCTTCGGGGAGTTTTGGCCAGCACCATACCTTGCTCGCTGCACCATTTGTCGTGCGGGGGATCCTGCGGGATCTCTGCTCCTGCTCCCCACAAGAGAACGCAGGATATGGTGAGGCCAAAAAGGAACACCCACAGAGCCATAAGTAGGGGAGTCATATCACTGTATTCTCTCTGGTGGCATCTGCCTCTCTGCAATCCGCTCTTGTTAGCTCAGCAACCATCTTCTTGCTAGCCCCCATTTTTCTGCTAGCGTAGCTACGGCAGTTATATTAGTGGCCAATGGCTCACTGGTTACAGCTGACGGCCAACTAGCCACAGCTGATGGCCATCCAATCACAGTTGATGGCCATTTACTACCTGAGCCAGCACCTTTCTATGTGAGGCCGAGAGCCTGGAAACTACTTTCTGGGGCTCTGCCCCCACAGAGGACCTACAAAACAAATGAGGAGAGATCATTGCCAGGACATAAGGCCATGAAAGACAGGCTAACCCTTTTGTTTTGTGGGAATGCAAGAGGGGATTTTAAGTTGAAGCCTTTGCTAGTCTACCATTCTGAGAACCCCAGGGTATTTTAAAAAAAACAATGTCATAAAAAGCAAATTGCATGTGATGTGGAGGGCAAACAGCAAAGCTTGGGTAACCAGACAATTTTTTATTGAGTGGGTTCAGACCAAGTGTAAAAAAATACCTCCAAGACAAAAATCTTCCAATGAAATGCCTTCTTGTTATGGATAATGCTCCAGCTCACCCCCCAGGCTTGGAAGACGAGTTGATGGAAGAGTTCAGTTTTATCAATGTAAAGCTTTTGCCCCCCAACACGACTCCTCTCATCCAGCCCATGAACCAGCAGGTCATAGCTAATTTTAAGAAGCTTTACACGAAAGCACTGTTCCAAAGGTGCTTTGAGGTGACCTCGGATACAGAGCTGACCTTCAGAGAGTTCTGGAAGAATCATTTCAATATCCTACATTGCTTACATCTCATAGACAAAACATAGAGGGATGTGTCTCAGAACAATGAAGTCAGCATGGAAGAAATTGTGGCCAGACGCTGTCCCTGAACATGTATTTGAGGATGTTGGAGAGGATGCTCCTGGTGTTGAGGATGTTGTATCTCTGGGAAAGTCCATGTGCTTAGAAGTGAGCAGTGATGATGTGGAGGAGTCAGTGAGGACCACAAGACTGAACTCACCACAGAAGAACTTCAGCACCTTCTGATGGAGCAGCAACAGGCGGCAACTGAGGAATTGTCTTCAGAGGAGGAGGGAAGAGAAAGTGTGTCTACTGCACTGATCAAAGAAATGTGTGCAAAATGGGTTGAAGGGCAAATTTTTGTTGAAAAACATCACCCTGATAAACCTGCTGTAAGTCATGCCACTAACACTTTCAATGAGAATACTATGTCTCACTTTCGACAAATTTTAAACACTGGAAAAAACAAATGTCAATTGAAAAATTTTTAGTGAGGAAAAGATCCAATGAGTCTAAGCCAGGTGTCACTGATGTGAAAAAAATCAAGGGAAGGAATGGCAGGATAGGAGTCACCTACAGTGATTATGGAAGAGGGCTACAGAACACCTGAACAACACTCACCTATTGTGATTCTGGAAGAGGGCCACAGAACACCTAAACAACACTCACCTACTGTGATTATTGAAGGGGACCCCCACTCCATCCAAACCAAGATTATCGTTACTGCAGGTAAAAAAAAAATTACATTTTCATTTTTATCATCTACAGTACTGTTTTCACATTGTTTATTTATTATTGCTTTTACAGTATATTGTGTTTATTGCTTTCATTGTGTATCATTTTATGGATCTATGGTATCATTAGGTAGTAAAATTCATGCTAAATTGCTGTTTTAGGGGTTGATTTTAAAGGTCTGGAACGGATTAATTCATTTTGCATTACTTTCTATGGGAAACCGTGCCTCGATTTTCAAATGTTTCAGAACTCGTAACGAAAACCGAGGTACTACTGTATTATGAGCCTTGTGCTCCCTCCGGCTGAAGCAGCTCACAGCAGCTCATGGCAGCCGGCGGCTCACGATGGCTGCTGGCCACTTACACCAACCTCTGGCTGCTCATGGCAGTCCAGCTCCAGGGAGAGCCATTGTCCACAATCTTAGCTGTAGAGGGCACAGCTCACTGGCTCATGTGGGACTCGTACCTGCGACCTTGGCATTAGGAGCATGGCGCTCCAACCACCTGAGCCACTGGGCCGGCCCAGAAAAATCAATTTGAGTTCCTATGTTTTTATACCTTCACTGAAGATTGTCAGCCAGAGTGATATACAGAAAATACATAGCTTGGCTGACCTTGCTCTTGCTGAGCTAGTCTCAGACTTTTGGGATAGATGGATTAAAATTTATATTTAAATAGCCTTTTCCTGTTCTGATTTTTTTTTAATCCATCTTTAGATTTAGGGATGGTCTCAGCAAGGTACTGGTCTATACCGTGCAATCCAGTTGGGGAAAGAAAACATTAGACATACAAATAGCCTTTCCTGTTCTGCCTTTTCATCATTCCATTCTTTCCACACTCATAATAAACCATAACTGATCCTTCCTCGGGTCACCCATTCATTGGAGAATTTCTGTACACATGAGTATTTCACCTGGAAGTGGAAAAGTGTTTGCCTGACATTTACAGAGGATTGGGACTTTTATGGATTCTTTAAAATAAAGGCAGTGTCTTTGAGACTTCTGCTTGCATGACCAATTATTCAACTGATTTATTTTAATAACTTTATTTTTCCAGTATTAAAGTCAAATCTTATTCATTATTACATTTAATCATAGTTTTAACTGGTCAGTACAATGAGCAGAAAATACCTGAGGGATTCCTGTCTTTCTCATTCTTTCAAGGGGTACAGAGAGAATTCAAGACACAGACCAAGATGCAGCCCCTGATTCAGAGGTCATGCTGAGAGGGTACCTCACTGGTCTTAAAACACTCAGAATCTCCCCTTTCTATACTCTAGGGTATGAAATTTGATAGTTCAGAAACAGATACTAGAGAATTTAAATTCTAAGTTCATTTGGAAAAACTATAACGTACAAGAGGAACTCACCTCATTTTTATGATGACTCTATTAACAGCTCAAAAAGGCAAAATTAAATTTATTCGTAAGGATACACTGTTTTTATGGTAGCTTAGTATAGCTGAAGATAGAAGAGATTAAATTACCACTTCAACAGTGAATCGTTTTAAATATTTTAATAACTTGCTGATTTTTACAAGAGAAACATAACTGTTTCCTCATTAGTAGGTAGAGTTGACACATAAAATACAGGATGCCCAGTTAAATTTCAATTTTAGGCAAATAACGAATACACTTTTTAGATATAAATACGTCCCCTGCAATGTTTGGAACATACTTTACCAAAAAAACGTGTGTTTTTTTTTTTAACATAAATTTCAAGTTTAACTGGGGACTCCTGTTTTTATTTACTATATCTGGCAACCCTATTGATAAGGCCAAACCCTTTGAATGGTTTTCAAGTGGTGTTCAGTTCAGTTGACTATCGACACCCTTTACATTCACCAATTAATTAATTATTCATTTAATAGGTATCTGAATACCTCCTATACTATCGTCAGCACCAAGAATAGTTTTGGAAAAAACCCCTACCTCATAGAACAGTGGTTCTCTACCTTAGTTGTCCATTGTAATAAGCTGAGAACTTCTTAGAAAAAGTTAATGGTGCCCTAGATAGAACCCTCAAAGATTCTGATTTACTTGTTCTGGTATCTGGCCTAGTCATCAGACTTTTATAATCTACCCAGGTGGCTCTAATGTATGGCCAAGGTTGAGAACCACTGCCATAGATGATGACAAATTATGTTTTCTTAGTTCTTATTTTTGCAATACCTGCATTTGCCACCAGCTGTTCCTATTAATGACTGATTGACTCAGAAGATCAACTCTCTTCAGAGAAGCAAATTGCATAAAATTTTAACTGATTGAGGTTTCTCCAAAACAATATAACTCTTGATTAAGCTAGCATTATACATTTTTAAATTAAACTATTTTGCCTCAACTATGAATATATAAACAAATGTATTCATCTATTCATTCAAAAATACTTATTTCTGTCGAAGCACTGGGCACTCTACCAGGTACTGGGGATGGAGCCATGAAAAAGACAAAGCTCCTATTTCTGCAGGATAGAGAGATGATTAATCTGGAAACAAAAATATATACTTCTTATGAAGAAAATGACTCAAGGAGTCAAAAGGAATTAAGTAGTGGGAAGGGGTACACTTTGGGCAGAGCAATGAAAAAAAGCTCAGGAGACATTTAACCAGACACCTGGATGATGTGAAAGACTGAATCATGCAAAGATCTCCAGCAAAAAGTAAAAGAAATAGCAAGTGGGAATGCCCAGAGGCCAGAACAAGGTTGATGTGTTCATAGGAAGAGTTGGAAGGAAAGTGTGTCTGGAGCAGTGGTAGGGGGGCAAGATGAGGCCAGACAGAAGAGTTGTAGATACTTAGGCCAAGATAAGGACATTCGGACATATTCTGTGCTATAGCGTAACAGATATGGTTTCATTTCCATTGCAAAAATATCACCCTTTCTTCCATGGAGAGACTGGGTGGTAATGGTCTGGCAGAGGCGACGACGGCAGTAATTCCAGTGAGAGATGATGGTGACTTGGACTAGAGTGGTAGCAGCAGAGGTTACAAGAAGTGGCCAGACTCAGGATATATTTTGAAATTAAACCCAATTTAATTTGGATGTAGGATGTGAAGGAAAAGGGAAATAACAATGTCTTAGATATTAGCCATCTACTAAGATGGAGATAAAGGGCTGACACAAGTTCTGGTAGGGCTTGGTTAAGTTTGAGTTGCCTAATTGTCATCCCAAGGGGTAGGTCATTATGGCAGATAGGCACATATGGACTTCAAAGAAGCAATCAGGGATGCAAATATAAATTTAGATTATCCGCTATATATGGAAGTTTAACACAAGGACTGTTTTTAAACAAAGTAGGGCAGTCACTTCCTTTCAAAGTGAATTACTTTCTCTAATAGTTATACCTGTGACCATTTAAACTGCACTGCCACCTGATGACTTATAAGCCCTTACTTACTACAGGAAATGAATATAAAAGGAAACATTAACCCTACAGTTTTTCAAATGTCCATGAGATGGACACATGAAGTGTTTATGAAAATTACATTGGATGATGCATGAGGTCTTTTTAGCCTCTGAAAAATCTTCTTATGACTACGAAATGATAATTTTCAGTTGTAACTGCTTTCTTTCTTAAAATTGTGCCAAATATTTTAATATTCAAACAACTCAGAAGTATTTTTTAAAAATAATAAATAAATGATGAATACAATTAGACTTTTAAGCTATTGTATGTTTTACAATGAGTGTCATGCGAGGTGTCAGGCGGGGTCTCTAGTCCCGCTCCCCGCATAAGAACGCAGGATATGGGGAGGCCAAAAAGGGACACCCATGGAGCCATAGATAGTGGAGTCACTATAGTCTCGCTGGCGGCTGGCTTGGAGACACAGGAAGCTGGAGCCACACGATCTGCAACCCGCCGTCCACTTGTCTCTGCAAACCAACCTCACTTACTAACTGCAATCCTCCATGCTAACTGTAATCTGCTCTTGCTAGCTCAGCCACCATCTTCTTGCCAGCCCCCATTTTCTGCTAGCGTAGCCATGGCAGTTATATTAGTGGGCAATGGCTCACTGGTTACAGCTGACGGCCAACTAGCCACAGCTGATGGCCATCCAATCACAATTGGTGGCCATTTACTACCCAAGTGAGCACCTATCCATGTGAGGGCGAGAGCCTGGAAACTGCACTTCTGGCTCTGTCCCCACAATGGTTAACACACGTAACATTATTTTCCATAATTTAAAAGACACTTTTACTATAGTAAGCAGTACCATGTTTCCCCGAAAATAAGATCGGGTCTTATATTAAGTTTTGCTCCAAAAGACACATTAGGGCATATATTCAGGGGATGTTGTGGGGGCAGAGCCCCAGAAAGTAGTTTACAGGCTCTCGGCCTCACGTGGAGGGGTGCTGGCTCGGGTAGTAGATGGCCATCAGCTGTGGCTGATTGGCCGTCAGCTGTAGCCATTGAGCCATTAGCCACTAATATAACTGCTGTGGCTACGCTAGGAGAGAGAAGAAAGAGGAAGGAGAAGAATGGGGGCTAGCAAGAAGATGGCGGCTAGGCTGGCAAGTGTGGATGGCGGTTTGCGGACAGTGTGGATCCAGCCTCCAGTGAGAGTATAGTGCCGCCATAGAGAATATAGTGGTATGACTCCCTTACCTATGGCTCCGTGGGTGTTCCTTTTTGGCCTCACCATATCCTGCGTTCTTGTGTGGGGAGCGGGAGCAGAGACCCCACCGGACGCCCTGCACGACAAATGGCGCAGCGAGCAGGGTCTCCCGCACGACAGATGTCCTCCTGAAAAATCATGCTCGGGGTTATTTTCCAGTTAGGCCTTATTTTTGGGGAAACATGGTACTTATTATAATATTTACTAGAGAATACTGTGGGGACAGAGTCCCAGAGAGCAGTTTCCAGGCTCTCAACCTCACGTGGAAAGGTGCTGGCTCAGATAGTAGATGGCTGTCAGCTGTGGCTAATTGACCATCAGCTGTAACCAGTTAGCCATTAGCCACTGATGTAACTGCCATGGCTACACTGGTTGGGTGGTAGGCAGAGAAGCAGTCAGCAGATTGTGGATCGTGTGGCTCCTGCTTCCTGTGTCTCACCTGGCCGCCAGCGAGACTGGAGTGAAGGAAGACCCCTTGTTTGGGTATTGGTGAATGTTTGCTCCCTGTATCTCCAACCTGGCTGCTGGCGAAACTGTAATGGTATGAACCCCTTATCCATGGCTACGTTGGTGTTCCTTTTTGGCCTCACCATATCCTGCGTTCTTGTGGGGGGAGTGGGAACTGAATCCCTGCATGACAAATACTCAGTTTGTAAAGTCGTTGGGAAGCTGAGTTGTAGGAGAAAAAAAGGAAATAGAATTTTTAGCTTCATATTTACCATTAAACTAGTTACACGACAACATAAACCGTTTAACTGTCTCGAACCTTAGTTTTCTTATTTGTAAAAAGGCAATGTGGGGACAGAGCCCCAGAGAGTAGTTTACAGGCTCTCAGCCTCATGTGTAAAGGTGTTGGCTCGGTTGTGGCTGATTGGCTATCGGCTGTGGCCGGTTAGCCGATTGGCCACTGGTATAACTGCTGCGGCTACGGAGGAGAGCCGAGGATTGCAGAGGACTGCCGAGGACTGCCGAGGATTGCCGAGGATTGCCGAAGAGCCGAGCAGAGCCAAAGAGAGCGGAAGGGGAGAGGAACAGGGTCGAGAGAGTGGAGGAGAGTCGTCGGTCGGTCAGTTGGCGGAAAGGCGGATGGTAGGTCACGCGTCCGGTGAACCCAGCCTCCAGTGAGACCATAGTGGTATGACTCCCCTACCTATGGCTCCGTGGGTGTTCCTTTTTGGCCTCACCATATCCTGCATTCTTGTGTGGGGTGCGGGAGCAGAGACCCCGCAGGCTGCCCCGCCTGAAAAATGGCCCGGCGAGCAGGCCTCCGCGCACGACAAATGACACAGCGAGCAGGGTCTCCTGCATGACAGGCAATAAATCTACTTCAAAGGTCTTTTGAATAAGTGAAATAGTGTATATAAAAACATTTTATAAATAATAAAATTACATCTGAAAGAGAGGTAAATCAATCATGGAATAGTGTCTGCATACTTTTCTATTGGTAAGTATTACATGTTTGTTACTCAGGAATTTACTGCAATGGCTGTAATGCTAGCCTCACTATGATAAATTAGTGAGAAGGTATTTTTAACTTAAGAACATAAAGTATAAAAATCTTACCTCTTTTTTTTTCTTCAACTTGTTTCTCTGGTGGGATTAATTTAATATGGGAGTGGCACCACTCAGTATTCCCCCTACTGATCCATTACCAACATTTTTGCTTCCTGTACCCTCAACCTTATGATCTGCTGGTCTAGAGATCAGAGTTTCAAAGGGAGGAATGCTTTCAACAGGAGATCCAGGGAGAACACCATATGAAGATGGAAGATCAGAGTAATGCAGCTACAAGCCAAAGGATGCCAAAAGTTGCTGGCAAACTTCCAGAAGCTACGAATAGTCAAGGGAGGATTCCCCTATAGGTTTCAGAGGGAGCATAGCCTGGAAGACTCCTTGATTTTGGACTTCTAGCCTCCAGAACTGTGAGTCAATAGATTTTGGGGTTATTTTTTCAAGCCACCCTGTTGGTATTACTTTATTATGGCAGCCTTAGAAAAGTAATGCAGCCAGTATTTTAATAAAACCTCTAGATTTAATAAGGCACAGCACTTGTAGGAAGATTTACTATTTTCTAGGCACTATCTCCTGTCTTTCAGAAGCAGTTATGGAGGAACAAGAAGATAAATTGAATCAGGTAGTACAATCTGTAAGTGAAAAAATGTTTACGTTCTCCACAATAAAGCATTTATATTTTATATTTTCATTTTAAGAGAACAATAGTTTGATTCTAGGTATGGAATAACATTGGCAAGTAGACCTGGAGAATATGAGCCAGTTTTATAAGTGTAATAGAGGATGATTTGCTATCCAATAATGTACCTGTAAACTTTACCCAAACCAAGGTTCTGAAAGACAAGGAAGGTGCTTATGTTGCCCAAACTCTTAAAGCAATATTTTATTTGGGCCACGGAAGTACAGACACTCCGGACATGGCGGAGAAGAAGAAGAGGGTGGGGTTAAATAATCACATAAGGAAACTTTTAATGGAGTTTCATCCATCATTTTGTCAACAGTGATTTGGTTAAGACTGAGATTTTTAGAGCAGTTCAATAGGACTTTGAAATCTAAAATGTGGTGTTATTTTACTGCTCAAAACACAGTTTAATACATTGACATAATTCAGCACTTTATCACTAAATTACAAACCACCAGATATGCTGCAAAAAAAAAAAAAAATCTATAAGTGTCATAGCGAGAAATTCTTTAGATCTTTCAAAAGAAAACCGGAAAATTTCACTTTGTGAGAAAGAAAATCATGGGATATCATTTGGGTTAAAGGAGATGTGAAAAGTGGTACCAGGAGATAATAACAAGAAAGACATATTTGGTAACAAACTGGTACTGGTAGTAAGTTGCTAGTTTATAGTTAAAAGATCATGAAGATGCAGAGATTAGCTGTCAGAACGATAAACCATAACCTATGTCAAGAGGCAGTACACAGCAAAGAAACTTATCTATGAAAAGAAACATGGCAGGAATGAAATCATTCTCATGAAATGGTTAGGCTGACCTGAAAATATGAATAGTTGGAAAAGGCTTTGCTAATTCGGAATCTCTCTATAGAGGAAAGTAGATGACTGCAATGGTTTTTATGTTGCACTACACAGCAATATTTCAATATTACCTTTCCCCTGAAGTTTAAGGATATCTGATAGTTGGGATTTGAGGAGATCTAGGCCCCAGGAGGAGGAAACCACCCCTGAAGATGCTACCTTCTGGTGTGGAGGGCCATACTCTCTAGAGGAATAAGTATAAACTATCAACTATATATCCATACCTAGAAAAGAACAAATTACTTGAAGCCACTTCTATGGAGCCCTCAGAATTTTACGGTAGATCTTTTGCTTTTAGCTGGCCAAGAGAAAAAGTAAGATGATTTCACAAAACATTTTATTATCAGCCTAGAAGTGGTGTACCCTGTCCACCACATTACTTTGTCCAGAATCCAGTTGCAAGGTCATATTTATATTGCATTCTGGGCAGGAAAAGGTAGTCTCCCCATGTGGAAGAGGATATGGGATTGAAAAACATCTAGCAATTTCTGCGAACAACAACAAAACAAATGATACATGCATGCATAAATCCCCTATTTTCATTTTTTTGGCATTTGCAGGAATTTTTTGTGCCCAACTATGAATTTTCAACCTTCTCTAGATTAGACTGGTTGTAGATAAATCTCTTTAATCTACAGCTTCTAGTTGGGTTTTGCTTTGTAATTCAATCTAAGAGTATTCTCTTTTACTGAGTTTATTCCATTTAAATTTATTGATCTGATAGATATGTTTGGTCTATTCTGTCAAATTATTTTGTTCTTTTAATTTTTAATTAAATTTAAAAAATGTTTTAATTTAATGAAAATCTTGTTTGCTACAAGGTTTTGTTTCTGCTTTGATTTAGTTTTAAGCTTATTTATTTTCTAATAATTTAAATGGTTTTCTTTTTTATATTAATATAATTTATCCTCTGATTTTTTTGTAGGTTTGAAATGTCTGTTAGCTTAAACTTGTGCAATAATTTGGTCTTGCATTAAATTTTTAGGATGTTCTTTCTTTTCCTGAGGAAAATGTAAATAATGTTTCATGATTTTCTAGCACTGATTGTAACTAAGATGAATTTCTATACAATTTTATCTTTATTTTTGGAATAAGATAAATTTTCATGGCATTTCTTGACATTAACTTGTTTGTGTAAATGTGTTCTAAAACAAGATGTGAAACTACATAGATTTCCAAAGTTCTGCACTATTTTACAATCTCACCAGCAATTCATGACTTTCTGTTGCTTCACATCCTTGCCAACACTTGATATTTCCAGTTATTTTAATCTTAGACATATAAAGCGTGTGTAGTAATAACTCATTTGAGTTTCAAATATATATAGATATATATTCATGTGTATGTGTATAACATTTTTCTCCCAATCTATGGCTTGCCTTTTTATTTTCTTAATGGTAAGTTTTGAAAGCAGAAGTTATTTTGTGAAAGAACAAAGTGAAAGGCATCGCACTTCTTGATTTCCAGCTATATTATAAAACTATAGTAACTAAAACAGTGTAACACTGGCATAAAAACAGACATATTGACCAATGGAACAGTATTGAGAACCGAGAAATAAACCCATGCACATAAAGTCAACAAATAGTTGACAATGGAGCCAAAAATATTTAATGTAGAAAAGACCATCTCTTCAATAAATGAAGGTAGGAAAACTGGATATTCATATGTAAATATTAATGAAACAAGATCACTATCTTACACCTCTCACAATAATGAACTCAAAATGGATTAAACACTTAAATACAAGACCAGAAACCATAACTCCTAAAAACAAACATAGGAAAAATCTCCTTGACATGGGTCTTGGCAATGATTTTTTGGACATGACGCCTAAAGAGCAAGCTACAAAATAAAAAGTAAACAAGTGGAGCTACATCAAACAAAAAAGCTTCTGTACAGCAAAAGAAATAATCAACAAAGAGAAAAGACAACAAAAGGAATTAATAGGAAAAAATATTTGCAAGCTATATATCTGATAAGAGGCTAATATCCAAAATATAAAAAGAATTCATACAACTCACTAGCAAAAAACAAATAATCCAATTAAATAATGGGCAAAGCAATTGAATAGACATTTTTCCAAAGACCAAATGACCAACAGGTACATAACTAAATCATCAGGAAAATGCAAATAAAGCACAATGATGTATCACTTCATGCCTGTTAGAATGGCTATCATCAAAAAGACAAAAATAACAAATGTTGGTGAGGATGTGAAGAAAAGGGAATTCTTGCGCACAATTGGTGGGATTGTAAATTGGTGCAGCCACTATGGAAAACAGAATGGAGGTTCCTTAAAAACTTAAAAATATGAGGTCTGACAATTAAGTTCACGAACTTGTTGCAATGATGTTGTCAACCTTTTTTGATATCAGAAGGATTATTCATTATGAATTTGTACCAACTGGACAAACAGTTAACCAAGTTTACTATTTGGAAGTTCTGAAAAGGCTGTGTGAAAAAGTTAGATGACCTGAACTTTTCACCAACAATTCATGGTTCTTGCATCATGAAAATGTGCCAGCTCACAGGGCACTGTCTGTGAGGGAATGTTTAGCCAGTAAACAAATAACTGTATTGGACACCCTCCCTACTTATTTTTTTATTTTTTTATTAGTTTCAGGTGTACAACACAATATAATAGACATTTAAACGTCTCATAAAGTGATAACCCACCCCCAAGCTACTAACCCTCTTACATCTTATATAGCTGTTACAATACCATTGACTATATTCCCTATGTTGTATTCCACATCCCATGATTATATGTACCTATACATTTAGTTATTCTACTTCAGCTCTTCAGGTGTATAGCACATTGGCCAGGCATCTACACAGTCTATGACTTGATCCCCCTGATAAGTCCAGTGCCCATCTGGCACCTTACATAATCTTTATAACATTGTTGCTTATATTCCCCATACTGCATTAACTATCAATTTGTATTTCTTAATCCTTTCACCTTTTTCACCCTGCCCCCAACCCCATTCCCATCTATCACCCTGATAGATCTAGTATCTATCTGGCACCATATCTAGTTATTACAATATTACTGACTATATTCCTTATGCTATAACCTACATCCCCATGACTACTGTGTAACAACTAATTTGTACTTCTTAATCCCTTCACCTTTCATCCATCCTTAACACCCCTCCCATCTTGAAGAAGTCACTCTAAGATTCCTTGAAATATTGGTTTGGTGGTCAGCTTTTTTGTGTCTGGAAAGTTCCTTATCTGTCCTTCAATTCTAAATGACAGCCTTGCAGGGTAGAGCAATCTTGGCTGTAGGTCCTTACTTTTCATCACTTTGAATATTTCCTGCCACTCCCTTCTTACCTGCAAAGTTTCTGTTGAGAAATCACCTGACCATCTTATGGAGGCTCCCTTATATGTAATTAACAGCTTTTCTCTTGCGCTTTTAGGATTCTCTCTTTGTCTTTAACCTTTGGTATTTTAATTATGATGTGTCTCAGTTGGTCTCTTTGGGTTTATCTTGTTTGGGACTCTGTGCTCCCTGGGATTGTATGTCCATTTCCTTCACCAGGTTAGGGAAATTTTCTGTCATTATTTCTTCAAATACGTTTTAAATTCCTTGCTCTCTTTTGTTCTCCTTCTGGTACTCCTATAATGCAAATGCTGGTATGCTTGATATTGTCCCAGAGACCTCTTAAACCCTCCTTAATTTTTTGGATTCTTTTTTCTTTTTGTTGTTCTGGTTGGGTGTTTTCTGGTTCCTTATCCACTAAATTTCTGGTTAGATCGTCTGCTTCATCTAATCTACTGTTAATTCCCTATAATATATTATTTGTTTCCATTATTATATCCTATTTTTATTTTTTTGCACAATTTATTTTTCACTTTAATATAAACTTAAAATTGTAAATTATTACCCATAATGGGCTGTGACAATGTTTTTTTTTTTTTTCACTTTCTTGGGGTGACAACTGTTAGTGAAATTACATAGATTTCAGGTGTACAATTCTGTATTACATCATCTGTAAATCCCATTGCGTGTTCACCACCCAGAGTCAGTTCTCCTTCCATCACCATATATTTGATCGCCCTTACCCTCATCTCCCACCCCCCAACCCCTCTGGTAACCACTAAACTATTGTATGTGTCTATGAGTTTCTGTTTCTCATTTGTTTGTCTTGTTCTTTTGTTGTTTTTGGTTTATATACCACATATCAGTGAAATCACATGGTTCTCTGCTTTTTCTGTCTGACTTGTTTCGCTCAGCATTACTCTCTTAAGATCCATCCATGTTGTCACAAATGTTCCTATATCATCTTTTCTTACTGCCGAATAGTATTCCATTGTGTATATATACCACAACTTCTTTATCCATTCCTCTATCGAAGGACATTTTGGTTGTTTCCATGTCTTGGCCACCGTAAACAAAGCTGCAATGAACATTGGAGCACACGTGTCTTTATCTCTAAATGTTTTCAGATTTTTTGGGTAGATACCCAGGAGAGGGATTGCTGGGTCATATGGCAATTCTATTCGTAATTCTTTGAGGACCTCCACACTGCCTTCCATAACGGCTGCACCAGTCTGCATTCCCACCAACAGTGTATGAGGGTTCCTTTTTCTCCACAGCCTCTCCAACATTTGTTATTATTTGTCTTGTTGATGATAGCCATTCTGACTGGGGTGAGGTGATATCTCATTGTGGTTTTGATTTGCATTTCTCTGATGATTAGTGATGTTGAGCATTTTTTCATATGTCTATTTGCCATTTGTATGTCCTCTTTGGAGAAATGTCTCTTCAAGTCCTCTGCCCATTTTTCAATTGGTTTGTTTGTTTTTTTGTTGTTGAGTTGCACGAGTTCCTTGTATATTCTGGATACTAGCCCCTTATCGGAGGCACTGTTTGCAAAAATCTTCTCCCATTCAGTTGGTGGCCTCTTTGTTTTGTCAATGGTTTCTTTTGCTGTGCAGAAGTTTTTAAGTTTCATATAGTCGCATTCATTTATTTTAGCTTTTACTTCCATTGCCTTTGGAGTCAAGTTCATAAAATGCTGTTTGAACCCAAGGTCCATAAGTTTAGTACCTATGTTTTCTTCTATGCAGTTTATTGTGTCAGGTCTTATGCTTCAGTCTTTGATCCATTTTGAATTAACTTTGGTACATGGTGACAAATAGCAGTCCAGTTTCATTCTTTTGCACATGGCTATCCAATTCTCCCAGCACCATTTATTGAAGAGGCTGTCTTTGCTCCATTGTATGTTTTTAGCTTCTTTGTCAAAAATTATCTGTCCATATTTATGTGGTTTTATTTCTGGGTTCTCAATTCTATTCCATTGGTCTATGTGTCTGTTTTTCTGCCAATACCATGCTGTTTTGATTATTGTGGCCCTGTAGTACAAGCCAAAGTCAGGAAGTGTGATACCTCCATTAGTGTTCTTTTTTCTTAAGATTGCTTTGGCTTTTCGGGGTCTTTTGTGGTTCCAAACAAATCTGATGATTTTTTGTTCTATTTCTTTAAAATATGCCATTGGGATTTTGATGGGGATTGCATTGAATCTGTATATTGCTTTGGGTAATATGGCCATTTTAACTATGTTGATTCTTCCAATCCATGAGCATGGAATGTCTTTCCATTTCTTTGTGTCTTCAATTTCTTTCAAAAAAGTCTTATAGTTTTCAGCATATAGGTCTTTCACATCCTTGGTTAAGTTTATTCCTAGGTATTTTATTCTTTTTGTTGCAATTGCAAAAGGAATTGTTTTTTGTGTTTCTTTTTCTGAGATTTCATTGTTGGTATATAGGAAGGCAAAGGACTTTTGTGCGTTGATTTTGTAGCCGGCAACTTTACTGTATTCACTGATTGTTTCTAAAAGCTTTTTGGTGGAGTCTTTAGGGTTTTCTATATATAGCATCATGTCATCTGCAAAGAGTGATAATTTAACTTCTTCATTCCCAATTTGGATGCCTTTTATTTCTTTCTCTTGCCTGATTGCTCTGGCAAGGACTTCCAACACGATGTTGAAAAGTAGAGGTGATAGGGGACATCCCTGTCGTGTTCCTGAACGTAGAGCAAAGGGCTTCAGTTTTTCTCCATTAATTATGAGATTAGCAGAGGGCTTGTCATATATGGCCTTTATTATGTTAAGGTATTTTCCTTTTATACCCATTTTATTAAGTGTTTTAATCATAAATGGATGTTGTATCTTGTCAAATGCTTTTTCTGCATCAATTGATATAATCATATGATTTTTGTCCTTTATTTTGTTTATGTGATGTATCACATTGATGGATTTGCGTGTGTTGAACCATCCTTGTGCCCCGGGGATGAACCCCACTTGGTCGTGATGAATAATCTTTTTAATGCATTGTTGTATTCGATTTGCTAGAATTTTATTTAGGATTTTTGCATCGGCGTTCATTAGAGATATTGGTCTGTAGTTTTCTTTTTTTGTGCTGTCCTTACCAGGTTTTGGTATCAGGGTAATGTTGGCCTCATAAAATGAGTTGGGGAGTACTGTTTCTTCTTCAATTTTTTGGAAGAGTTTGTGCAGAATTGGTATTAGATCCTCTTTGAAGGTTTGGTAGAATTCACTAGTGAAGCCATCTGGTCCCGGACTTTTGCTTTTGGGAAGGTTTTGGATGACTGATTCAATTTCGTTACTGGTGATCGGTCTGTTTAGATTTTCCAGTTGTTCATGGTTTAGCCTTGGAAGGCTATATGTTTCTAAGAACTTATCCATTTCTTCTAGGTTGTTGAATTTGGTGGCATATAGTCCTTCATAGTATTCTTGGATGATCCTTTGTATTTCTGTGATGTCCATGATAACTTCCCCTTTTACGTTTCTGATTTTGTTAATCAGTGTCTTCTCTCTTTTTATCTTAGTAAGTCTAGCCAAGGGTTTGTCAATTTTGTTAATCTTTTCAAAGAACCAGCTCTTTGTCACATTAATTTTTTCTATTGTCTTTTTGTTCTCTATTTCATTTATTTCTGCTCTAATTTTTGTTATTTCCTTTCTTCTGCTGACCTTGGGTTTTACTTGTTCTTCTTTTTCTAGTTCTTTAAGGTGTAACGTGAGGTTATTTATTTGGGAGTTTTCTTGTTTCTTGAGATAGGCCTGTAATGAGATAAATTTCCCTCTTAAAACTGCTTTCGCTGCATCCCAAAAATTTTGGTAGGATGTATTTTCATTGTCATTTGTTTCTATGTATCTTTTGATCTCTCTTCTAATTTCTTCTCTGACCCAGTCCTTCTTTAAAAGTATGTTGTTTAGTCTCCATGTATTTGTGTTTTTCCCCGCTTTCTTTTTACAGTTGATATCCAATTTCAAAGCCTTGTGATCAGAGAATATGCATGGTATGATTTCAATCTTTTTAGATTTCTTGAGACTGATTTTATGTCCCAATATATGGTCTATCCTTGAGAATGTTCCATGTACACTAGAATAGAATGTATAATCTGATGTTTTAGGATGAAGTGCTCTATAAATGTCAATTATGTCCATTTCATCTAATGTGTCATTTAGGGCTACTATTTCGTTATTTATTTTCTGTTTGGATGATCTATCCATAGCTGTCAATGATATATTTAAGTCCCCTAGTATAATTGTGTTTTGGTCAATTTCTCCCTTTAGTTCTGTTAGTAGTTGCTTGGTGTATTTCGGTGCTCCCTGATTGGGGGCATAAATATTGATGACTGTTATGTCTTCTTGTTGTACAGTCCCCTTCACCATTATGAAATGTCCATCTTTGTCTCTTATTATCTTTTTCACCTTGAAGTCTGTTTCATCTGATATCATTATGGCTACACCTGATTTTCTCTGGGCACCATTTGCTTGGAGTGTCAATTTCCACCCTTTCATTTTGAGTCTATGCTTGTCCTTGTAGCTGAGATGTGTCTCTTGGAGACAGCATATGGTTGGGTTTAGATTTTTGATGCAATCTGCTACTCTGTGCCTTTTTATTGGTGAGTTCAGTCCATTTACATTTAGGGTGATTATTGATATGTGAGGATTTCCTGTCATTCTATCTTTAGTTTTCTGGTAAGGCTGTGTCTCCATTGTTTCTTTGCCTTTTTGTTGTTGTCTATTATTTCTGTGTGGTGGTATTCTATGATGTTTCCCTCTGTTTCTTCTTTTATTTCAGTATGTATTTCAGTTCTAGATTTTTTTTGAGTGGTTACCCTTAAGTTTATGTAAAAGTAAGTTTGATATTTAGAGTATTCCATTATCTTCAGCACGCTTGCTTTCTCCATTCCCCTATTCCGGTTCAGGCCTTTACTCTCCCCCTTTTTGAGTTGTGGATGCCACAAATTGTCCCTGTTGATGGTGGTCGAATAGCCTCCTTTAGTATTTCTTGTAGTGCAGGTCGTGTATTAGAATATTCCCTCAGCTTCTGTATGTCTGGAAAGGTCTTTATTCCTCCTTCATATCTAAAGGATATCTTTGCTGGATATATTATTCTTGGCTCATGGTTTCTCTCTTTCAATAGTTTGAATATTTGGTTCCACTCCCTCCTGGCTTGTAGAGTTTCTGCTGAAAAATCTGATGATAATCTAATGGGCTTTCCTTTGTAAGTTACCGTCTTCTTTTCCCTGGCTGCCTTGAGGATTCTTTCTTTGTCGTTGATTTTAGACAGCTTCAATACAATGTGCCTTGGAGAAGGCCTGTTGGGATTGAGGTAACTAGGTGTTCTATTTGCTTCTTGGATTCGAGGGTCCAGTTCTGTCCACAAATTTGGGAAGTTCTCATCGACAATTTGTTTGAATATATTCTCTGTTCCCTTCCCTCTTTCTTCTCCTTCTGGTATGCCCATTATTCTTATATTGCTCTTTCTGATGGAGTCTGAAAGTTCTTGTAGAGTTCTTTCATTTCTTTTAAGTCTCAAGTCTCTTTCTTCTTCTAGCTGTGTCATTTCCAGGTTTCTATCTTCGATGTCACTGATTTTTTCCTCCATCTGGTCAACTCTACTACCTAAGCTGGTTATTTCATTCTTAATTTCTTCTATTGAGTTCTTAATCTCCAGAAATTCTATTTGGTTCTTTTTTAAAATTTCAATCTCTTTCGTAAAATGCTCATGCTATTCTTTAATTGAGTTTCTGAGTTCATTTAACTGCCTATCTGTGTTTTCTTGTATCTCGTTGAGTTTTTTCAGAACTGCAGTCTTGAATTCTCTGTCATTTAAGTCACATATTTCTGTATCTTTAAGTGCCTTTTCTGGAGATATTTCACTTTCTTTCTGAGCTATCTTGTCGCCTTGGTGATTCATGGCGATTACTGGTTTACTATTTCTCTTCCTAGACATCTACAGGAGTGACTTCTGCAACAAGTTGATAGGAAGAGGTCTTTCTTTTGTTTTCCAGTACTTGTTGGTAGAACGTTTTACTTTTTCTCCGACTGCAGGCTTTTTTTTTTCCTCTCTCACAAAGTAGTGCTATGTTTTCTCTGCACTATTCCAGCTTCTCACACACTGGGGGGATTCCCTGGGAGACGGGCTTCTCCTCTGTTAATAGTTCGTCTAGGTCACAGGGCGCAGTGTCCTGGTGGGTATGCGGAGAGCTTTTGATGTTCCAAAGCTCTTCCAGCTCCTGATTCAGAGCCCGTATGTTTCAGCAGTTCTGTTTACTCCTGCAGGGATCTGCCCAGAGAGATGGGGTCAGGGGCGGGGTGAGCTGTGAGAGGTGGCGCAGAGCAATGGCGTTGACTACCACCACAGCCGGTCCTGCTTCCACAGCTCTTTCCCCTTTGCCGGAACTAGTTGGGCTGTGGATTTGTGTTTGTGGGCCACCGTTCTCAAATACAGCAAATTTTCTGTTGTTTTGATCTGACACTGCTACTGTTTCGCTTCTAGCACCGCGAGGTGGGGGTGGGGCGAGCTCTGGGAGGGGAGGGAGGGGGCGGCTAGTCTCAGTGCCTAAGGCTCCGTTCTCTGCTCGGCAGTGCGGGCTTAAACCACCGTTTTCAGCCTTCTTCCCTCAGTCTGTTCTCCGAGGTCTCTGCCGTGAGCTTTGGGTTCAGCCGTGTTATATGCTGTCCCCTCAGCCCTGTGGAGCCCTGGCGGAGCCCTAGCAGTCCGATCTCCCGCAGCTGCGGTAGTTCTGGGAAGCAGCGAGCTCGGCGCACTGAGCTGGGTCCTTGTCCTGCGGCCGCGCGACTCCGTCTCTGCGCACTTCTCCCTTTCCTCCTCCCTCCACTCGCGCGAATCTCCCATCTGTAGGTGATTTCGGTCGGTAGTGGGCCTCTTCGTCTTGCCTGTCTGCTGTGCAGGGAGTCCTTTGTGGAGTTTTTGTTGTTCGATTCTTTGTAAATTCCAGGGGAGCTTTACAGAGGCTCACCTCACGCCGCCATTTTTCCGGAACTGTATTCTTTATTTCTGACTGGTTCGTTTTTACGGTTTCTATGTCCTTCTTTATACTTACTATCTCTTTGTTGAAATTCTGAGTTCCTTAAGCATTCTGATATGCAGTGTTTTAAACTCTGTCTCTGGGTGGTTGGTTGCCTCTCTTTTGTTCTATTTCTGGAGGTTTCTTCTATTTAGAACATGTCACTTTGTTCTCTCCCTCTGGCTGTCTCTCTGTGTTTGCTTTTTTCTAATAGGTAGATCTCTAGCCTTTCCTATGTGGCCTTATGTAGTATGTGTCCTGTGTGGTCCAATGGTTCGATTACCCTGATCTCCTGTGTGTGTGTTCTAGGCGTGTCCCTTGTATGTGTTGTGTGTATTCTATTATAGTTGAGCCTAGGTTGCCTTTTTGGCACGTCAGTGGGTGGGATTGACTCCCAGGCTGACTGTCAGGATTGGCTATGCCCACGGAGTATGAGCTGCTTTGTGGGGGCTGACCTGTTCAAGTGGAGTTTGCCCCCACACAGGCTCTTGTGCCTGTTGAGTCCACCCTTTATTTGTGGATCTAACCAGGTAGTGCTCTGGTGTGGTCTGAAGCCAGCCTCTGTGTGTGCTGTCTCTGGTGTCTCTTGGGGAGGAGCTGCCATGCAGGTCTATTTCAGTCTTATCTGTGACTGGCCTCGTAGGAGCTATGTAGCTATATGTGGTTGGTTGCTGCCTGTGCTGGACCTGGAGGCATTTAGGGGTGTCCTTGCTATGAACCAAGGTGAGCTGCAACCAGTATTGGGCCTGGGGCAGCTTAGCAAAAGGCTCGGGGCCCCCTGTGCCTATTGTCTCCTGCTGGCTGCCCAAAGGCTCAGCTGTTGAAAGAACCTCCTTAGGTGCATGGGTCAGCTGGTTTACGCAGTGTTGAGAGTCCCTGCCCCTCACGTTCTGCAATACATCCATAGGTGGGTGGAGCCAGGTTCCAGGGAGTTATGAGGTGTGGCTGGTGGTTTTTACAGAGTTAATGCAGTTTCAGTTTTTGCACCAGTGCTGGGCCTGTGACCACTTCACAAAAATTCCTTGAGAACACCATGCCCAGCCACTGCTCACCCCAGCCACTGCTCACTTCAGGCCCACAGTTCCCCGAGAACCACACAAGAGAGGCTGTCCTGCAGGGTGTAGCTTGCTGCTCACCACCAAAAGTTGCTTGGGCTGCAGCTGGCTGTCCACTGCTATAAAAGGCTTCCACAGCTCTTGGGGTAAGCCAGCTGCTCGGTAGCCAAAAGTGGCCCCAACAATGCTGTACTAGCTCTGTGGGGCAGGAACCCAGGGTATCACTATGGTGGTGTGCATGAGTGGATTTTACCAATGTGGCCTCAGGTTTGGCCCTTTGGGGGAGGGTTCAACATAGAAAAGATTGTGCCCTCCTCTAGACTACATGTGAGGCAGGATCCACACAGGGACAATGGCTGGTCCCCCTAGCCTTCATTCTGAAGCCACACAAATCAGTCTTCCATGTACGTCTCTGGTGCTTCTCAAGTTGCCACCCCTCCACGAGAGACCAGATGAGTGTTTGCAAGCCAGTGATTCTGTGTGTGGGCCTTTTAAGAGGGCGTCTGGGTTTTTAGCCATCTTTCATCTCACTGGGAGAGACAGACAGAATCCTTGCTGATTTTCATTGTCAGATGTTGTGGTTAATTCCTTTTCCCAACACAGGACCATTGGGTTGGAGAGCCCAGTGTAGGGCTGGAATCCTTCTCTCTTTTCGGGGGACCTCTGCCAAGGAGGTGTCCCTCCCGGTGTTCAACTACTATCTGTGGGTTTGGGATAAGCCCGCTTTATGTCTCTGCCCCTCCTATTAGTTTCAATGTGGTCTCTTCGTTAGGTCCTTAGTTATAGGGATTCTGTTCAGCTAGTTTTCAGATGATTCTTGAGATTGATTGTTCTACAATTTATTTGTAATTTTGGTGTGATCCTGGGAGACAGCAGACATAGTGTTCACCTAATCTGCCATCTTGGACCTTCCACTATTGCAGTTTCATTTTGAGACTGACGTTTAAAGAAAAAGGAATTGAATGTTTAAAAATAGATATAAGCCAATTCAAGCCATTATTTATTCTACCTTTTGAAATTAGAAATGAAAAAACCACTGAAACATTTTACAGAGTGAATCACTATTTTCATGGCTGGAGCACACGAAATACTATGAAGCTATGTGACATGGCAATACCTGCTAGATGAAAAGTCAGTAAAATAAACCATGAAAGTTCCATTTTCCAAATATACAGTACCTTTTTTAAAGATTTAACTGAAATCATGAAGATTTTTTTTTTTCTGCAGAATTTTAATTTTACCTTAAAAAATGGGTGGGTAACAGACTTTGCTGGATTTGCTGTTTTGCCAGTATCAGCACCAACTAATCATCAAAGATCTTTTATTTGAATACAACTTTACTGCAATATTATAATCTTAAATAAACTTTTTAAAATGTCATTGTTTATCTTGGAACATGTACACTGGTATTTGCATTGATGGTGCAAAAGCAATGGTGAGTAAAACTGCTAGTATGAATTAAGTCATTGAATTTTACCCTGTCGTACAGATGTTGGAAAAGGGGGGGGGGGGAGCAGTTTAAGAATGTCCTTGGAAAACTTAGTAAAAACCATTAATTTTATTTATTGAGTACATATCCTTTTAACATTTTGCGTGCTGAATGGGAAATACCCACAAATTACTTCTGCATACTAAAGTACAACATCTTCAAAAAAGCACACTGTAAGTCTTTTGAGTTATAAGCTCGAATAGCTGCTTTATTCCACAGCACACTTTTACTTGAAACAATGACTGACAAACTATGATAACTTAGTGTATTAGAGTTTCTTGAATAAAAATGAAGACTATTAACGCAAGGACAAGAACTGAAAGATTTGATGCCGGTGATAAAAATCAAACCATAGGTAGGGTTAGAACAAGCTCTTCTGACTCCTCAGGGGTAGATCTAAGTAGGTAGGAGCTGAAGTTTATAAACTAGTGAAATACAGTGTGTGTATGTGTGTGTGTGGGGGGGGGTTTGTCCATATTTAAGACAAAGAATAACATATATATAGAGACAAAATTAGGCACAAAGTGAGTATTTTTTAGAATGAGAATACAACAAATTACCGGAGGATTGGCAATTCAAGTCCCTTTCTTCTAATATCTTTTTAGGCAATTTAACCATAAATGTTTACATAAAAATGCTTCTGTCTGCAACCTGGCTTTCTCACTGCATCTAGAATCCATTACTGCTCCCAGCACTTATTGGGTCTCATTATCACCAGAGGCCCACGAGGATGTCTGAGAGGACTCAACTCAGAGCAGCAGTGACTAGGTTCTTGTCTCTGTGCAAGAAATAATTCAAGAGGGAGACAGATGCAGGGAAGTGAAAGTGATTTATTGAAAATTAAAGTACACACCTGAAATGAGGGTGAACTCAGAGAACGAGTCACGTTGAGGAAGTCATGATCACAGGTTTTATCCCTACCAGGGTGGGAATTGGTGGTGTCCCATTCATGTGGTTCATTCATCTCCTCCCCCTGGGCAGGACCCTCAGTTTCCCGCTTTCTTCCTTATTTGGTTCCTCCAGAACTGTCATGGTGTCACATGCATGATGGGAGTCATAGTAACTGCAATGTAAATGAGATTATGACATTATGATTAGCTAAGGGTCAGGTCCTCGGTTATAGGCCCCAGGGATTAGCCTTGCTGGATGAAATTGGTTCTTTTCTCCAGCTGCAGGTACTGGATACAGTCATTTGTGTAACCTGTGAGGCACCTCACATCGTACCCCGGATGTGACTGTCAATTTCCTTGGCTATCTATCGTCCCTCACCATGAAAGTGAGGGAACCTGAAGCTTAAGCCTTATTTAAGCTTAAGCTGCACAGTAATTCACTTCTACTGTTTCTATTCGAGCATGAGCTTCTCACATTATCTGATAAATGTAAACTTGACTAATGCAAGAAAAAACTTGTATACAACTTAATTTTTACAAACTGAAACTACCTACATAATATGCAGCTCAAGAAGCAGTTATCAGCATCCCTTCTGTGCACCTTCCAGTCACTGTATGGTTTTTGTACGCCTAAAGATACCTACTATCCTGATTTCTAATTATTGATTTTGTACTTTATATAAGTGGAATCATATAGAATGTACTCTGGTGTCTCACTTTCCTCAACATTTTGTTTGTGAAATTCATTCACATTGTTTTGCATAGTTGTGTATTGTATTCATTCTCATTGCTGTATCATATTCCACTGTGTGACTATATCAGTTTATCTATTCTTCATGAATGGACATTGGAGTATTCTTCAGTTTTTTTGCTATTATGAATAGTACTGATGTGAATATTCTAATATATGTTGGTTGGTGATTGAATGCATGCATATTCTCTTGGGTATACACTTAGAAATGGAATTTCTGGGTCACTGGGTATGACTATGTTTACCTTTGGTAGATACTGCCAGTCTTCCAAAGTGGTTGCACCAACTGATATTCTCACCAACACTGTACAAGAAGTATGGCTGCTTCACACCTCTGTCAACTCTAGTATTGTCCATCTTTTTATTTTAGCCATTTTGGCGAGGTACATAGTGGTATCACATTATGGCTTTAATTTACATTAGGCTGATAATAAAGATGAGGTTTGTACATCTTTTTTAAAGTGCTTTTTGTGTCCACCCTCAGACCCCAATTGAACTTGTTTCGTATTGCTTTGTATGAGTTCTTCACATAATCTGGACTCTAGTCTTCATCAAATATATGTATCAGATACTTTCTACTACTTTTTGAATCGCTTAATCATTCAGTGAATAAAAATTCCTAATACAGAACAATTTATCATTTAAAAAAAATCTTTATGGCTAAAGTGTTTGGTACTTCCCGTGTAAGAAATCTTTACCTATGTGTAGGAAAAGATTAACTTTTTCCAGAGAAAGGAATGGTCCTTGCCCGTGGCTCCTGGGAAGTAATCTGTAAGCCGTTGGCATGTTCTGCCTCATAAGAGAGTTTCTGTTTACCTGGGGCCTTAGGACATGCCAAGTAGTCTCTGCTAACAATGTGATTTATGGTTAGCCTTGGCCATTTGGCCATTTGTGATTTATGGAATAGCCTTGGCCATTCGGTATCACCACGATGTCTGGAGAGGCTAGAGAATAAGGTCAGCAATATGGGAAGAGAGCCATCACTATGTGACTGACCCCTCAATAAGATTCCCTGGATAACAAGGCTTTCTGAGCTTCCTTGGTTGACAACACTGTGTGCACTGCCATACACTGTTGCTGGAAGAAGCAAGCACTGTCATACAACTCACTGGGAGGACTACTGGAAGCTCTCTGGACTTGGTCTCTCCTGCACCCTGCCCTATGCCCTTTTTCTTGTTGCTGATTTTAATCTGCAATTCTTTCACTGTAGTAAACTGTAACCATGAGTAGAACAGCTTTCCTTAGTTCCGTTCTAGTAAATTAAACCTGAAGGTGGACTTGGGGATTTCCCCAATCACAGCCTATCAAAGGTCATGCAGAAGCTTTCCTATATTTCATTTTAAAAACTTTATTATTTTATCATTCACATTTACATTTGCAATCCCTTCAGAACTGATTTTGGAGCATGGTGTGTGAAGTACTGGTCAAGGTATATATTTTTGTCCACATGGTAGTCACTTAACCTTGCATGATTATTGAGAAAACCACCTTGGGAAATGCACTTGTCTTAAATAAACCAATCACCCATGTATGTTTTTACTATTAGTATAAATTCTCCAGCTTTCTTGTTTTTCAAGACTGACTTGGCTTTTAGGTATTTACATTTTTAAAAAATGATGTTAGTATAATTTATATAATTTGCGCGTGTAAAGAACCTGAAGAATCTACAATTAGAATTTAAAAAACGTAGCACTGTTGCTGAGGGGAAGACAATATACAAAAATGAGTATTTCTATAAACCAGCAATAAATAGAAAAAAAGATATACAAAAAGATAGGCTAATGTTTTATTAGAAAAATATTTCTCTTTAAATATGACTTTTAAAAATATCTGAAATTTTAAAGTAATTTTTAAAATATTTTTTAGTATTTTTCTCTAAACTCTCCTTTGCAATGAGAATATAATTTTCATATTAAGTCTAGTGTCTTAAAAACTTGGGAACCAAAAACCTAATCCAAAAATAATGTTATATATGACCTTATACAGAATTTAAAGCTTCTTTTTAAACTGATTCTAGAATTTCAATTACTGTATTTACTACTAAGTGTGTGAACAGATAATTGCAATTAGTGGCTTCCTTACTTTAGAATGATATAACATTTATAAAATGTAAACTACGACATTCCAGTTTAATTCTAGGGTCAACCGTGTTTCCCCGAAAATAAGATCGGGTCTTACATTAATTAATTTTTGCTCCAAAAGACGCATTAGGGCGTATTTTCAGGGGATGTCTTATTTTCTCACGTACAACAATCTACATTTATTCAAATAGTCATGTCATCTTCTTCTGGAACATTGTCATAATGTACTAAATGTGTCTGTCTGGTTGATGATCTTAACTGGGGCTTATTTTCGGGGAATCAAGGTACTTTCTACAGAAAGCATAGGCAGCACAAAGACGGAAAAGTAGGAGATGATCTGTCAATTCAGGCAGATAAATGAATCAGTTATATTTCAAAGATGGGGAATTCCTATTATGAACCCATAGTTCTACTGGCCACTCTCTCTAACTAGATTACACTGGTGATAAGGCATCTCTATAGTTTCTGATATTGTAACTTATAATAAAAAATACATATTTGGTCTTCATACCCAGTTTCCTGGCTCAGAGCTCCCCAAACCCTTGGAATTTCATGAGCAATAAGAGCAATGGGAGCATCTTGTTATGTTTGGTCTCTGGTCCTCAGCTCTTGAAATGGCTTCAAGGTCATCAGTGTGAAATGGGTGTCTTGTTATTCATAACAAGGCCCTTTCACCACAACTGGGTTTATGTTAAGGAGGTGAATTTTGGAAAGCACCTAAGATGGGGGCTGGTTGTCAGGGGAACCAACCTTGAATAAAGCATTGAAACTTTCCAACCCACTCCTTGGTGAAAGAAAAAGAGAGGGGAGAGGAGCTGGAGGGTGACTCAATCAATGGCCAATAATTAAATCAGCCATACCTATGTAATGAGGTCTGCATAAAAACCCGTAAGGGTGGGGTTCAGAGGCTTCTGGATTGGTGGAGAGGTGAAGAGAGTGGCACACTCAGGGTGGGCATGAAAGTTCCAAGCCCTTTTCCCATACTTTGCCTTATGTATCTCTTCTATCTGGCTGTTCCTGAGTTACATCCTTTATAATAAACCAGTAACCTAATGAGTGAAATGTTTCTGAGTTGTGAGCTGCTCTAGAAAACTAATCGAACCTGAGGAGAGCGTCTGTGAGAAGCATAGGAGACAACCTAGGCTTTTGACTGGTTTCTGAAAGGGGGAAGGCAGTCTTGTAGGACTGACGCCTTAACATGTAACCCAAGGAGGGAGTCATGGGAACCTCTGATTTGTAGCTGGTTGGTCAGAAGTACAAGTAACAACCTGGGCTTGAGATTGCCTCTGAAGGGAAAGGCTGGCTTGTGGGACTGAGCCCTTAACTTGTGGAATTTGATGCTATCTCTGGGCAGTGTCAGAATTGAGTTAAATTGTAGACTATCCAGATGATGTCACATAATTGCCTGTCAGTGTGGGGAACCTCCTCCCACACACATACACCCCACATGTTGGAATTGGTGACCAGACTCTTTAGTTCCCCAAAATGAGAATTCTCAATTATTTACCAACAGAGTTTATAAGCCCTGTTGTAAGGGGAAAAAACAATAATTTTGAACAATACACATTATATAGTATATGGTATTTTATATGTATCATATACATATAAACCAAGTAAATACAAAATGTAAATTGCCTTCCTCAGCTTGTCCAGTCTTTATAATTGGCACAGCCATTAGGTTTTTTACCTATATGTGTGGTTTCCATGAAGGGATCCTGGTGAAGATACCTTACTTAGAAAGGAAGTCCGAGCATTAGCTAGCCAGAAGGATGCTTTTGCTCCAAAAGGGGCAGCTGCAGTTCTCGGAGACTAGAGGAGTATCTGCAGCTGCCATTATCTAGCAGAGGTGGCAAGAACATAATTTGCACAAACCAGTAGGTTTGTGGAGATAGGAGACAGGAATGTGAGGCTTAAGAAGAAAACAGACTGTCAAAGGAGAAAGAAGCAAAATTATTCTAGTGCACACAACCTATTCTCCTAAGAGGAGTGCTATCAATGCAAAGATAATGTCAGTAGCTACAGGAATTTCTTTCTGCTTATGCTCCTTCAACATTTGCTTATATCTCAACATTTATCAGAAACATGTAATAAAGTTGACATGTATGTATCTGTCTCCTTCACTGGACTCTGAGAACCTACACCCTCAGAATCTTGTACTTGGGTGGAACTGAGTAAGGGGCACTATCAGTATGTTTGCCAACTCATAAAATACTTAATAATGTTAATACAGACAGATGTACACTTTTGGTTTAACTTTTCAAAAGATCATAACAAATGGGGACATAATTATCCTCTTATTGACGTGGTGTTAATTTTTTTGTCTTTGCATATATTATTTTCTCTGCTGAAACAAACGGGAAGAAAAATTCAGTTTCAAAAACTTACTGAGAGAAAAATGTGCCTCTTTGGATTAGCCTCACCAAGGTGGAAAACTCTAACAATGCATATTAACCTGAATTAATATAAATCATGAGTTTTAATATTGCAGTTGCATTTGCATGATCTGACGAAGGCAGAAAACTATGATTCAATTATCCCAACCCAAATCATGGTTTTGGTGTTTTTGAGTTTGAGAAGTCTATTTTTATATCCAACGTTTGATATTAAACCTGTCTTAAAAAAAATACCTGTGTAGAGTTATTGATTTAAAATATAACAAACTTTAAAATTCTATTAAGACACTGAACAGTCTTTAACTATAAAACCTGTCCTAAGGTACATATAATATACATAAATCAGATAATTAACATTACTTAGAAGAGTTACAATTAACATTGTCAAATGTTTGAATTTTAGGCATTGGAGTTAGAAACAAAGGGGGAACATCCCATCATTTTTGTGGGAAAAATGACTGTGTAGGTCTTTTAATGAGATTAAAAGTCACATATTATTTATATTTCAACAGATAACTATAGGTTTGAATAGCTAAATTAAGCTTAGAAACACAAATGTGGCACTGAAGGAAAGCTGGAATTGTGTTTCCTCATCCTTTTGCTCTGTCTCCCCCATCTCAGTAAATGGTAACTCTTCCAGTGTTTAGGACAAAAACCATGCAGTAATAGCTGATGCTTCCCCTTCTCTCATATCCAAACTTTGAGAAAATTCTGTCTTCAGAATATATCCAGAAGGTACCATTTTTTACCAGCTTCCCTGCTTATCACCTATCATTTCTAGCTTGTATTATTACAAGAATATTTAACCCTAAAGTGTTCATTCTTTCAACTGTTCATCCACCCACCCATCCAATAACTACTAATAAACAATCACTTAAATCATCCACCCACCCATCCAATAACTACTAATAAACAATCACTTAAATCATCCACCCACCCATCCAATAACTACTAATAAACAATCACTTAAATCATCCACCCACCCATCCAATAACTATTAATAAACAATCACTTAAATCATCCACCCACCCATCCAATAACTACTAATAAACAATCACTTAAATCAGATACTGTTTTGGGTACTTAAGTACAAAGAGATTTACCCTTTTGGCCTTTACAAAACGAATATCTCTTACCCATCCTGAATTTGAATACTGTGTTTCCCCGAAAATAAGACTTAGCTGGACAATCAGCTCTAATGTGTCTTTTGGAGCAAAAATTAACATAAGATCCGGTATTATTATTATATCATATAAGACCTTGTATTGTATTGTATTATATAAGACCCAGTCTTATATTATAGTAAAATAAGACCGGGTCTTATATTAATTTTTGCTCCAAAAAATGCATTAGAGCTGATTGTCTGGCTAGGTCTTCTTTTCGGGGAAACATGATATGGTACATATTAAATATGGTACATAGGACACAACCGCGAGCACACTAAACAGTCAATACTGAGAAAATTAATGATTAGGTGAGAGATTATTTTTCCAAGTTGGGATTTTAATGCCTTGCTTCTAAACCAAACTAAACTGGAGAACTTAATGTCATTAGGAATATTCTGATAGATCACTGTCAGTAAATGCTTTTTAGCATATAACTCAGAAGGAATAAAAAGAATTGAGCCACATTAATATATTAAATTTTTTTTTTATTCCTCTCAACTTAAATGAACAAAATACTTTGGTCTTTACATCTCTAAAAATGAAAAAGAGAAAAAAATAACTGATGTTGAATTCTGTCAAATGCTAGCAATCAGTAGTATCCATTCATAGAAACTTAAGCTAAATGATAAAAAGCCTAATCTCATAAAAATACATTTCAATAAAACTTTTTAATAATTCAAAATTGTGATATTTGTATTTTGATCAACTGACTGACAACTTTTAGAACATTATGATTACAGGATATGCAATAAATTTAAATATTCGGGCAATTTTTTTGGTTGCAGGAAAGAATGATAACTAATAAGACTTTCATGCCTAAAACCATACTACATAAGAATTGAATTCTGTAGGTCAGGGTTCTCAAGAGCATAGCACTACTGACATTTTGGGCTGATTAATTCTTTGTTGTTGGAGATTGCCTTGTGCAAAGTAGGATGTTTTGCAATATCTCTGGGCTCTTCCCACTAGATGCCAGTAGCCCCCACACCTTAGTTATGACCAAAATGTCTCCAGATATTGCCACATGTCATTCAGGAGGCAACAGTCCCCAATTGAGAACCACTGCTACAAGGGATAGAATACCAATACAATGTGAAACTTTGACTATCAAAGAGCTAGTTCACTTTTTAAAAAACATGGATGATGAGTATCAAAATGCTGATAGTTAATTCTATTGCATACACTTAAAAAGGTGACAGATATTATAAAATGACATTTTACAATGCACTGGAAACTACATTATTTGCTGTTATTTAAACTTGTGGGGAAGAACTTTGGATGTTAGCTTATAATTCATTAGCCAAAACATCCTGTAGTTTATAGGATCGGTGGATAATGTACGTTAACTTACTGATTTTTTCCCAAACCCAGTAAGGTACTTTAGAACACTGAGTTTATCACATGTAGCTCTGAGCCTATTTTCCCCCCTTGAGGAATGTATTAAGTACTTGAAAACTATCTTTCTTGATAAAAGTCTAGAAAACTTAACTGAAAAGAAATTCAGGACTTTTAAACAAATGTGAAATATTTAGATAAAAAGCAAATGTTATTCAAAATTCAATTTGTATAGACTAGTAAGTAACCTTTTTTACTTCCACTCTTCAAATGATGCCTACACAATTCCAAAGATTTGGACACTGAAAATAGTTTAATAACGCAAAAGACCTTTTCCATACATAGAAACAGTGCCTCCTTAATCCTGTTACAATCCTGTCACTGAAATTGTCTCTCAGTTGCCCCAATTACCTCAGCTTAATCAGTTTACTGTCAAGTCTGCCAATGGAATCATTCATTCTAACTATAAATATAGAAAGGTATGCAGTGCTTTTATTGCTATAAAGCAATTCCACATAAATTATCTCATATTAACCGAACACATCTACAGGACAGGTAGGAAAGATGCTAGAGATAAAAAATTTGCAGTTTAGTAATAACTTACCGAGTTTACATTTCAGCAGCAGCAGCAAAGCTGAGACATCTCCAGACCAATCACACCAAACTCTTTTTCTAAGAAATCCTCATTAGGTTTCTGCTCATTAAGTGTATCGAGTTTGGAGATGCTTGAAGGCAAGTTAAACCAAATTACTGCCCAAAGTGGCAGGAAGTCCTCAGCTGTAGCAGTGAAATTTCTTTAATGTCTTTATATAAGGCTTGAAGACTAAATATTCCCATTTGTCTGCATTCAATGTACTATCATTTAAATGTCACTTCTATGTTGAATATATTAAATTGTCCAACAGTTTTATTTCCAAGTTTGAATTTTTGCATCACGAAGGACAAAACATTAAGTACCTCTCAACAGGATGGCTTTTTTACAAATAGGTGTTGAGAACAATACAGAAAAATGAATTTGATAAGCCAGTATAGCTGTTTCTCATTAAGCACCCTGTAGAGTTGGTCCATACACGCCCATTAGTAGGGTCTTCTATTAATCATTGTTCAGTCTTTAAAATGAACTCAGTTAAGACCCATGTATGTAATACCGTATCAGGAACCACCTATCCCTCAGACTCATAAAACGATTCTAACGCATTTTATTCTAGCGCTAAAACTAGTCTAGCGATAAAAATAATGATATATTCACAGCTATTGCTAGAGTTTGGGTCCCCTGAAACTTACAGCAAAACAAGGCGCAGTAGTTTATCATTTCCGAGTTACTTCTGCAGTCGTGGCCTGAATCTGCGCCAACATGCCTGTGTGGAGCACCAGGCAGCCCTGAGTCCCCATGGCTGCCGTCACAGCAACGCGTCGTGATCAGCCCCGCAGGCCCGAACCCGCGGGGGTGGAGTGGGGGCGCCCGCCAGCTCCTCCGGGGCCCTCAGGGGCAGCGCGGGGAAATTCACTACAAGTAGAAAGAAACGGCTTCAGGGCCAGGCTGGGAAAGCAGGCGGGAGCACAGCAAACCTGCCAGCTGCTCATCCCCGCTTCTTCGCAGCGATTAGGGTAGAACTCCTGGCGACACCAGGCCGCGTCGGTGCCGTTCATCCTGCTTCCCCTAGAACACGGTGTCTCGAGGACTTGGATTTTTCCGTGCTCACTCAGGAAAATTTAAGATGCCTGCACAGATATGACACGCTAAAGATGAAGTCCCCACCCAGTCCCTCACAACTCAGGCCTCTCCCACGTTTCCTTGGCAGACCCGCCCTCCACCGAGAGGTGCGCGGGCCCCACGGGACGCGAGCTCTAGCCAGGAACCGAACCCCACGCCACGCCACGCCACGCCTCGCCCCGCCTCCAGGCGCGCGCCCCCAGCCATATAAGGCGCGGAGGAGGGGGCACTGTGCCCCGCCCACTCTGCCCCCGCCCCACGCGCGCCCGCCGGTGAGAAGGGGTTGCAACAGCCTTCCGGAATTCATTTCTTCTCCGCTCCCCTCAGAGGGCCGTTTCCACAATGGTAGCAGACAGGCCTCCGTAATCCTCACTCATAAAAGATTAACTATTACTAAAAGTCATTTCACCACCACAACTGGCGAGCCTATCCCTCTTCCAGCAACTCAAGCTCCGCCCTCACGGAGACTGCACACCCCCCCCCCCAACCCCCACCCCCGCGAGCCAGCCCTTACGCTTTCCGGGCGGCGCGCAACGCGCTCGCTCCGCCCCGCTAGCCCCGCCCCCTGGCCCCGTGGCCCTCTCTCGGGAGAGCCAGCGCGTACGAATTCGGTCGTGCAGCGTCAGAGACGCGCGGGCACCTCATTCTTCCCACCTTCCTACACTGTTGCTACTTTTCGGTGTGAGACATTCCAGCTTTTCTTCCCCTTCCGTGAGTCCCTCCTTCTCTCTCCTCAGAGACCCCGCTCGCCCTACGGGTGGCCACCGCCGCATCTCTCGCGCCCCGAGCGTGCAGGACGCGTGCGCGCGCGTGCGCGCGGCCGTCGGGTCCCCGCGCTCCCTCCCCTTCCCGCTCTATAACTTGGCTGGCTCGGGGGAGGCGCCGCCGGAGTCGGAGGGCGGGGATCTCGGTGGAGGGAGCTCGAGAGTTGTGGAGGCTAGTGACTGGGAGAAGTCGCAGTCGGCCCTGGTCGGCTCCTTCCCGCTCCCGGTCTCTCTTACACACCTACTCCGCCTCCCGCCCCGGCCCGCGCCCTCGCTCCTTCTCTCGTCCGGGGCCTCTGCGGGTCTCTCTCCGGGTTTCGGCGCGGCGGGGGCGCCCCGGGGGTGCCCTCGCCCTCCGGGTGCGGGCAGACGGGCGGCGGGCGGGATGTGGCGCCTGGTGCCCCCGAAGCTGGGCCGCCTGTCCCGCTCGCTGAAGCTGGCGGCTCTGGGCAGCCTGTTGGTGCTGATGGTGCTGCACTCGCCGTCGCTGCTCGCCTCCTGGCAGCGCAACGAGCTGACCGACCGGCGCTTCCTGCAGCTCAATAAGTGCCCGGCGTGCTTCGGCACGAGCTGGTGCCGCCGCTTCCTCAACGGGCAGGTGGTGTTCGAGGCGTGGGGCCGCCTGCGCCTGCTGGACTTTCTCAACGTGAAGAACGTCTACTTCGCGCAGTACGGCGAGCCCCGCGAGGGCGGCCGCCGCCGAGTGGTGCTCAAGCGCCTCGGCTCGCAGCGCGAGCTGGCGCAGCTCGACCAGAGCATCTGCAAGCGGGCCACCGGCCGGCCCCGCTGCGACCTGCTCCAGGCCATGCCCCGCACCGAGTTCGCGCGCCTCAACGGCGACGTGCGGCTGCTCACGCCCGAGGCGGTGGAGGGTTGGTCCGACCTGGTGCACTGCCCGTCGCAGCGCCTGCTTGACCGCCTAGTGCGCCGCTACGCCGAGACCAAGGACTCGGGTAGCTTCTTGCTCCGCAACCTCAAGGACTCGGAGCGCATGCAGCTGCTGCTGACCCTGGCCTTCAACCCCGAGCCGCTAGTGCTACAGGTAGGAGCCCGGGCGGGGGGCGTCCTGCCGGGAGGGGCCGCGCGGGGAACGGGAGTAGGGAGAAGCGGCTCCGCCGGTTCGTTTCCCCACTTTGGACCCGGCGGGGCTGAGCCAGGCTGCGGGCGTGGGAAGGGGGCAGCGCTGGGCGACTCCTGGGCGCCGTGCCGGATTGCGGAGGACGACCTGGCTGCTGGATCTTCTGCTCTTGTCACCTAGACACGGGCGCAGGTCGGACTTGACTGCGGATCCTTCAACGCCAGAGGGAGCGCGTCTCGTACGCTCCCAAAATGTCTCTCAGGCGAGTTTTCTTCGGCTCTCCTCCCTGCCTTTCTGTGTTTGTCCGCCGGGTTGCACTTTGACGGCGCAGACTGTTTAGGAGCCCTTGGACCTTTCTCAGTTGTTTTCAAGTGCTCCTTTACCACGTTTGCTCTCTCCTTCAGTACCTTGCATGGCTGGCCTAACGTCGGCCCCAAAGTCTGTTTTATTCCTTAGCTCATTTACCTGGCAGATAATTGGGGCAGTTAATTTGGGGACACGCTGGGAAAGATACGGGCAGATAATGGGAACTGTGGTCAAGGGTGGTGTTAATTCATGAGCCTTGCTTTGGGTGGGATTAGGAAAAGGAAAACTTCAGGCTTCGTTGGATTTGGGGCTGGGAGGGTTTAAGGCCAAGACAGACATTTTCATCCTGATTCTGTGACCTGCCCCATTCATCTGGTATTTGGCTGCAGGAAGGAGATGAAATGTTAGGCCAGGACTAGAGACTGAAAGGAGAGTCTCACCTTTTTTCTAGTTGAGTTATTGGCTCTCTCTTTATTTTGAAAACAAACGTGCCTTTTAGGGGAGTAGGTTGAAAGCTTTTTACTGGTGACGCAAAAAACAAAAACAAAAAACAAGACCTTAAAAAAAAAAACACGAAAACTGTTTACTTTTGGAGTTAATTACTGAATTTCTACACATTTGCACCCGGCCTTAGTGCATGTGTCCTTGGATACTGGTTACAACTGTGGGGTTGTGATCCCTCCTGATAACCAAAGAGAACATTATCTTGCTCCTTTTCCATACTAGTTTTTCTGTAGTATTTCAAACACAAGGTTGAAAAAACCCCAATTTACAATTAATCACAAGTAATTCTGCGCTGCTAATAATTTCACTGATGGGTAGAGGGTTTGTACAAGACAGGATTGTTATTTTTTAACTCTGAAGTGCATGTGTAGGAATGTGCAGTATTCATTTATGTTGCTTTCTTTTCTCAAGTTCCATTCACCAACTTAGGTAAGAGAAAAAACCTGCTTCATTTGATTACTTCAAATATTTTGCCTCAAACAAAACTTTAGTGTGGGTCTTGGTAAATTTTAAGGTGTCACAGGATATATGTAATGGGTGAAATTTAAAGTACAGATTGAATATTTAATACTGCTCTCTTTAACAGTGCGTAGTGTATAAAACTAGCTAAACGTTCGTTGATGAAATTACTTTATTTGCTAGTTTTAAAATTAGTCAACTTCTGAAGCTTAAGGCCATATTTGTGATATATCTATTTGACTTGACACTGTTTTTCATTTAAGCTGCCTTTTCTGTTTGAGAAATAGATGTTTATGTTAGCAAGGTTGGTCCCTGGAGAAAGCTTTAGCATTGTAGTTTGCTGAATAGCCTGTCAAATTCTCTGGGACCCAAAAATTTAGTAAGTAGCTATTGTAGTGGTAATATATGTTTTCTGCACTTAAAATATTGGCTCTCCAAAGGTTTTTATCAGGTAACAACCTGATAATAAAACTAACTAATAATAAAACTAACACTTTAAGAACATTGTATGTTATGTATCCAGTTCTTTATAAACATACCATGGCATTTGAATATAAGAAACTTTGGCATTTGATTTGCACTAAGGTAAATATGCTTTGTTTGGAAGCGTTTCTATTTTTCGAAGTTTGATGTTATCTTGGCATATTCAGATTACTTTATAGTTGAGGTAGTCAAGTGTGCTTGTGTCTTGTTTTCTGATTAACTCTTCCCTGAAACTTTTTCTTTCTGTTTTCATCTTTAGTGATAAACAGCTTTTTTTAAAATAAAAAGTCAGTTATATTCTTGTAGTTTAAACTTAGTGACACAGTTGCTCTGAGTGGGTGGTTAGATGGGTTATAGGTAGGAAAAGAGTTTGTTTTTGGTATGTGAGGAAATATATATGTGTGAACATTGTTGACTGTCATATATAAATTACATTTTTTTATTTAGGCATCCCAGTTCTATAGCTAATTACTGTGTGAAATATAAATTTGGGGTCTTTAGTACCAGTCATTTATATTGGTATGTTTATTTTTTTACCTGATGAACCAGCAAGTATAATAAGACTTACTTATAAGTAAAGGATCTTCATAGAGCTGCTACTTTCTTTATAGAACCACTTCATCTTTGGTAAAAACTAGTGAGTTAAGTATGAACAGTATAATTGAGGTTTAATGATGTATAGTATAAAACCACTAAAATGAGAGGAATCTTAAAATTCTGTGATCAACTACAAAGATTGTTGCACATTAATTCAAATCATTGTGTTCATCACTTTTTGTTAGCTTGATAAACGTATGCAATTTTAGTGTTTATACTGTTTTCTATAAAACTGTGAATAGCTGTTTATGTTAGTTTTGGGTTATTAATTGCTAATGATAGAAAAAACTCAAATTTGCTTATTTGTGTATATTTTTTGGTTCGTGTACTTTTGAAAATATTTTTAAGGGTACAAGTGTGTGTTTTACGGTTTAAAGAAGAACTCACATTTTCCCCCCAGGAGAGGGAGCTACTTATTGAATTTTTGGACATTTGGTGACAAACTAGATTTTTTTCCATTCTTATATTGTCCAGAAATTAACTACTTTTGGAAAAAAGTCTTTTGAGCTGACATTATCAAACTATTCTTAACAAAAGTTCTGGTGTAATAAACATGTTTCCAAAATAAACATTTAAAAATCTCCTTTGGCAAGGTACTAATGAAAGAATTGAAAAATAATGTAGGAATTTAATCCATTAAACTTGCCTCTTGTGATTTTAAGAAACAGTAACAAATTGAAGTTCCTATTATACATGAAAGGAGGCATGTTAAGTATTAAATGTCTGTCTGTAAGGTATATTATACACATGCCTTATCTATGTAATGTAAGGCTATATAGATTTGCAATATAGAATTCCCATTTGAAATGGTATAAAAGCACAGCTCTTTTCACATTCTTGAATAGTTTTACTGGCTTACAGAAACTTACCTATCTCTAAGGAAAGTTGTTCTGTAATAGACTTATCTTCTAAAAATTTTTAGAAACATCAGTCAATAAGATAATACTACTACCTTTATCATCTACTCTGATTCCTTCTTTTCATCCTCTCATTTTTACTTTACCAAGAAGTATATTTTAATTACAAGTATGCCGTAATCCTATGAAAAAAACTGGGGCGAGGGACTTCCTTGATTTTATATTGTGTAATAGCATTCTTGGAATATTCAAAAGTTGACATATTGATATATTTGGCAGGATGGTAAGATGTTTTCTGTCATTGTATTGGTAAATTTTCTACCAGTATTTGTACTTACCTATTGAATTTATAGAAGCTGTGTGTGAGAGAGAAGAATACTGTCTGGATTCCTGGAAGTCCTAACTATTCTCTCTGACTTTATCACCTAGAAGTAGTGAAGAAAGCTCTTGGTTATATCGAGGGGAGGAGGTGGGAATTTGTTTTACTGTTATATTTGTAGAACTTTGTTTGCCTTTGTTTTCTGAATTATGGTTTTAGAGGATTTAAAAAAAAATTACAGTATGTAACATTATTTAAGCTATACATTTTAAACTTTCATTTTAATTCATGTAAATGACATAAATCATTCAAAACACTTTATAGTGCCTTATGCATAGTAAGCATTCAATAAATGTTAGATATTAATTAAAGTAAAAGCAACTTTAACCATATAGTGCATTTGATCAGCTGTTTTGAAGCTTATTTGGATATGGAGCCCCTTAAAGATACTTATGATTCCTGTGATCAACCATACCTTTATTTACATTGATTTATTACACTTCTACATTACAGGATGCATTTTGACAAAAAACTTTTGAGTGCTGTTTTGTCCTTAAAAATCATTTCTGTAGAAGAATGTATTTTTAAGGTGTACTGCCCAAGATCCAGTTTTTGAAGTAAAAAAACATACTATAGCTATTTGCTAATTGTCTTACTTTGGCCAGCTGATAATCTTTTTTATGGGATTCACCTATAAAATGAGACGGTTGGATTAGATCTTTTACTTTTCACCCCCAACATCTTGTGACTCTCACATTCTTGACTTCAGAAATTATTATTTTTCTACTTCTCTTCTGAGCTTGATTTTAACTGGTCGGGTTAAACTCTTCTGAAAGGGGATTGGGGATTTGGGGACTTGGTCCCTACTGCTAGGGGTACAGGGTGGGGGCCAGAATAGATAGATAGCTCTGTTTCATGCTTGTCTTTCTACCCCCAAATTTTTATACATATGAAATCAGATTAAAACAAAACAAAAACCAGAGACTACCTTTAAAGGAAAAAAAATATTTAGGTGAAGGTATCTAAGGACCTTGTGAGGCTATAGCATCTAGAAAGGATGTTCCAGACTTTCTCAGGGATTCTTTTCAAATAGCAGCTTAGGGAGGCACCTACTTCTCTCACCCTGGCTGCTGCTGTAGTGATTGCATTCGCAGATTTAGCTTCAGAGATGATTCTGACTAGGTAGTTCTGAGTAGAGTACTTTTTATCTAATAAATTCGTAAGCTTAAGTCTAAAAGGTTTCTTTCCCCCCTGTTTTTCTGGTTTTTCATCAGCGGTTTCATTAACACCTTTGACACTTGAACATCTTTTCTTGAAAAAGCAAACAAAAATAATAAAATAATTATGTGTACCTCAGGTCCCAAAAAGGAGACTTATATTTTGGAAAGACCATAGAGATAGACAGGAATCCTTAGGAAAGCACCACTTCCAAGTCAGTGGAGCGCAATCATTTGATGCCCTAGCCTATTTTCTGGATTAATCCGTGTTTTTTGACCATTATTGATCCTGAGGCTCTTTCTGTACTTTTGTCTAATCTTTGAACTCTGTTTCTTCATACTTTCAGTGTATGGGTCTCAAGTATGTTAGTGAGAAATCAGAAAGTTTACTTTTTAGGTATATGCTTTCTGGACATAGGTGTTTAGCTTTTTAGGGGATCTCCAGACTGGTTTTCTATTTTTCTGTCTTAAGGTCTCTGGCTTACTTCCTATATTGCTATCATTGCTGCTGATGCTTCACAGAATGCTGACATTTTTTATTTCTTCACTTTTCAATCGTGTGTATTCAACTAATAGGACCTTCACATACATGTTTTGCATTTTTCCTACACGTACAGTGAACCTTAGTAAATGATTGTAGCATGTCTTAAGACTGTAAATTACTAATGTAAGATGAGAATAGTTGTTCATCCTGGTCGTGACCCTGAAAGGCTTTAAATTATGTAATCAGATCTTTTATCCAACTTGTATGTCTTTTTAAAAAATAGATTCTTGAAAGGAAGTTATCTGAAATAGCTGGAAGCTCTTTGGACTTACAGTTCTGGACTTAGAGTCAGAGAACTATTATTTGTTTGTTTGGTAAATAGTCTATGATTTGGATGGAAAGGATCTTTCTAAGCAGCGAGTAGCTTACCGTGTAAGAGGCAGTAGGTATATAAATGACTAATTACAGTCAATATAGCATAATAAGTCCTACAAGAAAAGATACATACACTTGATCAGATGACTTATTTAGGGAGAGGTATCTGTATGTATCTTCATAGGCGTAGATACCAGGGCAGATTTCACAGAGGAATTGAGTTCCTCTGTGGAATTTTACCCATTGGTGGGGGTGGGGGGGCGGGAGTAGTGATGGGGGCAATATTAAGATAGCATTCTCTAGTACCCTAAAATTATTGGATGGCATTGAGCAAGTCACTTAATGTTTTTTAATCAGTAAAATGGGAATGTTAATACTTATCCAACAGGATTATTTTATAAAGACAGGATTATTTAGATAACACACATGAAATGTCTTTAATTACAAAGTTTTTAACAATATATTACTTTGCAAATCATCTTATTCCATTTTTAGATATCTATAGTAGTTGAAAAGTTCTTTAGTATATTATGTTGACATCTGTCTTAGAAATACATGCATTTTACTCTTCCTATGGACAATGTTCCCGTCACCCCCTTTTATATATGCACACATCATAAATACCTATGTGGCTGCTGCTTCAGGTTATAGTTTTTGTTTTGTTTTGTTTTGTTTTGGAATAGTAATTAAAAGGGGGGTTAGGGATTTATCCCATATGAAGTACAATGAATAGAATGAATAGTGTAGGAAACGGCCTTTAGATAAGGATTCAGTAATACAAAGCAAATAATTTAATTGTTCTCTGTAAATCACTACTACAGTTTAGTCTATTTCATGCATTGATGAATAATTTAAAAAATAGAGGTTAAGTCTGAATATTTATAGGTATTCTTAAACTCTGAATCTTAAAAGATTTCTTATCTGAGGTAGGTATGATTCTTCAGGGTCTTCATAGTTTACCTTCCTAGTGCTTATTTGGAGTTTTAACTGTGGAGTAAAGAGACCTGATAAGAATTGTGTGGCCTTGCTCCACAGTGCTAGGAACTGATCTATACGTCCTTGGGATACAGTAAAGATCACAGGACAAGGCACAGTTTGTGTAGGCTTTGCTTTCTGGGGCATTAGGTGTGAACAGCAAACAAAGAAGGTAATTCCAGATTTTACATCTTATAAAAAGATCAAAGCAGATTCCTGTGATGGAGAATTGGATTGGGGATAGAATACTTTAAATTGGGCGGTCAGGAAGAGTGACATTTTAGCTCAAGTGTGAATGATGAGAAAAAGTCAATGGTGCAGAGTGTCTTTAAGCAAGAGATAGGGAAAAAAAGAAAAAAATTAAAAAACCACACAGCAGGATCAAGCATGGGAGCAGAGAAGCGTGGTAAAGTACAAGATTATAGGGAGGTGTAAGCAAGGACCATATCCTGTATAGCCGTGCTGAATGCATTTGGGATTTTATTTTCACAGCAATGGGAAATAATAGAAGTGTTTTTCAGAGGGCTGGGTTTGTGGAGAAAGGGTTTTAAGTGGTGTGAGAGGACACAGGAAAGCTTTTGCACTAGTTTGTGGGAGAGAGTTTGGCGGTTTGGATTAAGCTGGTTGCAAAGGAGGTTATGAAAAGTGAACTGGACAGACCCAGTATATTTTGGAGAAAGAGCTGACAAGACTTTCTTTAAGGGTTAAGGTATGAGGGAAAGAGAAAAGAAAAGGATAATCTGGGTTTTTGGTCTGAGCAACTACTGAGTGATTATTCCTTAGGATGAGGAAGCCCAGAGAAGGAATGCCTTTCATATAGGGGAGCCAAGAGTTTTGTTTTGGCTATGTTCAATTTAAGGCAAAAATAGGAATACAACTCTAAAACCAGGCACCAGGTATTTAATGGAGAGAGATACTGTGATACTAGTGGACATTTTGCTATTCTTCTGAAGGACTGTATTGATTCAGTTTGTTCTTTAAAGGAACCAGGGAAGTTAGTACTGTTCTACTTGGCAGGCTGTTTAAAGAATTCAGGTATCCACTAAAGAAAATAAAGTAGCATTCTTAGGTTAGTGAGTCCAAAAGAAACTTGCATCTTTTTTCTTTGAATTTTTGTTTTATTGGGAGTATAGTGTTTGTAGGTGTGTATATTTCAATGAAGAAATATGGATCACAGTCGCTGGTAGTGAGAGTAGGTAAGAAAGGGTCAGTTGAGACTAGCAAATTTATGCGTATTTGAAATTTGTGGCCAAGTGACTTTTTTCTTTTTGGTTGGGGAGAGCATTTCTTAAGCTATTTATTTTAACTGATTTATTTCTATTAAACTACTAGGTAGTGTTTTTTGTTGATGTGTTTTAACATTAGTTTCCAATTTTAGATACAGCTGTTGAACCTGATATTCAGTGAAGTAACATAGCCTTATTTTCAAAACATTGCTTAATATCATTGGAATCTAGGTGGGTGGAAAATGGCATTCAGAAAATCATTTAATGAAATAAATGGAAGATATCCTATAACTTGAAAATTTTGAGATTATTAAGATTCTACAGTATTTGCAATGTGTTTTGGCCAGTATTTTGTAGTGTAAGTTATAAGAAACTAAAGTCTTAGAGAAATTTTAGCAAAAATTAGGTAACCGTTAAATTCTCCCAGTAATTTTACTGTGTTCCCCCTTCCAGACAGTTCACAAAACTGTGAACACATTAGTCTGTCACCAGTACAGTTGACTAATCTCTATGAACAGCTGTTATAACATGCATTACCACAATGGGATTTTGTTCAAATTTGGGCTTTTAAAAATAATTTTGAAACTTAAATTGAACGTTTAAGCATTTTCTAAGCTTTTGATAACATATACTTTCTAAAAGTGTTCTCAAGTTTAAATTTATGTGTGTAAAAATGCCAGTTCTGTAGAAAACCTATAACCAGAATTTAGTTTGTATATCTTCATTATAGATGTTTTTCAAGTCAGTTTCTTTTTACTGAGAATTTCCTCCTCTAAAGAAAAAAAGTCTTGTAACACATTTCTTTAGGCAAACTACAGAGTTACGTTCCTTTTAATGAAATGTCGTAAGGTAATAAATGACTGTGAAATATTTTATATTTCTTTTATGAAAGGAATTATGTATGAAAGGATCTTTTAAATTTAGTATGCATACCCTACTTTTGGACATGTAAAGAGGGAAAAAAGATAATAGAATAGAAGCACTTTAGAATTGGCCTTATTTTAATCTATCAGTTACATGCTATTCAATGTTTGTAAGTAAGTGAGGAAATAAATGAATAAACCCAAAAGGTACTGTTTTATGTTGTATTACTCATACATTCCACATCTCCTTTTTTCATGACTGTTCTGACATAATAGAATAAAATGACCTTAGTAACCTGGGAGAGCAATGTATGTTGATGAAAGGGTATTGTGACACTGTAAAACATGTTTTCTAGAATACCATTATGTACCACAGGATGTTGGTTAATTCCAGGATGTGAGATATTTCTGAAAGGTAAGGCTTTGACATACATATATATACACACACACACACCGTGTTTCCCCGAAAATAAGACTTAGCTGGACAGTCAGCCCTAATACGTCTTTTGGAGCAAAATTTAATATAAGACTGGGTCTTATATATATAATCTTTTTTTTTTTTTAACAGTATGTGGACCATGTCAAGGAGTTTTTGTGTTTCATTCTATAAGGCCCAACATAATCTGGACCCTGCTTCCCTCTCCAGACCATATTACCTCAAGCTAATTCCTCCTCATTCATTTCACTGCAGCTGCTTTGGCCTTTTTTTTTTTCTTTTTTTTTTTTTTTTTTTCCCCAGTTCGGAGAAGACAGTTTTTGACCCTAACATGCAGCTGGAAAATTCTTACTGCCCCATCCCCTGTCTAATATTATTCTCATCCTTTAGGTCTCAGCATAAGTAACATTTCCTTAGAGAGGCTGCCCTCTATCACACAATCAAAAATAGGTCTCTACTCTTTCTCCATATACTTTACTTTTCTGTAATTTCTGACACATTCTGTAATTTATGATTTATGTGTTTAATTCAGGCTAAAAAAGCTTCCAGAGAATAGGGGCTATGTTTTCTTTACAACTGTTGACTTAGCGTTTCATGGTGGAGATAGGCTAGATCTAGGATTTTTAAATTCAAAATATTGATTTATTCCACAGCAGCTCTCACTGCTTTTTACTCCAGCTGCTTATAATAGTCAGTGAAATGTGGGTTAATTTAGAATCCCTCATCTGCAATTCCAGATTTAAAAACCTTTAGAGATAGGTTTTGTCAAATTAAAAAAAACAAAAGTGAAAACCCGTGAAGTAATTTATGTGCTTTATCCCACTTAGGATGAATAAGCTTACATTATTTTTGCAACATAATATGTTTTTTGGTGAAGTGTTTCCCCAGGCTACTGGAGGTGGTATGTAGTACTAGTTTGAAATATATGCTTTGTTACCTTTCTAAAATCTGAAAACTGAAACAGACAGATACGGGGTTGAGGGGCCCTACTTCCCTTCTTCTACTTGTGTGAGTTTAGTTAGGCAAATCATGTAAAGTGTGCTGATAAGATTGAACTGCGTTTACAACTCAGGTACCCTCCACCTCTAGAGTTCTTAGGTTCCACATCCCCTTCATTGACCACATAAGCTATCGTGATACTTGGTTTTTGATCAATAGATAGGTGATAGATTACTTCAGTATTTAGAATTTACTTTGTGTTGCTTATATATTATCAATGAAAAGCAAATTATAGTGCTCTGTGCATATACATGTTACCAAGTTTTTAATTTTTTTGTGTTTTTAGTATTTGTGAATGCCCTATACGTTTCTTGTGGCACTGAATGTTTTTAAAGTCTGGTAACTAATTTGTATATTCCATGGTAAATTAGAAACTACTAGAGAGCAGTGAAGATGTATTTCTAATTTTGTGGTTCTTGGCTATATTTGGAAGGAGTTTATTATTTGTAGATGCTTTTCATATCAGTAGGTGATATGAAAATAAGCACATCTCTTGATGAATATGTAGACTTTTTATTCAGCAGATTTAAGTAGGAAGTATGAAAATGTTTTGGTAAGCAATTCTTTATAAAGTAGTATTAAATCTACAAAGTACATTTCATACTTTTTTTTCCCTTTGATTGTTGGATTTCCCTGTTGAATATGTTGGTATAAATGTTTTCCAGTTTTACAGAGGAAGAGACTAAAGCTTTAAGTAAGAAGTTTTGATTTTGCCAGGGTCACACAGCTGGTGAGATACAGAGGTGAAGGTAGACCTTAAAAGCTAGCCTTGTGATTTTTATTTAAGTCCATTATTCTACTTATATGCTATATTGCCCTTTAAATATAGAATTTTAATATGTACCATAAAGAAAATAAAATATCTAAATTTCCTAATCTTGATTATGTACATTTTATGTCACCTTCTTTTTATTTTCTCTTAAAATAGAAGATGACCGTAGTGGTTTTGTTCATTTGTTTCTGAAACCTTGGCTTTAAGCTACTATTAATGCGTGTAATATTGTTATTACTTGAGTTTTATGATATCCAAGAAATAGCTTATGGTTTTCTGTTAAAAAGGAAAAGATACATAGACATGCTTTCATATTCAAAATACTTTTTATAAATTAACAGGGAAGTCATTTAATATGTCTTTAAATCATAGCAGTTAACCATGTTTGACTTACTGCTTAAATTTCCATTTTTAATTTTTACATTGGTAGTAATATTCAGTGGATGTTTTCTTTGAAAAAAGACAGTAATTTTATAATTATTTTGTGCTGTTGTACAGTTTTAAACTGATGTTTAGATTTAAAAACTTAACATGTTATAGTTTATGACATACATTCAAGCCTGATGAAAAGCCCTGAACAATTAACTGCAGTGGCTTAATCCCATTAGAACTTAAACCATTCAGTTTAAAGACTGAAAAGTATTTATATATACTGAAAAGTATTTGTATATATTTTTTAATTGTAAATAATTCATTAAAATACGCACATTTTACTGTAGATTATTTTAAACTATGTTCCCTGTTGTCTTAGGCAATTTGAAAATCTGATTTTAAGATTTGGTTTAAACTTTAAAAAGTCAACCTCAGCAGTAAACTTTTTTTTTATACTAGCTACTGTGTTTTATGCACTGTGGGAGTTTGGTAATCGGGAAGTATGAAGTTGTATTTCTTATTGTTTGATACACTTAAGAAATCCAAGCAAAAACGTCTTAAAATTTTGTCTCTCAAACTCTGCTTGACCATGATCATTTTGGTTCTGAGCCAGAATTGTTTTAAATACAAATTATAAATATGTTGGCTTCCTTTGAGCATTTTCTTTGTACTGCAATGTATTCAATAGAATTCTGTTCTCATTAATGAAATCTGACTATCTTGATGATACAATGAAAATTCTTGTCATGTGAGCAAGTGGTGTGAATTCATTTATTAAAGTTCTTCCAAAGATTAGGTAGCAAACTATATGAAAGAATTGTAGTGTTCTTCTTAAAATGAAGCATAGCAGGATTTCAGTTAATATTGTCAGAAATCACTATATGAATATAAAGTTGCTCAATGTGACATTTGTTCATATATTTTATCTTCTATGAGGGACTTGGGTAATGAAGTGTATATTTGACTGTCGTTTGCCAGTTGGAAAGGCTCCAAACACAAGGAGGCAGTTGTACATGTGCAGACATTGGCAGGGTTCCCTTTTCTCCTGTTGTCAAAGACCATTTTATTTTCACAAAGATTTGTTTGTATCTGTTCTACAATATGGCATGTGAATAATATACCAAAAGTGTATGGAGGAGTGTTTTGTTTTAATTTTTGCATGATAAAACTATATAATCACACATTTACTTAGTTTTAGTGATTTCACTTTTTATGTCAGGGACATTATACTTGAGTATTTCTGCGAAGCAGTTAAATCTTTTGTAACCATTTTGTCTAACTAAATTTTCAAAGTCCTAGAGGTATTTTAAGTTGGGAGGAAAAGTTGAAAATAACATGTGGTTAGTAGACAGTTTTTACACTTCACATTGGACATTAGCAGTCTGTCACTTTTCCCAATGTCCAAAAGAAATAAAAAAATTTCAGGTATAAGATTAAAAATATGCTTTCTCCTAATGGCTAAAGAATCAATAGATATTGTCTCTGAACTAAAATTGAATCAATTCACTTAGTATATTTAAAGATTCATACTATCGTATTTAAATTCCTAGTATATATAATTAGTGTTATCACAAAACTGCAGATATTAAAATTTAAATGAAAAGGTTATATATAAACAAGTACAGTTATTGTGCATTGATAGAGTTGAAAGGAAGAACAGATGAAAATAGGTAATTATTTGGATGAAGTTTAGTTCTAAAAATATTTTTTGTTTTAAAGTTTATAAAATTTTAATATACTTTTGAGTTTTGTCAATTTTATAAAAACTCAGTAAAATTAATATTACTTAATTTCTTAAGGGGTCCCAGAAGAAGACCTTTATCTCCAACCCTTTTAATGTATGTGAATTGTTCAATTTTTAGCACTAGAAATAGGCTGTTTAAATTCTGTAATGTTTAGCTTTGTTTCCCCTGCACTGTTTGTGTAAACATCGTAATTTTTTCCAATTTAAGGAAGGTGCTAGGCTAAAGGAAATGGCTCTTAAAACACACCTCTTCTGGCCAGTGATCTTCAAGAAGTTGTTGAAAATATCACTTCCCATCCTTTTGCACCCCAGTGGTTGTGTTGTAGGTTGGCATTTTAGCACTGGAAAGTACCCTAGATAAAGCTTATCATTGTACTTAAGTTGAAAATGATTTTTTTCTGGTCATGGAAGACTTGTTTTAGGATGTTAATCCTCCCAATGGTTGTAAAATCTTTTAGAAAACCTTGCTAAGATTAGAATACATTTAAAGTTGGGCTAAAGGTGAACAGAAAATGTGGTGGTGGAAGAGAAACAAGACTAACTTGGAACCAAAGGGACTTGGAGAGGAAGTTGCACTGATAGAAGGTCAGATGGCTCTTTCCCAACTTTGGGGTATAGATAAAAGACGCTTCCCAGGAATCTTTCTAAATTCCACGCCTGACTGCTTCTGGACTAGGTAAGGCATCTATTAAATGCTCTCTTAGGACCTGTACCATTTCTTAGTAATTAACACTTAACTGTATTTATAATTAATTGTTCGGTATCTGTCTTCTCATCTAAAGATTTTATTTTAGAGACTCTGTTTAGCTCACTTTTATTGCCAGCATAGTGCAGTCAGTGCCTGGTGCCTGGTAAATACATGCTGACTAACTGGCCTACAGTGCTATCTGTTCCAAAAGAATTGGTTGATTGTACTTAAGACACAAATCAAGATAAAGGAAAGCGTAAATACTTTTAGATTTGATAATAAAGAAGATTGTTGCATTTTGTTGATCAGTTTGGTTCTGAGATTTTGATAAGCAAGACTTATTCTATTTTAGCTTTCTAATATAATCTATTAAAATTTGTTGTCAGATCCATAGTAATGATATGGGTTAGAAAAGAAATCAGTTTTTCTCTATGAAACTACTGAATATAACAAGAAAATCCAAGCTCATGCCCAGTAGCAATCTCTACAGAAAGGATCTGGGGATAGACCTAGGATGTCTTCACCAGAATGTCTTATAATACCAAGATAATTCTTTTGTAGAGTTTTCCATCTGATGAAGGTTGGCCATTTGCAAAATACCTTGGAGCTTGTGGAAGAATGGTGGCTGTAAATTATGTTGGAGAAGAACTGTGGAGTTACTTTAATGCACCATGGGAAAAACGAGTTGACCTTGCTTGGCAGTTAATGGAAATAGCAGAGCAGCTTACAAACAATGACTTTGAATTTGCACTCTACCTCCTGGATGTCAGCTTTGACAATTTTGCCGTTGGTCCTAGAGATGGGAAGGTAATCATTGTGGATGCTGAAAATGTTTTGGTTGCTGATAAAAGGTTAATTAGACAAAGTAAGTATATAGCTTTCAGATTTGTTTTTGTACATATTGTTTTTCTATGTCAAAATAATGTTTTTATATGAAGGAAACATTAAATTTTCTCCCTTAGATGGCAACCTTGCATCTTTCTTTGTTTTATTTGACCAGTATCAGTAAACAAATATTGATTGATTATACTTGCACTTTTAGTCACAATTTCTCCATGTTTAGTAAAATAGCTTTTGAGTTCAGTCTGATACAGATATACTCGGAGTGTGTATGCATGCGTGTCTTTTTCATACTGTCTGTTGTATTCTGTAGTTTAGGAGTCTAACGTAGAATTAAGTTTTTATATTCTAGTTACAGGCTGCCAGAGAGACAATGCTGCTGTCATGGAGGAAGGCCTTGTTTTCCTGTGGGGTCTCTTACAGTGATGTTCTGTGGGGTCCCTATAGTGAATTATTTTTTTCTTTTAACCATTTAGGTGATTCCTAGCACTGCTCTCTAACTTTGGTCTTGACATTATAACATCTCACCCAAAACCTTGCTCTCCATTTATCTGTGAGCCATTCACAGTGCAGGTAGGCAGAGTACCTAAAGTGTTTTGAAAATTAAATGCCACAGGAACTTCAAAGCTTCAGGGACAAAGCCTTTAGTTCTCCAACTATCTACTTAATTAAAAGAAACTGAGGGGTTGGTACTCCATGGTGAGGGTCTTATGTTTTTACTTCTCTCCCCTCCCTGCATGTGAGGATCCTCTGATGAACAGAGACCGCAGTTTGTGGCCCCTGGGAATGCAGTGAACGTAACAGCAGCATCCCAGGTTGACGCTCTGCATGATCTTAGCTGATCCTGTTACATTCTTGATTTTCCCAGGGCCTTGTTCTGATTCCATACTCACTGAATCACAAACTGTTTGTGATTAATTCTCGCCCGCCATGTAGATCCTCCAGGGGTGGACACCCTGCTGGAGTGCTTTCTTCCCCACTTCCCTCTTCCTGCATTTGTGAAGGTTGTAGCAGCTTACTTGAGGCTTTCCTTTTTTAAAGTGTACAGTTCAGTGGCTTTTATTATTTCGACAGAGTTGTGCAACTTGCCTAAAATTTTAAAATATTCTACTGTTTGTAAAAATATATTTTTTTGATGTGGACATTTCCTGGGATAGACATTACAATTTTATACCTACCACTTCTGGACTCTGAACACAACCTTATAGTTTCGGTCTTCTTGCACCTCATACAGTGAGTGTTGGTCCTGGTGCTTTAGCCCTGTCCAGTTCTTCCCAAGTATCTGTAGGAGGGCTGTCAAGTAGGCACTATGCAAAAGGCCCTCTCTATTCATTCACCCTCTTTTCTGAATTCTTTCTAGTAAATGACCTTTTTTGTTTTTCTTCACAGGGAAATTGAGGTCTCCATGTGGTGTCTCTCTTGGTGTCCTTCCCTTTATCTTCTAAATGAATAAAAACAATACACATTCATCCTTTCAGAGCAGATCCTTTTTTGAGAATTTGTTTAATCAGTTATCTTCTTTAAAATCCAGTTTTTCTTTACCTTCCCATAAACCAGTTTGTATGAGACTTTCCTGCTTTCCCTTGCTTCTCAGCTGTTTTTAAAAGTATTGCTTACTCTGTCTGTCTCTACTTCCTTGGCCTCAGTTCTTTCCTCAGCCTTTGAAACCTGACTTAGAAGTCTGCATTTCCATTAGCAACCACCTAATTGGCCAATTCCTGTAGTGATTAGTAACAAGTTCCTGAAATTCTTTACTCCTTTGATTTCCTTCTACTCATATAGTTCCTTTTTTAAAACGTAAATCTGATTTTATCACTCCCTCGCTTAATGCTCTTGGTGACTTCTCATTGTTCTTCAATTAAAATTCAAATTGCTTGACCAGGGCATAATGTCTGTGACTTGACCCTCTTCTGATTCATTTGTAATATTCCTCTGTCCATTGTCACTCTCAATACCTCAGTTGCTTCAGCTACAGTGGCCTTTTGGTTTCTTGAAGGAAACTTTCCATTTCTGGGCTTCCCATGTGCTGTTTGCTCTGCCTAAAATGCGTCATTTCTCTTCCACATACCACTAGCGATTAGTACTTGTCTGTCAAGCCTTAGCTTAAATGTTAACCTCTGAGAGAGACTTGACCACTAGATCTAATGAGACAGGGTAGTTTCTTTCATAAACCTTTCTACTGTTGGAAACTGCTCTTTCCTTCATAGCATTTCCCACAATTTGTGATAGCTAATGTTTGTTTATTTACTTGCTTAAAGCCTATTTCACGTAGTTGATTATAAACCAGTGAGGGTAGGAACCATGTATTTTTTACCTGTTTACCATTATACACCCTTGCATGCCCTAGGGTAGGCATTGAAATAATTATTTGCTGAATGAGTTTCTTTCACTAACCTCTCCTCTGCCAACGCCTTAAGTTTTAAGGTTCTGCCCACAGTCTTTTTTTTCCCCTTTGCTTTCAACATGCTTTCCAGTAGAGTCAAGCTGTTGTGTTGGCTCCATCAAGCCTTGTGTGCTGGTGCGTTCTAAGTGTGTGTGCTGTATCTCTGTCTATTTCTAGTTGTGCATAGTGCACGCCCACCTGAATACCTCAGAGCCACTTTATATTTGCTCTCTACATAAAGCATTAATACTGTTGTGTTAACATGTCTACTTTGTCATTCGGTTCTAACCTTAAACTTAGACACTTACCTGTTGATTTTTGTCTCAAATATTTCTACAATCTGTCTTTTTTTCCTGGCCCTCTTTTAGTTTCTGTCCTTGTGTTGGTCTCTCCAGTCTTCAGCCTTGAGTTATCTTTCTATAAAACATCATGGCCATGACCACACATGGCACAGCCTGTTTCTCTAGCCTCACCTACAGCTCCTGTCTCACACTCTAGCCACAGTGCATCTGTGTTTCCTGAGCCTAGATGGAGCAGCCCCTAAGTCCATGCCTCTGCACGGACTGTGTCTCTCCCCCCCCCCCCCCCCCCCAGAGCTGTTTGCTCTCTCTCCTTTTTCCCAGGTTTGCTTATCTTGTGAGGCCTAAAGCAGATGTTTTCCTTGTAGCCTTCTACAATGCCAGGCAGAAGCGGTGCTTCCTGTGCTCCTGTAGCTCAGCGTCATGCTACTGTATGGCACTTGATGTGGTGGAAGGTTTCCCTCTAGACTGAGCCCTTCCGTGGTAGAGATCTTGTCTGCTCTTTCCGCCGGGCAGTGTACTGCCAGTACATGTCTGCATATAAATTAATATGTTTAAAATTATAATACAATTTTAAGAACAAATACTACTATGTTAATTAGTGGGAAGCAATGAGAACTCTTAAAATGTATTTTTCTCTTTCTGCTTTCCCCCTTTTACAGATAAACCTGAAAATTGGGATGTGTGGTATGAAAGCAAATTTGATGACTGTGATAAGGAGGCTTGCTTATCATTTTCAAAAGAAATTCTTTGTGCTCGTGCCACTGTGGACCACAATTATTATGCTGTTTGTCAGAACCTCTTATCCAGACATGCCACCTGGCGTGGCACTTCCGGAGGCCTGCTCCACGACCCACCGAGTGACATCGTCAGAGATGGCCGACTAGAGGCCTTGCTGGATGAGTGCGCCAACCCAAAGAAGCGCTATGGCAGATTCCAGGCTGCAAAAGAACTGCGTGAATATCTAGCACAATTAAGTAACAATGTGAGGTAGTCTATGGTGAACTTTACTTTTCTCCATTTAAGTAGCACTGGCAAAAATGAAACCACCAAAAAGTATCTAGAAAAAAGAAATTAGTAAGTAATACATTCAGAGGATAAACTTGCACTGATAGATCTTATGTTAACATCCATCAAAATGAGACATTACTTCAAAATCACATGATTCTTCTGCAGATGAGTTTGTTCTTACACTGTGGAGGCTTGAGCTGTCAGTGACTGCTTTGTCCGCCTGAACGCCTGAGTGGGTTAATGAATATTGTTATGCTATTGGAGATGAATCTGATAGTTACATTGGCTTGTGTATCAAAGGGTACTTGGTACTTGACTCAGTTTGCATTACTATCATGATTTTGTGAATCTCTTGCATTTACTTTGAATGTCAAGTTAGATTGGTCTGTTTTATAGGCCACTTTTTCCTTCTGATGTGTAGGGGTTTTTGTTTTGTTTTTCCATTTTTATGTTTTATTATTCAATTTTACACATTCGGGTTACTGTAGATATTCATTTAAATTTGGACTAGTTTCCATTCAGTGCTATGCGGTACACATTAACTGTTAGGGCAGGATTCCCAGGTTTACTGTGTTTTCTTCAGAAAGCTGAGTATTTTATTATGTAAATACTTTTATCCCCACTTTCTGTGGTTTCACCATTGCATGAGATCATTTAAGGTTATTTAATGGTTACATCACTCTATGCCAATAATTCTAAGTGTACACTAAACATGAAGTTTGGCATATGTAGCAAAATGTTATTTAAAAGGCTTTAAGAAGAGTGCTAGCAATCTTCACCTCAATGTTAATTTTGATTAAGGAAAAAAATAAACCAGTATTTTTAAAATGCTAACTAGTCCAAGATAGTAATGCATATGCCAAAGAAATATTAGACCTAGTTCCATGGGTAGGTTTTAAAATTGGTCACCGAATCATTCTTACTGTCCCATTCTTCCAGTACTTTAACTCGGTCATTATTCAGTTTAGGTCTCCCTGGTTGTTTTTTTATGTTGAGAAGTTAAGCTACTGCTTCCTCGCATATGTAACTTTCAAGATACCTTACCATTCATTCATTGGTACTTTTGCAAAAATTAGAACCATAGTCCTTGTCTGAGTTTAATCAGGTATCATAATGTTTTAATTGATGGACTAGTAATTTTTCCTGTAAGCAGATGGTTTAGCCCGTCTGCCAAACTTGGTCTTCATTACCCAGTTTTTAAACATCAAAATTTAAGTATGTGGATAGAAATGAACAAACGTGTGAAATTTGTGGACTATTTTAAAAGTTACAATATATATTGACTATCACAAACAGTGATACTTTTCTGTTTGAAATCATTAAATTTGTTTATGGCAAAGTTTGATGTAGTGTACAGTATTTAGTTCTAGATTCACTTTATTCTTAATCATAAAGTGATTAAAATACACACAACCAAAGCCAGGTTTGTTTTTGTTTCTCCTCCATTCCTTCAGCAACTATTTATTGAACATCCACACTGTGCCAGGCACAGTGCTAGCTGCTACACACTGAACATGACATGGTTGTCACACACCTTCATGTTGGTATTTCCTAAGTTGGAGTAGCATTCGTTAAGTTAGGATGATGCTTTTGTGTTATTTTACTGTTGTAACGGAAATTCTACTTGTACCATCTGTAACTGGGTTACTATAAAAAGAGCAGTATGAAGTTAATAAAGGTGATCCCAGTTTAAAACTGGAAGAAGGGTAAGATCTCTCCATTATAAAATAGGTTGCAATAGGTTAACTTTTATACATCAGTACATTACCTATATCAACTAGCCCTCAAAGAAACATTTAAGTGCTAGAAATTTTTACTAACCTGACTTTTTACAACTTTGGAAAACTTTAGGGGAGTAAGTAAAATTACTTGTCAGACATTCGCCTCTTACTCAAAACTCCAAGTAAAATACACATTTTCAAAATGGACACCTTTTATATTGATAAATATTCATTGCAAACTTTAGAATGCCAATCACAGAGGGGTTGTCTTCCTGTGGTTTAGCAAACATTTATCTTACTTTTGGGAAGAGTGATTTGTGATTGCAGAACAGGAAGTGAGAAAACAGCTGCCAGCAGTGATTGCTACTGGAGGTAGTTTTTTTATAACTACCATTTTCCCCGTGAGATTATGTGGAATTTCTTTTATCTTTGAAAAAGGTTGAGGAGAAGATAGTAAAAGAATTAGGAATTTAAAATTACAGGGAAAAATATGTATGTGAAAAGCAATAAATATTTTGTTCACTTTGCTATCAAGATATTCACTATCAGATATTTATTATACAGCAGCAATTTATATTTTTAATCATTCCCCATTAATAGACACAGTAAAATATTTTTGAATCAGACATTTGGGGTTTGTATGTGCATTAAAATTGTCTTTTGTACTGTAAGTTACTGTTTGATTTGAATATTTTATCAGAACTGTCTCCCTGTGCCTTTACAATATAAAGTTGTTTCTACAACTTTAATGATCTTAATAAAGAATACTTTAAGAATCACACTTGTCAGACTATCTGTTAACTTCAAAGATCTAATTTTTCCTTGAGTGGAAAGTTGTGTAGATAAGTTATTTTTTTCCTCTTGCATGTATTTTGATACAATTTTTAGAAACTATCTGGTTGGATGTGAGCTGGACTTAAGGTATTTGTGTTTTCTGTTTTTCAGTGATCGTGACATTTTAAGCTTTTACTACTAAAATGGTATTAACACTTCATTATAGAATTTTTCAAATGTATCCAAGAGAATAATTAATGAACAATAGTGTAACTGTGGTTAATACTAACTTCGAAAGTTATCAACATGCTGAAACTTGTTTCATCTATACCTCAACCTACTTGCCTCCAGCTTATTTTGAGAAAATCGGAGAGAGATCGTTTGATTAAAATGTACACATTAGGTGTTTTCCCCTCCAGCAAAATCACAATACTATTTCACATCTAAAAAATTAGTGATACCTCAATGTCGCTAATACAGAAAAGCTCTCAAATACCACTGGTGTTTTCTCAAAAGCTCAAAATCCAATTATATAAGCCACTGGCTATATACAGGGGTAATTTGATGATCAATAAGCATAATAACTAAAATGGATCGAAACACATTAAATGTGAATTAGGCATTCAAAATGATAACAGCAACCAAAACCAAAACAAGTCAACTTAGTCATCTTTGGAAGGATATTGAGGAATTGTTCTGAAAGAATGGTAACTTGGAGAGAAAGAAGCATTTATCCTGCCTTACCCCAAGGTAGTCAAATAATTGAAAGCGAAGAATCTGTAGAATTATTCCAGTTAATAAATGCAGAAGGTGTGTTAGAATATCACTATTTTGCAGTTGCTAATTAATTGACAAAAGCTAGGCAGTGATCATCAATGGCTGCTAAAGCTATTAATTGAAAAGCTGATGAGGAACTTGGGCAAAGGCCTATCTTTACCTTAAGTGAACCTGTCTATTTTTTGCATCTAAGATACTCTTGGAATGTCAGCAACCTCCCTTTCCAGACCTTTCAGGGCACAGCCCACCCGCACCAGAGCAGGAGACCACAGAACCCCTTATTGTTACCTTGTTCCAATGCCACCTCTATGTGCTATAAATGTTAATTGTTAATTATCCTGTACCCACCAATGTAAAAGTATGTGTACCCCGAGATTTCCCCACTTTGCTTTCTCCCATCCCCTTAATCTACCACCAGTGGACTCCATGTAACCCTCCTTATGTCTCCTCCTTTGGTTCTAAAAAGTAAGCTGCAAAACTGCCATTCTCCAGAGAGTTTTTTCAGTTCATTAAGATTTTGCTTCCTGGCAATTGTCAGTTTGTCTCAAAATTCTCTACAGGATAGACGTTTCTTACCAAGACGCTAGGGATCATCCTCAACCTTTTAAATTTTTTTCCTTTCACTTTTCTTTATCCTACAAATAGTGTTGAAACTGTAGCTCATGCCTTGTACCCTAAGTTTTAAGAATATAGACTTGTAAGGAAGTCCACCTTGAAAGGTGAAAGACCATTAAAAATAAGCTCAACAGTTACTCAAACAGGTTTAGGATTTTGTTAACTTTAGCTTTCCTTTTCTATGTATATCACAGATGTATATTTCTATGTATATTTCATTTTCTGTGTAACTCAAAATATTGAAAACGGTCATCTATAGGATGTTAGATGAAGATACAACTAGCAGAAGCAATGTTCTTTCAATATTTCATTTTAATCCTGGAACAAAGTCAAAGACTAATGTCATTAAGTGGTCTAATTAATTTTTAATTTTTCTTTTTATATTTAAAGACATTAATTATTGGTTTTAGTTTTTGTAATGCCTTCATCCTTTTCTTCCCCTTTTTTTTGGGGGGAAGGGGACTTAGTTACCCCAAATTACCTAATTATACTTGTGGTATCCTAAGTTATCTTTCCGTTTTTTATATACTTGTGAAGTTTTGGTTGCTGGGAAGGGAGTGGTGAGGAAAACACACCCACCCCAAATTATTTTCTGAGACTTGCTTTAAAAGATGTGTTTTCAGTTGTCTCATCAATTCTGAAACTCAACCTTTTAGAGTTTTTTTCTTAATGCCTATATTTTTAGAATAACACCATGAGTTGAGTTTCTTTGATTTTTCTCACTTATTGGGACACTATGTTTTTTGTCATCCTTTTATGTAATGATTTTAAGACATAACTTATTTTCAAATGGGAAAGTAGAATACGGTAAGAATTAGGAGAAGTTACAGACAAGATTTTGGTCTTATGAAACTAGTTAATGATGCTGATGTACTCATAGTGAGATACAAATTTTTTTTTTTCAGTATCAGATGTACAAAGCAATGTAATAGTTAGACATTTACACCCCTCACAAAATGATGTCAGACTGAGAAAGACAGATACTGTATGATCTCACTTAGATATGAAGTTTTGAGGATAGTTCTCTTCCTCTAGCACTAACATTCTTCGAAAAGTAGTTTGCTGTTCTTAAAGCCATAAATAGAAATCAAACACTTGTTCATTCCACATGGAAATAAGTTTCTCTGATGTCATTTGAGACAAGGCAATTAAAAAAAGGAAAGCCATCTTTGAACTGTTAAAAATACGTACTTCGATGTTCCTGAGAAGGAGAGTGAGTCTCTTCACACTTGCCAGTTCTCATCTATGAGACAGTGTACATATTACGCAGAATTTCCTGACTCTTAACTGGACAGATGGAGTAATGTTTGGGCAAACACTTCGTAAGTTGTCACATGCTATACAAATGTATTGTAATAGCATATTAACAGTGATGCTCTGCCCAGAGAGAAAAGAAAATTTATTCAAGGATTAAATAATACGCTTCTTGCTTCCTGGCAGTGCATAGCCACCAATGTGAGGACTGGAAACTAGTTTTAGTAGGGGGAGAGGCAGCATATATTTTTAGAAAACTTCCTATGGTTTAGGTGAAACTGCCAAAGGTGAGTCAGCATGAGAATTTAGTTTCTAGTTTCTTGTGCTTTATAGGATAATTGATATCAGCAAGGGAAAAAATAATTCAAACTTTTTTGGGGAAGGAGGACTGATCCAAGACTATTTACTATTGTCAGATTCTCATTCTTGAAGCTTAATTTTTCCATCTCTTTTATTGAACTACCCAAAATAAGAAAAAATGTCACTTACCACGATCCTTAAGGTACAGCTACTTGTTTTCAGCTCATTTATTATAAGTTGTCTTTAGTTTATCTGATCAAAATTAAATGAAACCAGGATCTATAAATTAAGTCTTACTGACAGTTCTCAAGAGAGGAAACACAATGGGAGCTAACATAGCAAAATTTATAAGCTCATTAATAATCAAATAATAAACTATCATCTCTACCCTCCTCATGGGAAGGACACAGTACCAGTAAAAATGGTGGAAAATCAAATGAAGTTCTTTTCTTGGCAGAATGTGAATCTTAGGCAAAGATTTAGTAGAGGGACAGGAGTTGCTAGGAGGCAAAGAGAAGACCCTCTGGATGGATCCAGACATTTTCTTTGCCCTTCTTGATGTCTACAATACACAATACTTTTCAGAAGGAATACATGAATATATGCCCATTAATATGCCCATAAATGCAATCCAAAACAAACAGAATTAACAGTAGTTAAATTCTGTTTGTTTTGGATTGCATTTATGTAAACGTACAAACAGATTTTTTATATAATGGAGTTCACACTAATAGGAATCATATGAGTCTTCAATTGGAATTTTTTTTTTTTTTAAGATAGGCCTCAGAGCCTATCAGTCTAAACTGCTCCACTTCATTCTTCTAAATCAGAGGCTGGCAAGCATCTTCTTTAAAGGCAAGATAATAAATATTTTAGACTTTGCAGCCATGTGGCCTTGGTTGCAGTCACTGAACTCTATCATCATATAGCACAAAACCAGCCATAGAAAATACATAAACTTAGGAACAAGGTTGTGTTCCTGTGGGGGCAGAGCCCCAAAAAGTAGTTTCCAGGCTCTCAGCCTCACATAGACAGGTGCTGGCTCAGGTAGTAAATGGCCATCAACTGTGATTGCATGGCCATCAGCTGTGGCTAGTTGGCCGTCAGCTGTAACCAGTGAGCCATTGGCCACTAATATAACTGCTGTGGCTACGCTAGCAGAGAGAGAAGAAGAGAGAATGGGGCTAGCAAGAAGATGGCGGCTGGGCTGGCAAGCGCGGATGGCGGTTTGCGGACAGTGTGGATCCAGCCTCCAGTGAGAGTATAGTGCCGCCAGAGAGAATATAGTGGTATGACTCCCCTACCTATGGCTCCGTGGGTGTTCCTTTTTGGCCTCACCATATCCTGCGTTCTTGTATGGGGAGTGGGACCAGAGACCCTGCAGGCCTCCCCGCACGACAAATGGCACAGCGAGCAGGGTCTCCCGCATGACAGTTCCAATAAGGCTTTATTTGTAAAAATAGGCCAGGTTTAGCCCATGGCCCAGTTTGCCCACCCTGTTCTAAATTATTCTGTAGTATTTCTGCATAAAAAGTAGCCATGATAGTGTCTGATTAACTAGAAAAATAAAACAAAGTATGGCAATGGCTACTTTTTCACTATTACACACCCATGTTATGAATATCTGTATACAAATAACCCTGTGTACGTTTGAGTACTTTAGGAAGTGGAATTGCCAGGTCAAAGGTGTGCATATTTAAATATGTAAATATCAATTCCAAATTCTCCCAAAACCTTTATCAACTTATATTCTCCAAAACAGTGTATGGAAATTGGCTTCTTAACACCTGCCAACACTATTATTTATGTATTTATTTTTTTACCAATATGTGCAAAATACCATTACCCTCATTTTTATTTGCAGCTGCTTAATAATGCATTGATGAGGCTTGAGAGGATTAATAACACCACCTTACCTTCTTGCCTAACTTAGAATTAATTAAGAGGCAGATGCAGGAATCAAGAAGGTGGAGAATATCACCAACACTATTGATAAAGCTACCGGACAGCATGGCCTACATTCAGGATGACAAGTTTTTCAAATACCCTACCATTAATCTTCCCCGCTTTTATCACAGGCAGAAAGACCTTCTGCCACTGGCAATCTCTCCCTGGAAAACACACATGGAGAAGAAGAGAATTTGTGATTCGGAGGACAGTTGCATCCTAAAAAGAAAGAGAAAGTGGTTGAATTGCCCACCTCTTGTTCCCTTTCCCAAACTCACCAATTAGATGAGCCACTGGGGGAGGGGAGAAGACCCAGAGTGCGACTCTTAGGCAGTCATTCCACCTGGAAATGTGAGTTGGAAGTCAGTGTCTTCCAACAACACTGCAGCTCCAGCCTTAATGAGGCTAACCATCTTTCCATGAAGTTTGATAGTCATTAAATTTTTTTGTGAACTGCTTTTTTTTTTTTGCCCACTTTTAAAAGTTGGTTTGTTTATATTTTTCTATTGCATTGTAGGGGTGTTCCATATATTAAGGGTATTAATTTTTGGTTGGTTGTTGCAATTACTGCATTACCGCAATTACTGTAATTAAATCTAACATGACTTTTGTAAGATATCATTATTTTATTTACTCCTAAGTAGAGGGAGGTTAAAAGAAAAACAAGCGATGTCACAGTAAGTCTTATCACTTAAAATTTTTATTTTGTATGTATTGATAGAGGTTGCTTAGACTTTTTGGTATGTATACTTAAAACGGAAATCATAAGCAAAATAGATGGGCTAAGGTATTTGCAAAACAGTTTATATTCGGTCACCCACTCTCTTGACTGACATTTTTTTGTTTAGAGCGAGCCCTCACTGTGCATATTTTCCACACTGTTTGTCATCCTGTGTGTCGTCAAAGGTATGGGTACAGCCACATTTCTCCAAAGAGCCCATCAGTGCTGCCTCCAGAATTTTTTTCCAACCCGTAGCCTGACCAATTCTGTGTTTCGATGCTGGCACTTTCTTGAACTTAGCAGTAGATGTAACAAGTTTTCAGACACAAAAAAATAGGACCTGTATTTCCTTCCTTCAATGGTTGTTGAACACTGTGTTGACTGAAGTGTTTAGGAGCAGCACCTTTCCAATAATAAAGGGAATAACAGCCAAGTTTGAACTTGTGCAGGCTATGGTTCCATTTCACAAGTACTGCCTGGCAGACAGCAAGTGTAAGACACCACTGATTGCAAAACAAATTTGATTTCAGGTATGTTAAAATTTGAAGAAATGTTTGTTATAACTGATGAATTAGAGTGCTTTTTAAAAAGTTTGTCATTCATCTTTCCCCCCTCTTTTTATGGTAAAATGTATAAAACAAAATTAGTGATTTAACTATTTTAAGTGGTATTAATTACATCACAATGTCATGCAACCATCATCACCATCTATTTCCAAATTGTTTCATCACCCCCCAAAATTCTGTACCCATTAAGCAATAGCTCCCCATTTTCCTTATTCCCAGCCCCTAGTAATTTCTAATCTGTCTGTCTCTATGAATTTGCCTAAGAATTATATATATTTGTCCTTTTGTGCCTGGCTTCTTTCACTTAGCATATTTTTTTGAAGGTTCATCCATGTTGCAGCATGTGTCAGAATTTTATTCCTTACTGTGGCTGAGTAACATTTCACTGTATGTAGATGCTACGTTTGCTCATCCATCCATTAGTTGATGGATACTTGAATTGTTTTCATCTCTTGGTTATTGTGAAAAATGCTGAAATGGACACTGGTATACAGATGTCTGTCTGAGTCCCTGTGTTCAATTCTTTGGGATATATGCTGCGGAGTGGATTGCTGGGTTACATGGGAATTCTATGTTTAACTTCTTTAGAAACCTCTGAAAATATTTTTTAACTCTAACATCTGATTGATGTCGTAGAGATGAGAAGAAGACTGCCCATTATTGTTCCAGAACTGGCAAGGGGGCAGTAATGACTGTGAGTGAACAGGGAGCAGTGCCTCTTCAACAGTGTCCATGCAAGTTTATGTTTTATAAGTGCAAGAGCTACCAGAGCTTCTTCAATTATATCTTTAGAAATAAATAGTAGCTATTGTGAATAAATCTAATGAGTAAGGATATGCCCAGAATTACTGAAAAATTGATCTTTTTTGAGAAACCACAGGGATGACTTGAGGCCTGGGGAAATAAAGAAGCTAGTATCAGATGGAAACAAGAGAGAGAAGGAACAATTAATTTAAATCTATTAATATTAACATCATTTAAAATAATACCACCGTCATGTACACACACTAAGTGACAGGCATTATACTTAACACTTTACAGTCATGCCTTGCTTAATGATGGGGATACATTCTGAGAAATGCGTTGTTAGGCGATTGTGTTATTGTGCGGACATCACAGAGTGCACTTACACCTGGATGGCACAGCCCACTGCACTCCCAGGCGTATGGTATAGCTTATTGCCCCTAGGTTACAAGCCTGTACAACATGTTACTGTACAAAACAATATGAAGTTAAATCAAACACAAGTTAAAATGATGCAATCAAGAGACTCAGTAAACACCAGATGTATGTAGCTCTGCCAGAATGACATTGCATACCGTTTGAAAGCAAACTTTTTTTTATAAGTACACTGTAAAATAACAAAAAGTATAGTATAGTAAATACATAAACCAGTAACATAGTCGTTTATTATCACCAATATTATGTTATATAGTCATTTATTATTACAAATAGTATGTACTGTACATAATTGTATGCGCTATATTTTTATCCACTGGCAGTGCAGTAGGTTTCTTTACACCAGCATCACCATGAACACATAATGCTTTGCGCTACCATGTAACTTTGGCTATGATGACACTATGGCACCACATAGGAATTTTTCATCGCCATTATAATCTTATGAGAACACCGTGCTATGAGTGGTCTGTTATCGACCCAAATGTTGTAAGATGGCGCATAAGCTATTATCCCAGAGGTTAAGTGCCTTATCCAAGGGCACAGAGCAAGTAAATCGCAGAGACGGGAGTTGAATTCAGGGCTCTGCTTCCAGTTGTCGCTCTCCTCCAGACCTCACCGTGCCACACTGGCCATATAAGTCCCCTGTGTGCAACTCTTTTTCTGCTCACCACTCGTTCCTGTCTGCAGTCCTCAGGAAGAGTGAGTCCCCTCTTACCCTTGCAGGTTTGCCTTGCCCTTCCTGGGACTGGCCGTCCTTCAGTTGTGATCCTGCCCAGAGCTGCACAACCCCTTCATGTTGTCTGGTGTGCAATGAGTGAGGAATGTAGCTTCGTCCCCAAATGCTGAAACCATCCATCATGCTGCTGCATGAATTTGCTTTCTTCTAAACTTTTTGTCTACTTTCTGCGTGCCTCAGTGGCAAATTCCTATCCAGGTACATAAGGCAGCCTCCTGTTATCACAGGAGGAATAAAACAATGGGAAGCTTATGAGGGTGCCTTTCTAAAGTACGCCCACCAACATACCTCACCCTGCCCTCTCTGCAGACCATGTCTCTATTCCTCATTATTTGTTTGTTTATATTTTCTATTTCAAAGATCGTCTCTCTTATCAAGGGATCTTTTGCCCTTGAGATTGCAGCTTCCGCTACAGTGTATCTCAGATCTGTTATAGTTTCTCTTTTTCCAGTTACTCTGAGAGTTACATTTGCACAGAGCACTTATACCATACTAATGTTTTGATAAAATGATTGTCATAATAATATTCAACAAAATACATCTTCACTGATTTCCTTCTCAAGAACCCATACTTATTTTGTATTGTCTCAAACTTACGCCCAGTTCTTTCCTGAAGACCATTAGAGGGCCGAGCCGCAGAGGAGGAACACTACCCAGGAGTGAGGGTCAGGCTTCAGGGCACAGAGAAAGCATCGTCGAGAGATGCTGGCTGACAGCCAAGCTGAGATACGGGATGATATTTCAAAGAATTAGAAAAACTAGACATCTCTTTAAGGGATTGATTTTAAAAAAAGGTGGTCCATACATGGAGTAAAATACTATGATACTTTCTGGTATTAAACATGATAACACAGGTATCTATTAATGCACGTGGAAGCAGGTGAATCCAGGTTTTGTGGGGCCTGAAGTTTACACAATTTAGGGACTGTCTTTAGTAGAAAAAAAAAGATTCAGATACTTGGAAGGGGGTCTATGCCTATGTGGGGCTTTGAAGCTTCATAAATACATTTCATGATAGATTTCTGAGCAGCATGTAAAACTGTATTCTTATTTAAGAAAAGCCTAATAGGCTATGCAGAGGACTTTTAATATCTTTGTATATTTATTTTTATACACACATATGTGTGTATATGCATATATATGTGTGTTTGTGCATTTCAAGTGTATATGTGTATGTATATGTGGGAATATATGTATTTAAATATATATACATATATACATATATATATATATATATATATATATATATACATATATATATATATATATATATATATATATATATATATATATATGAAGGTCAATGTGTCATCCAGACTTTTTCAATCCCAAAGGGCAGATTAAGAGACTCCAAGGTTGCAGGATGGAAAGATGGAAAAGCAGGTGGAAATAAAGTTTAAACGACAGAACAGGAAACTACAAGAATTCCCCAAGTTTGTTTGTTTATTTGTTTGTTTATTTTATAAGCTTTTAGAGTTATGGAAAGGTTGCAAAGATAGCATAGAGAGTTCCTAATAAACCCTCATCCAGTTTCCCCTGTTATCAACATGTTTTATTACAATGTAAGTTTGTGACAACTAAGGACCCAACATTGGTACATGAACTAGACTCCATACTTCATTTGGATTTCGCTAATTTTGGCCTAATGTCCTTTTTCTGTTCCAAGATATCCCATTACACTCAGTCCTCATGTATCCCCAGCCACCTCTAGTCTATGACTGTTTCTCAAACTTTCCTTGATTTGAACGACTTGGATGTTTGGAGGGGTACTGTCTGATGGTCTTCTTATGCTTAGACGAGGGTTATGGGATTTTGAAAGGATGACCACACAGATGAAATGCCCCTCTCATTAATCACACTGAGGCTCAGTTTACCAGCAAGACTTCTCACTGATGATGTTGACCTTGATCATCTGCCTGAGGCGGTGCTTGCCAGGCTTTTCCTCTGGGAAGTTACTTTTTTTCCTTTCCTGTTTATTCTTTTTTTATTCTTTTTAAATTTATTGGGGTGACAATTGTTAGTAAAATTACATAGATTTCAGGTGTACAATTCTGTGTTACATCATCTATAAATCCCATTGTGTGTTCACCACGCAGAGTCAGTTCTCCTTCCATCACCATATATTTGATTTCCCTTACCCTCATCTCCCACCCCCAACCCCCCTTACCCTCTGGTAACCACTAAACTATTGTCTGTGTCTATGAGTTTCTGTTTCTCATTTGTTTGTCTTGTTCTTTTGTTGCTTTTGGTTTATATACCACATATCAGTGAAATCACATGGTTCTATGCTTTTTCTGTCTGACTTATTTCGCTCAGCATTACACTCTCAAGATCCATCGATGTTGTCACAAATGTTCCTATATCATCTTTTCTTACCGCCGAATAGTATTCCATTGTGTATATATACCACAACTTCTTTATCCATTCATCTATCGAAGGATATTTTGGTTGTTTCCATGTCTTGGCCACTGTAAACAAAGCTGCAATGAACATTGGAGCACACGTGTCTTTATCTCTAAATGTTTTCAGATTTTTTGGGTAGATACCCAGGAGAGGGATTGCTGGGTCATATGGCAATTCTATTCGTAATTTTTTGAGGAACCTCCACACTGCCTTCCATAATGGCTGCACCAGTCTGCATTCACACCAACAATGTACGAGGGTTCCTTTTTCTCCACAGCCTCTCCAACATTTGTTACTATTTGTCTTGTTGATGATAGCCATTCTGACTGGGGTGAGGTGATATCTCATTGTGGTTTTGATTTGCACTTCTCTGATGATTAGTGATGTTGAGCATTTTTTCATATGTCTATTTGCCATTTGTATGTCCTCTTTGGAGAAATGTCTCTTCAAGTCCTCTGCCCATTTTTCAATTGGGTTGTTTGTTTTTTTGTTGTTGAGTTGCATGAGTTCCTTGTATATTCTGGATACTAGCCCCTTATCGGAGGCACTGTTTGCAAAAATCTTCTCCCATTCAGTTGGTGGCCTCTTTATTTTGTCAATGGTTTCTTTTGCTGTGCAGAAGCTTTTAAGTTTCATATAGTCCCATTCGTTTATTTTAGCTTTTACTTCCATTGCCTTTGGAGTCAAATTCATAAAATGCTCTTTGAACCCAAGGTCCATAAGTTTAGTACCTATGTTTTCTTCTATGCAGTTTATTGTGTCAGGTCTTATGCTTAAGTCTTTGATCCATTTTGAATTAACTTTGGTACATGGTGACAGATAGCAGTCCAGTTTCATTCTTTTGCACGTGGCTATCCAATTCTCCCAGCACCATTTATTGAAAAGACTGTCTTTCCTCCATTGTATGTTTTTAGCTTCTTTGTCAAAAATTGTCTGTCCTTATTTATGTGGTTTTATTTCTGGGTTCTCAATTCTATTCCATTGGTCTATGTGTCTGTTTTTCTGCCAATACCATGCTGTTTTGATTATTGTAGCCCTGTAGTACAAGCTAAAGTCAGGGAGTGTGATACCTCCATTATTGTTCTTTTTTCTTAAGATTGCTTTGGCTTTTCGGGGTCTTTTGTGGTTCCAAACAAATCTGATGATTTTTTGTTCTATTTCTTTTAAAAAATGCCATTGGGATTTTGATGGGGATTGCATTAAATCTGTATATTGCTTTGGGTAATATGGCCATTTTAACTATGTTGATTCTTCCAATCCTTGAACGCGGAATGTCTTTCCATTTCTTGGTGTCTTCTTCAATTTCTTTAAAAAATGTCTTATAGTTTTCAGCATATAGGTCCTTCACATCATTGGTTAAGTTTATTCCTAGGTATTTTATTCTTTTTGCTGCAATTGCAAAAGGAATTGTTTTTGTATTTCTTTTTCTGAGATTTCACTGTTAGTATATAGGAATGCAATGGACTTTCGTACATTGATTTTGTAGCCGGCAACTGTACTATATTCGTTGACTGCTTCTAATAGCTTCTTGGTGTAGTCTTTAGGGTTTTCTATATATAGCATCATGTCATCTGCAAAGAGTGATAATTTAACTTCTTCATTCCCAATTTGGATTCCTTTTATTTCTTTCTCTTGCCTGATTGCTCTCTCAAGGACTTCCAACACTATGTTGAAAAGCAGAGGTGATAGGGGACAGCCCTGTCATGTTCCTGAACGTTCAGCAAAGGGCTTCAATTTTTCTCCATTAATTATGAGATTAGCTGAGGGCTTGTCATATATGGCCTTTATTATGTTAAGGTATTTTCCTTCTATACCTATTCTATTAAGCGTTTTAATCATAAATGGATGTTGTATCTTGTCAAATGGTAGTTCTGCATCAATTGATATAATCATATGATTTTTGTCCTTTATTTTCTTTATGTGATGTATCACATTGATGGATTTGTGGATGTTGAACCATCCTTGTGCCCCAGGGATGAACCCCACTTGGTCGTGATGAATAATCTTTTTAATGCATTGTTGTATTCGATTTGCTAGAATTTTGTTTAGGATTTTTGCATCTGTATTCATCAGAGATATTGGTCTGCAGTTTTCTTTTTTTGTGTTGTCCTTACCAGGTTTTGGTATCAGGGTAATGTTGACCTCATAAAATGAGTTAGGGAGTACTGTCTCTTCTTCACTGCTTTGGAAGAGTTTGAGCAGGATTGGTATTAGATCCTCTTTGAAGGTTTGGTAGAATTCACTAGTGAAACCATCTGGTCCCTGACTTTTGCTTTTGGGAAGGTTTTGGATGACTGATTCAATTTTGTTACTGGTGATAGATCTGTTTAGATTTTCCAGTTCTTCAAGGTTCAGCCTTGGAAGGCTATATGTTTCTAAGAACTTGTCCATTTCTTCTAGGTTATTGAATTTGGTGGCATATAGTCCTTCGTAGTATTCTTAGATGATCCTTTGTATTTCTGTGGTGTCCGTGATAACTTCCCCTTTTTCATTTCTGATTTTGTTAATTAGTGTCTTCTCTCTTTTTATCTTAGTGAGCTAGCCAAAAGTTTGTCAATTTTGTTAAGCTTTTCAAAGTAATAGCTCATTGTCACATTAATTTTTTCTATTGTCTTTTTGTTCTCTATTTCATTTAGTTCTGCTTTGATTTTTGTTATTTCCTTTCTTCTGCTGATCTTGGGTTTCACTTGTTCTTCTTTTTCTAGTTCTTTAAGGTGTAATGTGAGGTTATTTATTTGAGATTTTTCTTGTTTCTTGAGATAGTCCTCTAATGAGATAAATTTCCCTCTTAAAACTGCTTTTGCTGCATCTCCCAAATTTTGGTAGGATGTATTTTTATTGCCATTTGTTTCTATGTATCTTTTGATCTCTCCTATAATGTATTCTTTGACCCAGTCGTTCTTTAAAAGTATGTTGTTTAATCTCCATGTATTTGTGTTTTTTTCCTGCTTTCTTTTTGCAGTTGATATCCAATTTCAAAGCCTTGTGATCAGAGAATATGCTTGGCATGATTTCAGTCTTCTTAAATTTGCTGAGACTGATTTTATGTCCCAATATATGGTCTATCCTTGAGACTGTTCCATGTACACTAGAAAAAAATGTATAGTCTGATGTTTCAGAATGAAGTTCTCTATATATGTCAATTATGTCCATTTCATCTAATGTGTCATTTAGGGCTGCTATTTTGTTATTTATTATCTGTTTGGATGATCTATCCATAGCTGTCAATGATGTATTTAAGTCCCCTAGTATAATTGTGTTTTGGTCAATTTCTCCCTTTAGTTCTGTTAGTAGTTGCTTGGTATATTCCGGTGCTCCCTGATTGGGGGCATAAATATTGATGACTGTTATGTCTTCTTGTTGTATAGTCCCCTTTACCATTATGAAATGTCCATCTTTGTCTCTTGTTATCCTTTTCACCCTGAAGTCTGTTTCATCTGATATCATTATGGCTACACCTGATTTTCTCTGGGTACCATTTGCTTGGAGTATCAATTTCCACCCTTTCACTTTGGGTCTATGCTTGTCCTTGTAGCTGAGATGTGTCTCTTGGGGACAGCATATGGTTGGGTTTAGTTTTTTGAGCCAATCTGCTACTCTGTGCCTTTTTATTGGTGAGTTCAGTCCATTTACATTTAGGGTGATTATTGATATGTGAGGATTTCCTGTCATTCTATCTTTCGTTTTCTGGTAAGGCTGTGTTGCCATTGTTTCTTTGCCTTTTTGTTGTTGTCTATTATTTCTGTGTGGTGGTATTCTGTGATGCTTCCCGTTGTTTCTTCTTTTATTACAGTATATATTTCAGTTCTGGATTTTTTTGTTTTTTTTTTGAGTGGTTACCCTTAAGTTTATGTAAAAGAAAGTTTGATATTTAGAGTACTCCATTTTCTTCAGCACGCTTACATTCTCCATTCCCATATTCCAGTTCAGGCCTTTACTCTCCCCCTTTTTATGTTTCGGTTGCCACAAATTGTCCCTGTTGATGGTGGTCAAATAGCCTCCTTTAGTATTTCTTGTAGTGCATGTCGTGTGTTAGAAAATTCCCTCAGCTTTTGTATGTCTGGAAAGGTCTTTATTCCTCCTTCATATCTAAAGGATATCTTGGCTGGATATATTTTCTTGGCTCATACTTTCTTTCAATAGTTTGAATATTTGGTTCCACTCCCTCCTGGCTTGTTTAGTTTCTGCTGAAAAATCTGATGATAATCTAATGGGCTTTCCTTTGTAGGTTACCGTCTTCTTTTCCCTGGCTGCTTCGAGGATTCTGTCTTTGTCATTGATTTTAGACAGCTTCAATACAATGTGCCTTGGAGAAGGCCTGTTGGGGTTGAGGTAATTAGGTGTTCTATTTGCTTCTTGGATTTGAGGATCCAATTCTTTCCACACGTTTGGGAATTTCTCATCAACAATTTGTTTGAATATATTCTCTGTTCCCTTCTCTCTTTCTTCTCCTGGTATGCCCATTATTTTTATATTGTTCTTTCTGATTGAGTCAGAAAGTTCTTGTAGAGTTCTTTCATTTCTTTGAAGTCTCAAGTCTCTTTCTTCTTCCATCTGTGTAACTTCCAGGTTTCTATCTTCAATGTCACTGATTCTTTCCTCCATCTGGTCAACTCTACTACCTAAGGTGGTTATTTCATTCTTATTTTCTTCTATTGAATTCTTAATCTCCAGAAATTCTATTTGGTTCTTTTTTAAAATTTCAATCTATTTCGTAAAATGTTCATGTTGTTCTTTGATTGTGTTTCTGAGTTCATTAAATTGCGTTTCTGTGTTTTCTTGTAGCTCGTTGAGTTTTTTCAGAACTGCAGTCTTTAATTCTCTGTCATTTAAATCACATATTTCCGTATCTTTTAGTTCATTTTCTGGAGAATTTTCACTTTGTTTCTGAGCTGTCTTGTTGCCTTGGTTATTCATGGCAATTACTGATTGATTGTTTCTCTTCCTAGACAGCTACAGGAGTGGCTTCTGCAACAGGTTGATAGGAAGAGATCTTTCTTTTGTTTCCAGTACTTGTTGTAGAATGTTTTATTTTCTCTCCGACTGCGGCCTTTTTTTTGTCTCTCACACGGTAGTGCTATGTTTTCTCTGTACTATTCCATCTTCTCACAGAATGGGGGATTCCCTGGGAGACGGGCTTCTCCTCTGTTCATAGTTCGCCTGGTTCACAGGGTGCAGTGTCCGTTTGGGTATGCGGAGAGCTTTTGAAGTTCCAAAGGTCTTCCTGCACCAGATTCAGAGCCCGAATGTTTCAGCAGTTCTGTTTACTCCTACAGGGATCCGCCCAGATAGGTGGGACCAGGGGCAGGGTGAGTTGTGAGAGGTGGCCCAGAGCAATAGCTGCGACCACCACCATAGCTGGTCCTGCTTCCACAGTTCCCTCCCCTTTGCCTGAACTAGTTGGGCTGGGACTCTGGGTCTGCGGTCCACAGTTCTCAGAACAGCAAATATTCTGTACTTTTGATCTGTCACTGCTATTGTTCTGCTTCTAGCACTGGACAGGTGGGTGCGGGGTGAGCTCTGGGAGGGTAGGGAGAGGGCTGCTAGTCTCAGTGCCTAAGGCTTCTGTTCTCTGCTGGGCAGTGAGGGCTTAAACCACCGTTTTCAGCCTTCTTTCCTCAGTCTCTTCTCCGAGGTCCCTGCCGTGAATGTTGGGTTCAGCTGTGTTATATGCTGCCCCCTCAGCCCTGTGGGCCATAAGCAGAGCCCTTGCGGTTGGAGTTCTTCCCTCTCCCGCAGCTGCAGTTGTTCTGGGATGCAGCAAGCTCGGAGCACTGAGCTAGGTCTGCGTCCCGCACCCGCGCGGCTCCGTTTCCGCACTTCTCCCTTCCCACCTCCCCCCCGCTCTCGGGATTCGCCCACCTTTGTGTTAATTCAGTAGTGGGCCTCTTCGTCTTACCTGTCTGCTGTGTAGGGAGTCCTTTGTGGAGTTATTTTTGTTCGATTCTTTGTAAATTCCAGGGGTGATTTACAGAGGCTTACCTCATGCCGCCATTTTGTTCTCCTGTTTATTCTTTGGAAGCAGGTCACTATGCACAGTGCACTCTGAAGGTTTGGGGAATTAAGCTGCGTCCTTCAGAGGAAGAGTAGCTACGTACAATTTTTGGAATTCTTTTGTATAGTAGATTTGTCTCTTGTCCCCCACATATGTATTTAATCATTTCTTTATATAAGTACAAACTCATGGAGATTGATTTTATGTTTTAGGGTTATAACCTAATAACCGTATTTATGTTTTTTTTGCTTGACTTGTTCCAGCTTTGGCAATTGGGAATTCTTTAGGTTGGCTCCTGCATCCTTTTGACATGCTCGCATTGTTTTTTTCAGCATTTCCATACTTTACGGCACTACAAAATGCTCCAGGCTCGTCTTGTATATTCCCTGCCCCAGCCGTTTCTCCTAAGAGCACTGGTTCCTTAATTGGAGAATGACATAGAAAGAAAGATGTAGGCCCTTGGTGTGCTTCTTGCTATAGGACTGTCATTGCTTGTAAGTCCCCTCAAGGGCCACAGCTAGAAACTTATGTATGTGTATTAACATACATGCACACTGTGGGGACAGAGCCCCAGAAAGTAGTTTACAGGCTCTCGGCCTCACATGGAGGGGTACTGGCTCCTGTGGTGGATGGCCGTCAGCTGTGGCTGATTGGCCATTGGCTGTGGCCGATTAGCCGATTGGCTTCTTGTATAACTGCTGCGGCTACGGAGGAGAGCCGAGGACTGCCGAGGACTGCCGAGGACTGCCAAGGATTGCCGAGGAGCCGAGCGGAAGAGGAGAGCCGAGGAAAGCGGAAGAGAGGAGAGAAACAGAGTCGAGGAGAGTGGAGGAGAGTCCTCGGTTGGTTGGCGGAAAGGCTGACGGCAGGTTGCACGTCCGGTGGGCCCAGCCTCCAGTGAGACCATAGTGGTATGACTCCCCTACCTATGGCTCCATGGGTGTTCCTTTTTGGCCTCACCATATCCTGTGTTCTTATGTGGGGAGCGGGACGAGAGACCCCACAGGCCGCCCAGCACGACAAATGGCGGAGCGAGCAGGGTCTCCCGCATGACAACACATATGTATATGCAGATATCTATAGCTGTGTATCTATCCATCTGTATCTATGTTAAGCTAAATATGATTTCTTCCCGATGTCTCCAAATGTAACCCAGGACCACAAGGTTTGTTAGCCTACCCCCACCCGCCTTCCCTCCCACCCCGTTGGTAGCCTCCTTCTCCAACAGTGACACACCTGGCTGCCCCCCATCTGCCATGCCTTTATTTACTCACTTAGTCTCAGTAGATCTACCAGTACAGTATTGCTAACCCACACCCCCACAGGAAGCACAGTGTTTATGCACCTTTCCTGTTATCTTTAGTCCTACATTTTCTAAGCAAAATACCATTTTCCAAAGTTAGTACAGTTTAGCACCTTTTCTTTAAATGCCAGTTGTTTTTTTATTGGGAGCTAGCCCCCCAGGTGTGAGGAAAAATGCATTAAGGATATCATAGATGATTGTTTGTAAAGATGGCTCATGAATTCCTCCCACTTTGTATACAAGCCCCTTCACGATGTGACTTTTCTCCTCCTCCCATGAGAAGTAGGTTCTGTTTCCCCACTCCTTAGTCCTGGGACTGGCTTTGTTATTTGCTTTGGCTGGTAGAATGTGGCAGAATGGTGTGACTTTGAACCTAGACTTTGAGAGGCCTCATAGTGCCTGCTCTTGGCATCCTGGCACTGCTGCTGCTGCCCTGGGAAGGAGCCAGAGCACAAAGCCTGGAGACATGGAGCCCAGCTGACAGGCGGCACCCACTTCCAGATACGTCTGTGAGGCCACACAGTGTGCCGCCTCAGCCAAGCCGACCAGTTCCTGCTGCCATGTGACTGACCTGGCAAAAGCAATACGAGAATTGCCCGGATGAGGCAGCCTAAACTGCTGACTCACTGACTCATCGGCAAACAAAATGGCTTATATTTTTAAGTCATTAAGTTTTGGAGCATTTTGTTCCACAGTAATAGATAGATGATTCAGACACTGTTGCAGTCTGGACATTTTTTAACATTCAAGGAGGTTCTATATCTTACCCAGATAAGTGTTTAGAATGTTCCCAATAGGCTTTATGAGACCAGCCAACTTAAAGCATTGCAGGTCACATGATAAACGGCACTGCTATTTCTATAAACAAATATTGAAGTCAAGCCATTTACTTTGTTTCTCCAACATGTATGATTTTCATAAAGACTCCTGATGCTAGCTGGAGCTTCTGATCTTCAGAACATCAAAGGATAGCTAAAGGTTCCATTCAGGTAAATAAATGGCTGGTTAGAGCTTCCAATTCGTAGCACTTCCTCAGCCATCATGCTGTCTTTGCTGCCTCTTGGTAAACTTATTTTAAATTTCTACATCCCGTTTTAAAACTGAAAGGTTTCCACATTTCTTGTTTATTCTCAGCTTTTCTGTCCTTTCTCTTGCTTCCATTTGTATATAGGTTATTATGTGTGTTGTTTTGTGTGTTTTGTTTTTGGTAGCTTTGCCTAATGCTTTGGCTATTTTTCTCCAATATCTGCCTGGTCAGCTGGGACCTGCTACAGATCAGCGAGGACCATGCTGACACAGAGCTTCTCAGGAAGGTCACCTCTCCAGTCCTGCAGATCACCCCATGGTACTCAAAGCACGTTCCCTAACACATGGACTGCCACCTCTGTGAAGGAACATCAAAATGCAGGCAATACCTGGATTGTAGACAAAACTTAAACACATGATAAGACAGCCATAGAAAGAAATGGGTGTGTTACTCTTTAGTAGAGATAATTGAATATAACCACAAGGGATTACATCAGAGACCTTTAAAAACCCATAACTAATTCCTTTCAGAGTTTAGCACCAAAAGGAATGTTAGAGGTTTATTCTGGTAGTTTTTGAAATTATTACAGAGGGAAACTATTTGTAAACAAAATCTATTCCTGATTTTGTTTTTATTATATATTTGTACATGAGATTAAAGTTGATAAAGATTAAAGTTGATAAAGATATAGATTAAAGTCTATAATTCCTATCAAATACACTGAACTAAATTAACCAGTGGAAAGGAAAATGTGACATTTCTTTTACACATTATTACTGATCAATGAATAGATCATTGGTATTTGCTCCAATAGCACCCTATTAGAAATAATCAATGATATCAAGGTAAATATTGACAGAACCAGGAAAATGAACACATTATTATCAAAAGGTTGGCCATCAGATGAAAGCTATGATATAAATAACAGCTGGGCAATTTGAGAGCTAGATGCTTCCAGTATTATATTTGGAAAACAGTATAAGCCACTAGTATTTAAGAATGACAGACTGTCTAGTGAAACTTCTCTACCATCAGGAAGAAAATGCATGGGAACGCTGACCATGTGTGGCTACTCATCATTATATTGAATCACTGGGTGCATAGCTCAGAACTGCCGTTAAATAGAAACACTTGTATGGTAGAGTGAAAGTGGAGAAAGTGTTATAGTTAATTTTTGTTTAGATTGGCTTTAAAAAATATAGCTAACATACAATATCATATCAGTTTCAGGTGTACACCATAGTTATTCAACATTTATATACCTAAAGAAGTGATCACCGTAATAAGTCCAGCAACCATCAGACACCGTACCACGCTATCACAATATTATTGACTATATTTCCCATGCTGTACATTACATCCCCATGACTTATTTGTTTTATATATGGAAATTTGAACCTTCTATTTCCCTTCACCTTTTGTCCCTCTTCACTTAATTTTTCAATTACAGTTGACATTCAATATTATTATATATTAATTTCAGGTGTACAGAGTATAGTGGTTAGACATTTATGTAATTTAAGAAGTGAACCTCCTGACTAGTCTAGTACTCACCTGGCACTATACATAGTTATTACCACATTATTGTCTATATTCCATATGCTTTAATTTACACCCCCATTACTGCTTTGTAACTACCAATTTGTACTTTTTAATCCTTTCTCCTTTTTCACCCACCTCTAACCCCCCTCCCATCTGGCAACCATCAAAATGTTCTCTGTATCTATGAGTTTGTTTCTGTTTTCTCATTTATTTTGTTATTTAGATTCCACATATAAGCTAATCACATTGCATCTGTCTTTCTCTGTCTTACACTCCACTCAACACAGTACCCTCCAGGTCCATCCATGCTGCTGCAGATGGTAAGAACCCATTTCCTTCCCTGGCCAAGCAAATATTCCATTATATATATGTACACCTGTTCTTTATCCATTCTTCCATCGATGGACACTCACACTGCCTCCACATCTTGGTCATTGTAAACAATGCTGCAATGAACATACCGATGCACATGTCTCCTGAAGTAGTGTTTTTGTTTCTTCAGATAAATACCCAGAAATGGGATTACTGGTCCTTCTTTGTCTCTTGTTATAGCCTTTGTTTTATTTTGTCTGGTATAAGTATTGTTACTCCAACTTTGTTTGTTTGTTTGTTTCCTTTTTAATGAAATATCTTTTTCCCATCCCTTTACTTTCAGTTAGTGTGTGTCTTTCAATCTGAAGTTGTTTGTAGAGACCATATGTAACGGTTTGTTTTTTTATCCTTTCTGTCACCTTATGTTTTAAATTGTAGCATATAATCCATTTATACTTAAAGTAATTGTTGATAAATATGTTAGTTATTGCCATTTTATTCATATTTTTTATCTTTTTATTTTTCCAGCCTTAAAGAAGTCCCTCTAACATTGTTTGTAATACTGGTTTGGTGGTGATGAACTCCATTAGCTTTTTCTTGTCTGGGAAGCTCTTTATCTGGTTTTTGATTCTAAATGATAGCTTTGCTGGGTAGAGTAATTTTGGTTGTAGATCCTTGTTTTTCATCACTTTCAATATTTCGTGCCAATTCCTTCTGGCCTACAGAGTTTCTTTTGACAAGTCAGCTGACAATCATATGGGAGCTCCCTTATAAGTCACCACTTGTCTTTCTCTTGCTGCTTTTGGGATTCTCTCTTTGTCTTTAATCTTTGCCATTTTAATTATGATTATATGTCTTGGTGTGGGCCTGTTTGGGTTCATCTTGTTTGTGATCTCTGCACTTCCTAGGCTTGTACGTCTATTTCCTTCACCAGGTTAGGGAAGTTTTCAGTCATTATTTCTTCAAATACATTCTCAATCCCTTGCTTTCTCTCTTCTCCTTCCGGTACCCCTATGAAGTGAATATTGTTATGCTTGATGTTGTCCCAGAGGTCTCTTAAACTATCCTCATTTTTTTGGACTCTTTTTTTTCTTTTTGCTCTTCCAATTGGGTGCTTTATGCTACTTTGTCTTCAGATCTCTGATTTGATTCTCATCTAGTTTGCTGGTGATTCCTTTTAGTACATTCTTCATTTCAGTTATTGTATTCTTCATTTCTGACTGGTTCCTTTTTTACGGTTTCTCTGTCCTTTTTTATGCTTGTAATCTCTTTGATGAAGTGCTCATTAAGTTCCTTGAGCATCCTTATAACCATTGTTTTGAACCCTGTATCTGGTAGGTTGATGGATTCCATTTTGTTTTGTTCTTTTTCTGGAGTTTTCTCCCTTTCCTTCATTTGGGATGCATTTCTTTATTTCCTCATTTTGGTTGCCTCTCTGTGTTTGGTTATATGTATTACATAGGGCTGCTATGTCTCTCAGTCTTGCCTGGTGGCCTTATGTAGTAAGTGTCCTGTGAGGACCAGTGGCACGGTCTCCCTGGTCACCCGAGCCGGGTGCTCCAGTAGTGTCCCTTGTGTAGGTTGTGTGTGCCCTCCTGTTGTAGTTGAGCCTTGATTGATATTGGCATGCCAGTGGGTCGGATTGACCCTTAGGCTGACTGGCTGTGGGGTTTGGCTATCTCCATAGCTTATGGACTGCTGTGCAGTGGGCTTACTCCATGAAGTGGGAATCACCCCTGTGGGCTCTGGTGCCTTTTTGTGTGATGCTTGTAGAGCTAATTGGGTGATGCTCTGCTGTGGTCTGAAGCCAACCTCCAAGTATGTCGGTTCTGGGGCCTCTTGGAAGGGGCTCTAGTGCAGGCCCAGGTTAGCCACTGTAGCTCCTACCAGGTACTTCCAGTGACTGGCCTGGAAGTATCTGGTAGGAGCTACAAAGAGATTCACAATTAGTTGCTGCCTGTGCTGTACCCTGAGGTGCATGGGAGAGACCACAGTTCAAACTCATAGTGGCTGCCACCATTACCCGGTCTGGGGTAGCTCTGCAAAAAGTCAGGACACTCTGAGGCCTGCTGCCACCTGCCAGCTGCCATAAGGTTCAGCACTAATAAGCCTTTGGTATGCAAGTTGGGTGAAGCAGGGTCTCTATCGGTCAGCTTGGTGGATCAGCAGAGCTCACCAGGCCAATCAGGTTCAGATCTGGCCTGTGGGGGCAGACTCACCACAGGAAAGATGGTGTCTGCCCGCTGGCTACATGGGAGGAGGGCCTCACCCAGGGCAAATGGGGACTCTCCCTCCAGTCCCTACCTTGAGGTTACACAACTCAGTATCCCCATATGTCTCCGATGTCCCCAGACTCAGCATCCCTCCACTGGCGCCCAGGGTGAGTGCATGTGTGCTAACTACCCTGTTTTAGAGGATATCTGGGTTTCCCGCAGCCTTCTGTCCCACCTGGATGGTCAGAATCCCACTGGTTTTCACAGTGAGAAGTTGTGGAGACTCTTCTTCCTGGCACCGGTACTCTAGGCTGGGGAGCCTGCTGTGGGGGGCTGGAGTCCCTTGCTCCGTTGTGGGGAACTCTGTGGCTGAGATAGCTCTCTAGATCTTCAACTCCCACAGGTGCATGTGGGACCAGCCTGTTTCACATGTCCTACCCTCCTACCAGTCTCGACATGGCTTCTTCATATCCTTAGTTACAAAACTTCTGCTCAGCTAACTTCAGATGGTTCTCCAAGTTGACTGTGCCATAATTTAGTTGTAACTTTGATGTGTTCATAGGATGAAGCAAGCACAGTGTTTATCTACTCCACCATCTTGGATCTCCTCCTATTGTTAATATTTTTTATTGTAAGTAACAGAGAGTAACTCAAGCTAGCTTATTAAAAATATAAAGTATTTATTTTAAGTGTCTCATACTCCAACAGCATGAATGTGGCCTGGCTTCTAGAAGAGAGTTAATTCAGGTCCTAGACAACATCAATTTCTCCCCATTTCTTGTGTCAGCATCTTCCTGTAATTGTGATTTGAGCACAGCTCTAACTCCTGGCTGGGGAGACACCCAAAGACCATTTCTACATAGACTTGTACAATAAAGCTAATGTCGTTCTTGGAGTGTTGATAATTAGTGTTGGACCTGGATTGGTGACTGTTCTGACAGAGCTGTGAATTCTTAGGGCTTGCGTGCAACATTGGAGGAGTTTGGGGGTAGAACAGGTGTGTCACAGTGGAGTAGATCAGTAGGTCAGTGTTCATGAGATCTAATGTTTGGGAGGCAGAGGCTGCAGAAAAGTACTGGGGTCTTATAGAACCTTACCTTGCCCTTCCTGCCCTTATAATTGGGAGAAGGCTCTTACCTGGACTCCTGGTGTGGCTTGCATTCCATCACAGCCCAAATGTCACCTACTCAGAGAAGACTTTTAAAGGAAACCCCACATACCAAAGTACTCTTTACTAACTACCCTGTTTTTTCTCCTTTAAAGCACTTATTTTGCTGAAATTATCTTTTTTGTTTATCTATTACTTATTCTTACTTTCTTCTGTTCTTTGTGACTTCAGAGGCCTTTTCTGACTTGTTCTCCTTCGTGTCTCTATCATCTAGCACAATGCCTAACACATAACAGATGCACAATAAATATTTGTTGGATAAATGACTAGGAGAATTGATTGCTACTGTACAATTGGAGCTAAAAGCACTGGAAACTAAGAGAGTCTATGGTGCCTTGACTTTCTGGAGCAGAGTAAAGATTTTTCTGGTCTTATCAGAGGCAGGATCTGCCCTTCCATACTATTAGAGGCCTTAAAATACTTGTTTATTGTGCCCATGCTTCAATGAGATTGGGAAATCAAGACCTATCAGCTGGTTTGTGTCTAATCTTAGGACAGGACAGGAGATTACGTGCTCAGAGTATAAAGGGGCCTTGTGTACATCAGACACCTCTATGCTGTATGAGGAAGGGCTCAGTCATCTCCTGCAGGTTATCATTTCACAGCTATTGACTATCTGCCAGGTTCAAGGGAAGACAACTGGAGTTTTTGAGAAAGGAAGAAGTGCCTGCAGCTGTAATATTGGGTTTCTACTACACACACACACACACACACACACACACACACACACACACACGTTAATGAAGTAAGAATTTATTTTTAAATCATCTTTATACATTTGAAAGACTTGACTTAGATGCTATGAAAAGGTAGGCTATTGCAGTTAACAATTATATCTGTGTTAGGACATCATGTTTTTCTTATAAAGTTTACCAATGTCTTTGATATCATGGGAGTCAAACAAGGTAGTATAAGCATATAGTTTTCTTTTCTTGTCCTTTTTGGCCGTCTTTCTGAGGAATGAACTTCATGAAAACATAAGATGTATGTCTATTTAAACAGAGAGTTTCTCTTAGAAGGAAGCTGGAATAAAGTATGGAAGAAGGCAGAGAAGTCGGTTAGTTTTGAGCATTAAGTTTTTCACTAGAACTTCAACTCAAATGGCAGATTTTGGTAACACTACATTAAAAATGTGTTGCAAGGCTATATCATACCCTGAAAAATTATTTTATTCTGGAATGGCCACTTCTTTAATGGTTTTTCTCTAAGAAAAAACTTGTTTTTGCACAGCTAGGGAATACTATTACTCTCTAAATGTCAAGTTTCAGCAATCTCAGACTAAGCAAATGAGTCTAACTTTAGAAACTTGTAGCTTTCACTAGTTTCTTCTTCCTGTATTTATGAATCTATTATTTATACTCTATTCTGGGAGAAATTAAGTACTGAAGTTTAGGGTTGCTTATTCTAGAATATGTTAGGATGGGGGAAAGTTTAGCTTATATTTTTCCTGAGTTCTTCCCTTAGAAGAATGCACCTTTGGCATATGTGCACTTTTCAGGACTGGTGTAAAGACACATTCACAAATTTTAGGTCTTCCCAGAGAAATGTCTCATCCTAATCTCAAGTCTGCATTGTCAGTTACAAGCTTCTATTGAAACTGTGCTGGGTGAATCACCACTGACTTTTCAGAAAAACTCAACTTCTATACAGAGGAGTAAGATCTAGGTCCAGTATCTATCCCCATTTTCCCAACAGTATATTTCCCTAAGTCTGAGGTATGGAAGTTGGTGAAGGTGGGGGGACTAGGGAGACAAAAAAACACACCACGTAGTTATTGGTGATGGCTGGAATGCCAAATCCCACTGAAAAGTAGAAGGGGGTAGGAAGATATAACTTCCTTTCTCTTCTGACTGTACAATTTTAAAATCTGGTTTTCTTCAAGACCTTCTCACCAGACTTCTTCTAGCCAACATAGAATAACAGATTGAATTACCCTCTTCTTGGCAACAAACAAACAAGACAAAAATGTATGAAAAATGTTTTCAAGGCACTAGACATCAGACAACGGAAGTTAGTGATCCTTGAAATATGGGAAACACATGAAGTTAGCCTTAGTATTGCATCTCTTATTGCCTGAAACAGTTTCCAGGCCACAATGCAGGGAAGAGAAACTGAGGCAGAAGATAGTGGTCTCCCTGAGTTAAAGAGATGCTGCTAGGAATCCACAGAGATTATGGTAGATAGAGTTCACAGGGCCAAGTGTTGAAAGGGGAGAGATACACAGAGAGAATTTGGGAAATCTGCAAAGGGTCACACTTTAGTATTCAATAGAATACTAACCAACACACACATGTGAGGAAACTACCTGAAGTTAAGGAAAGAACCATCCCAAAAAAGATTAGAGATAATAAGATAAGGAAATAGGTCTAATTCTACTGGCCACACTGGAAAACCCTCACAATTCACAGGACATTGAGTAGAGTGCTCAGAAGGGTCTCAGTAGTGGAGAACAATTAATTAGCTCTAAACTAAATGTTACTCTAGTCGTACCTAGTCTTAATAAATATTAACAAATCTAGTCATAAAAGATCTTAAAAGTAAGATCCAAAAAGATCAAGGTTTCCCAAGTAACTTAACTGTGTTAAAAAAGAAAGCTCAAGAATATTTATACAAAAATATGCAGACTTCAATAACATAAAATTGGCAATGTCTGGCATCTAGTCAAATATCACCAGGCATTCAAAGAAGCAGGAATATATGGACTATAATGATGAGAAAAATCAATTTATTAAAGCTGACTCAGAACTAGGGTAAGATAAGGACATAAAACCAGTTATTAAACTATATTCCATATATTAATAAGGCTAAATAATATATTTAAAAGACCCAAATCAAACTTCAGGAGATGAGAACCACAATGACTGAGATTTAAAAATATAGTATATACAGCAGATAAGACATTGCAGAAAAGATTAGTACACTTGAAGACATAACAATAAAATTTATCCAAAATGAAACATCGAGAGAGAAGAGAACATAAAAGCAAATAAAAGAGCATTAGTGAGTTTGGGGACAGCTGCAAGCAGCCTAATATGCATGTAATTGGAATCTTTGAAGCAGAGGGGTGTAGAAAAATGTTTGAATAAATAATGGCTAAGGAACTTTCAGATTTGTTGAAATATTAAACCCACAGATCCAAGAAACTCAATGAACTCCGTGCATAAGAAATGTGAAGAAAACTACAAGGCATATTATAATTAAGTTACTTAGAAGGCGTAATAAAAGGAAAATCTTAAAGGCAGCTAAAGAAGAAACGAAACACACTCTCTAGATGAATAAATGTAAGATTGCCAGCAGATTGGTCAGAGAGAATGCAGTACAGATGTCCACACTAGTGTGGAGGTTTTTGCTTCCTACTTTGCCGCCTTTGACATTAGGCAGACAGCACTGGGGCACCTCATTACAGCCTCCCAAGACTCGACATCTAGGCTCCCCACTCAGCCTTTCCTGGCATGGGTGTGGGCGCCCGCCCACCCCCCGCCCTTTTTGTGGTGTTTGACTGGAGTACAGTAATAAATGTCTAAAGAGCTTTGTCTTTTAGGTTGTCCTTTTTCTGATTCTTCGGCTCGAGGGAGCAGGCTTGTGTTGGGGTTTTTTACTGTCTGCACCCAATGGCATTTCTGGATCACTGGCTTCTTCAGGTCCAAGCCTGGAATGTCTGAGGCAAAAAGAAAACCCATGGAACTTACTGCTTTGTCATTTCTCGGGTCCCCTGCCAGTCTGCCTTTTTCTCTCCATCTTTCAAAGTCTTCTTATGTTTGTTTTATGTACAGAGAGTACCGGAGGGAAAAAAAAAAAGAACAACGTATACACATTTTAAGAAAGGAAAATTGTATTAAAATTGTAATACTCAATATATACCAATAACAAAAGATGAATATGAGTCATGTGTATACTTTTTTTGGCACCCCCTATATAGTGTTCAGAGTCTTTAGTTGTACTTCATGGGAGAAATAGGGAAAAGCACATTTACTCTGTCTTCTCAGAAGCAAAAGTCTGGACACCTGATTGTTGACAAATTGCAAAGGTCATTCAGTCTTTTCAAGAAATTTTGGTAGAACAGTTGGAAATCCACGTGCAAAAGAAAAAAGGACTTGATCCATAACCCATACCACAGAATAAAATTATCTTGAAGGGGTTCATAGATCTAAATGTAAATCCTAAAACTATAAGCCTTCTAGAAGAATGCATGGAAGAAAGTCTTCATGGTCTTAGGCTAGAAAAAGAGTTCATAGATACAACACCAAAAGTACAATCCATAAAAGAACCGACTGATAACTAGCACTTCATCAAATGTAAAAACTTGTACTCTTCAAAACATTATTCTTGACTGTCAAGAAAGTGAAAAGACAAGCCACAGGCTTGGAGAAAATATCTGTACAGCACATATCTGATAAAGGACTTATATCCAGATTATATTAGTTTGGTGCGAAAGTAATTGCGGTTTAAAAGGTTAAAAACAAGTGCAAAAACCGCGATGACTTTTGCACCAACCTGATATAAAACGTGCTCAATATTCTATACAAAAACAAGCAACTCAATTTAAAAACAGGCAAAGGATTTGACAAGATAATTCACCATGTAGTAAAATCTAACCACACTAGTTCCTCATTTCTGCTTAGCAACAATTGGCTGACACTGAGTAGCATTGCCACTCTACATTAGGCATGGATTTCCCAGTTTTCTTCAGTCCCAACCAGTTACTTGCCTGGTCCTTGTAAGCATTTGAGTAACCTGACTGGTCTCTACTCAAAGTCCATAAAGAAAAAGAAAACGATTTTCATTTCCCAGGCAGCTCCTGTCATTGTCAAGTTTGTATTTTACATTGTTATTTAGGGTAGAGTTGGTTTCCTTCTCTCCTTTCTTGCCCTTCTCCAGACTTGGCTTTCACAGTGAGATTGCCCTTGGTCAGCTTGCATGGCTACACATTGTCCACAGTGACTTTGAAATTGTCAGCTGTAAGGGCTTGATTAAATACCTCTTTTCCTATAGACCATTCTTATCTTTATCTCTACCAGTTATAAAAAGAATAACATAAAATAACACAAACTCTCCAATAAAAAATTTATATGTTAAATATAATTCATCAGATTCAAATTAAACTCCTAAAACTGTATGGAAAATGGAATTTATTTTATGTGTCCTTGTTTTAAAATGATTGTTTCAGCGCATATTGGACATTAAGCCCTCAGTGGAATTTATGATTTGGAATTAATTACATTGCTCTTTAATGCTGCAGGCGTCACATCATTTGTCTTCCGTCTGTGAGCACAAAATCTAAGACCTCCGAGGATAAGGTTCTTGTGTTTGTTTGCACAGTATTTTTGTTTGTTTGTTTGTTTGTTTTTAAAATATGTTCACTCTATGTGCCAAGAATTGATGGTATATGAATATGTAATTCCTGGAAAATAATTCCACTTTGTCATTTTCATTTGGCACTGGGACTTTTATTTCTATCAATTGAACAGTGAAAACTAATCTTTATTATTATAATAATATTCTTCAAATTTTATTTTTTCAATATATCGGGAGTTACATTGTGTTAAGAAATCCATGTTATACTTATGTATAAATTTTATCTAAACTCTCTCATAAAATATTAACTGCTAACCTATATTTCTAAAACATGTTTCTTTTTATTTAGAGAATTCTTTATGTCCCTGGGAAATTCCTTTAGAAGACAAGCCTGGCATAAATCTTTGTGACAATTTTTGTAGTTCTAAGCGATTTTTAGGGTTGGAAGTAACTGAGAATTTTGGGTGGGATTGAAAATTTATGTTTTATAAAAACCTGCACAGGGATGTTTACAGCAGCTTTATTCATAATTACCAAAACTTGGAAGCAACCAAGATGTCCTTCAAGGGTGATGGATAAACAAAGTGTGGTACATCCAGACAATGGGGTCTTATTCAGCACTAAAAAGAAATGAGTTATCAAGCCATGAAAAGACATAGAGGACGCTGAAATGTATATTACTAAGTGAAAGAAGCCAATCTGAAAAGGCTATATACAGTATGATTCCAACCATACGGCATTTAGGAAAAGGTAAAACCATGAAGACAGTAAAAAGATCAGTGTTTGCCAAGGATATGAGGGCAGCAGGAATAAATAGGCAAAGCACAGAATGTTTTTAGGGAAATGAAACTATTCTGTATGAATGAGTTCTTGTCTTACACTTATTTCTAACCCGTAGAATGTATAACACCAAGAGTGAATTGGGTGTAGCAAATATACTACTCTGGTGGGGATGTTAACGGGGAATCTATGCACATGTAGGGGGAGAAGTATATGGGAACTCTGTACTTTCCATTTAATTTCTGCTCAGTTTTGCTATGCATCCAGAATTGCTTCCCAAAAAAGTTTATTAATTAGCAAAACTGTTGGTGGGCATTTGGAATTGAGAAGCCATTTGACACACTGGAAATGACATGGCCCTTGAATCAGCAGACATAATTTCGAATCTTGCCTACCAATCATTAGTCTGATAACTGTGAAATTTAACTTCTGTAGGCTTCAGTGTTCTAGAAACAAATTAAGAAAGTAATGTTTACCATGAAGGATCGAGATGAGAAGTAACTGAGATAACCTTCTGCATGCTCAATAAATAGTAACTGCTATTTGTGATACATTTTGAGTTTGGGGCCAAGGGATTGAGTCTCCATAGTAGTAGGAGAACAAGAAGGCACTTTCATTGCTGGTGGGCTCCCAGGGTCGGGAGTCCCTCTGGAGGGAACAGATAAACCTACACCCTTTTCACAAGCAGTATGTGTGAGATGGAGAAAATATTAAATTGGACACATCTCAAGTATATTGTATTTTAAATTTAAGTTTTGCTTTAGCAGTGATAATGTGAGATCTCCTTAGGTAAATTGATACTATTTCTAAAATACCATGGATACTTGAAAAAGTATTGGAAATGATCTAGTATTACAAATGATACACAAAAAGTCTTTATTTCTTGACAAGTTTCCCTCCAAATATTAGGAACTTGAATAATATTTCCAAAAATAGAAGAAAAATACATACATGAAAAAAAATTACTAGAAAGATGGCATTCCAGTATATTCGATCCTACTCACTGATCTTATTGAGGCATTTACTTTGCGATTAGGTGCAAAAATGGAGAGCAATGACAAATATAAAAGGAAAAAAGGTAGGGCATTCGGGAGGAGCAGGTACCCATAAAAACTGTGAAATGGCTTATTCTCCATTTTCTCCTTTATCTCACACCAGAAATCCCCACTTAAAAAACAAAAATTATGTCCAGTGGCAGAGATTTTTGGTCTGCTGCAATGTCCATTTCTTTCTTTTTTCCTTCCTGACAGTTTCCCCCTTTTCTGATGATATATCCTTTTACCATTCCAGCCCATGGGCTTCAATTCTAGGGATTGGTGTCACCAACCTAAAATAATCCCTCTTTGCCAGTGAGTGCTTCAGAAATGGGCACATGATGTGACTCAGTTTGTGCCAATGAGACAAGAGGAAGGTTAGCTATGGGCTTCAGGAAAAGAAATTCCCTTGCTCTTAAGAAAGAGCCACTTGAAAGGGATACATATTCTCTCTTTCTCTGGTTGTCATGGAGGTGCAGATAAAACATTCTGAACTGCCACAGCTCTTTTTCCACCATGCAGAAGCTAATCTAAGGATGGAATTACGTAATTCCCAGTGGTGGGAATTACAGAGAAATAAGACTGGAATTATTGGCTTGTTCCAAACCTATACTATGCCCTTCTCTGGAATTGTAAGCATATGAGCAATGCATAGCTTTATCTGAGCCAGTTAAGTCAGGATTTTATTTGCAGCTGAAAGCATTCTAGCTAATATCACCCAACTAATGAACTATTAAAAATGTTTATTTCTGATATGTTGGCTTTTACTAACATCGTGCATGAAAATTTTAATAAAGATATGGTAAGACATTTATGATCCCATGATAAAGAAAATCAGGAATTTGATACTCTGGGAAAAGATTTATAAAAAGGCAAATGATTTGCCTGTCTGAAACTACCAGCACTCATTTTTTTTTTTTTTTTTTTTAATTTATTGGGGTGTCAATTGTTAGCAAAATTACATAGATTTCAGGTGTACAATTCTGTATTACATCATCTATAAATCCCATTGTGTGTTCACCACCCAGAGTCGGTTCTCCTTCCATCACCATATATTTGATCCCGCTTACCCTCATCTCCCATCCCCCAACCCCTTACCCTCTGGTAACAACTAAACTATTGTCTGTGTCTATGAGTTTCTGTTTCTCATTTGTTTGTCTTGTTCTTTTGTTGGCTTTTGGTTTATATACCACATATCAGTGAAATCACATGGTTCTCTGCTTTTTCTGTCTGACTTATTTCACTCAGCATTACACTCTCAAGATCCATCCATGTTGTCACAAATGTTCCTATGTCATCTTTTCTTACCGCCGAATAGTATTCCATTGTGTATATACACCACAACTTCTTTATCCATTCATCTATCGAAGGACATTTTGGTTGTTTCCATGTCTTGGCTACCGTAAACAAAGCTGCAGTGAACATTGGAGCACACATGTCTTTATGTATAAATGTTTTCAGATTTTTTGGGTAGATACCCAGGAGAGGGATTGCTGGGTCATATGGTAATTCTATTTGTAATTTTTTGAGGAACCTCCACACTGCCTTCTATAACGGCTGCACCAGTCTGCATTCCCACCAACAGTGTACGAGGGTTCCTTTTTCTCCACAGCCTCTCCAACACTTGTTATTATTTGTCTTGTTGATGATAGCCATTCTGACTGGGGTGAGGTGATATCTCATTGTGGTTTTGATTTGCACTTCTCTGATGATTAGTGATGTTGAGCATTTTTTCATATGTCTATTTGCCATTTGTATGTCCTCTTTGGAGAAATGTCTCTTCAAGTCCTCTGCCCATTTTTCAATTGGGTTGTTTGTTTTTTTGTTGATGAGTTGCATGAGTTCCTTGTATATTCTGGATATTAGCCCCTTATCGGAGGCACTGTTTGCAAAAATCTTCTCCCATTCAGTTGGTTGCGTCTCTATTTTGTCGATGGTTTCTTTTGCTGTGCAGAAGCTTTTAAGTTTCATATAGTCCCATTCATTTATTTTTGCTTTTACTTCCATCAGCACTCATTTTTGAATGATTAAACTTACACTTTTTTAAAGATTATTATTAAAATATAGCTAACATACAATATTATATTAGTTTCAGGTGTACACCATAGTTATTCAACATTTATATACCTAAAGAAGTGATCACCATGATAAGTCCAGCAACCATCTGACACCGTACCATGCTATCACAATATTACTGACTATATTCCCCATGCTGTACATTACATCCCCATGACTTCTTTCTTTTATACCTGGAAATTTGGACCTCTTATTGACCTTCATCTTCCCCCTCTTTAAAATTTTTCAATCATAGTTGACATTCAATTTTATTTTATATTAATTTCAGGTGTACAGCATAGTGGTTGGATATTTGTATAATTTAAGAAGTGATTCCCCTGACTAGTCTAGTACCCACTTGGTACTATACATAGTTATTACCATATCATTGACTATATTCCCTGTGATTTACTTTACATCCCTATGAGTACTTTGTGACAACCAATTTGTACTTCTTAATCCCTTTCCCACCCACCCCCTCCAACCCTCCTCTCATCTGGCAATCATCAAAATATCCTCTGTATCTATGAGTTTGTTTCTGTTTTGTTTATTTATTTATTTTGTTCTTTAGATTCCACATATCAGTAAAATCACATTGCATTGGTCTTTCTCTGTCTGACACTCCACCCAGCACAATACCCTCCAGGTCCCTCCATGCCACCACAAATGGCAAGTACCCATTCCCAGTTATGGCCAAGCAATATGCCACTGTATATATGTAGCACCTCCTCTTTATCCATTCATCTATCAACAGACACCCAGGCTGCCTCAACATCTTGGCCATTGTAAACAATGCTGCTGTGAACATATGGATGCACATGTCCCCTTGAAGTAGCATTTTGGGTTTCTTCAGATAAATGCCAGAAATGGGATTACTGGGTCCTTCTTTATCTCTTGTTATAAAAAGTCTATTTTGTTGGTGTAAGCACTGCTGCACCAGCTTTTTTTTTTCTTTTTTTCATTTTCATTTTTATGAAATACCTTTTCTCATTGTTTACTTTCAGTGTGTGTGTGTCTTTCAATCTGAAGTGAGTCCCTTGTAGGCAGCATATTTAAGGGTTTTGTTTTCTTATCCATTCAGCCATGCTATCTTATGATTGGAGCATTTAATCCATTTATATTTAAAGTAATTGTTGACAAATATGTAGTTACTGCCATTTATTCTTCATATTTTAAAATTCTTCTTCTTCTTCTTAAAGAAGTCCATTTAACAATTCTTGTAATACTGGTTTGGTGATGATAACTCCTTCAGTGTTTTTTTTTTTTGTCTGGGAAGCTGTTTATCTGTCCTTCAAATATAAATGATAGCTTTGCTGGGTAGGGTAATCTTGGTTGTAGGACCTTATTTTTTATCACTTTAAATATTTCCTGTCAGTCCCTTTTGGCCTGCCAAGTTTCTGTTGACAAGGCAGCTGACATCTTATGGGAGCTCCTTGCAAGTATTACTAACTGATGTTCTCCTGCTGCTCTTAAGATTCTTTCTTTGTCTTTAACCTTTGGCATTTTAATTATGGTGTGTCCCGTTGTGGGTGTGGGCCTGTTTGGGTTCATAATGTTTGGGACTCTGCACTCCCTGGGCTTGTTTGTCTATTTCCTTTACCAGGTTAAAGAAGTTTTCCATCATTATTTCTTCAAATACGTTTTTAATTCCTTGCTCTCTCTCTTCTTTTTGTGGTACCCTTTGATATGCTTGATGTTATGCCAGAGACCCCTTATCTATCTATCTATCTATCTAGCTAGCTAGCTATCATCTATCTATGGATCCTTTTTTTCTTTTGGCTGTTCTATTTGGGTGTTTTTTGCTACTTAGCTTCTAAATCACTGATTTGATCTTCTGCTTCATCTAATCTACTGTTGATTCCCTCTAATGTATTCTTCATTTCAATTATTGTATTCTTTATTTCTGAGTTGTTCTTTTTCATATTTTCTATCTCCATTTTTATGTTTTCTATCCCTTTGTTGAAGTTCTCCCTGAAATGATTGAGCATCCTTATAACCAGTGTTTTGAACTCTGCATCTGCTAGATCACTTGCCTCTGTTTTCTTTAGTTTTTTTCTGGAGCTTTGTTCTGTTCTGTTATTTGGGACATGTTTCTTTCTCCATTTTGGCTGCCTCCCTATGTTTGCTTCTATGTATTAGGTATATCTGCTATGCGTCCCAGTCTTAGTAGAGTGGCCTTATGTAGTAGATGTTCTGTGGGGCCTAGTGGCACAGTCTCCCTTGTCACCAGAGCTGTGTGCTCCGGGTGTGTCCCTTGTGTGGATTGTATGTGCCCTCCTATTGTAATTGAACCTTGCTTGCTATTTTACATCAATGAGAGGGAGTGATTCTTGAGCTGATTGGTTTTGAGGACTGGCTGTGACTACAGTAAAGCAGTTGCTGTGCAAGGGCTGACCCTACAGAGCAGAATTCTCTTTAGCAGGGTTGTGGTGCCTGCTCAGTCTGAACTTTAGGTGTGTAAGCTTTGGAGTGGGCCAGGTAATGCTTTGACTCAGTTTGAAGCTGGCCTTCATACATGCCAGTTCCCAGCACCTACTCAGAGGGGCCCCCACTGCAGACCAAGTTCATCCTTTGTCCTGCCTGGGCCTCCTGGCATGAGCCATATTGCAATCCACAGAAGGCCGCTATATGTGCTGAGCTTGGAGATGCCTCAAGAGGCCCAGCTGTGAACTGAGACTGGCTGTGACTAGTGCCAGGCTTAGGGCTGCTCAGCAAGAGGTACAGGACATGTCAAAGCAAAATACTGATCGTTTGGGTTTTGTGAACATTTAAGAGATTTTAGGTATCTGCAGCAAGACAGACTGTTTGTACAGAAAGGTGACTGGAAGCAGCTTGTGTGTGCCTGAAAGTTGAGTGGGGTAGGGTATCAGATTCACCAGGGAAAGGCAAGTGAATGTTGTTAGTCGGGTTGATGAAAACTCAGATATAGCAGCCACTTGTGTCTGCATGCCAGAAAGTGAACGGGCTCAACAAAGAAACAATACCTTCCATCAATTCGTCCATCTGGGAGAAAGCTGCACCTCCAGCCCTTGCCCTGAATCCAGACATCTCAGTTCCTCCCATATGTCCCTGGCACCTTTTGAGCTGTTGCTTCAGTGCTGGAGCTCAGGCTGAGTGAGTCCGTCAGCACAAGTAAGTCTGTGCATCGACCCTTTAAGAGGAGTGCCTGGGACTCCAAACACCCTCGTCTCCCTCAACCAAATATCTGCTGGTTTTCACAACCAGAAGTTATGGTGACTTCCCTCCCTGGCACTGGAACCCTGGGCTGGAGAGGGGCTGGGATCTCTTACTCCTTTGCGGTGGTGGGGACCTCCACAGTTGAGATATCCCTCCTGATTTTTAATAGTCACACGTGGGTGTCGGCCCAGCCAGTTCCCCATCTCTGCCCCTCCTACCAGTCTGGAGGGGGCTTCTTCTGTATGTCCTTGGTTGTAGGGCTTCAGTTTGTCTAGACTTCAGGTGATTCTCAATGATGATTATTCTGTAGTTTAGTTGTAATTTTAATGTGGTTGTGAGTGGAGGTAAACACAGCATTTACCTAGTCCACCATCTTGACTGGAACTCTAAACTGTTACACTTTGGATTCACTATATTTTGGACAGGTTTTTGAATTGTTATGTGACCTCATACCCAACTGTGTTAGAGACATAACAGAAATAACTATGCAACAGAGCTGGAATAGATTCAATGTGACTTAATTATATCATGGAAAATGGGAGCTAAGTCATATTGGTAGTTATAGCAAAGATAATGGCAGGGTATTTTTTATAAGTGAGTTTAATGAAACATTGAATCTAGGTGCAATAGCATTTTAAGACTAGGTTTGCGAACAAGTGTTTTAAAGGATGGAGCATGCTATCAAATTGTGCAGACAGAGAATATGTTATCCAATTGTGAAGGTAGAGTCACACTGATATTGTCCGTGATATGAAAACAATTGTCTTTATTTTTCAATATCCAAGTTGTTTCTAACATAAAGGAAGATAGCATGCATTCCCTAGATACCCTGAATTGACTTTCATGTACTTTAAATTTTGCTTGTAAACCTTCTTAATGGAAATGGGCTTAGGCTGTAATTGATATAGAATAAATGTGATATGTCATTCATGATGAAAATAAATGTCTATTTTTGGAATGAATGAAGATTATTTTCAACTTCCTTTCAGTGACTACTTTAGCTACTGGCCTACATAAGAAGTTCTGTACAGATAAGATGCTAAACTCTACCAACCAACCACTCATGAAAGTCTTCATATTACTCTATTGTCATATTTCACTGTACACTCTAGTTCCAGGTTCATCTTTCCAGATACCAATGGAACATTTTCTTATGCACATCCCAGTATTAACTCAAACTCAGATATCCTAAATCAAGCCTCCCTCTCATCTGGATCTTCTTCCTGTCCTCCCCCCACCCCCCTTCAGTTGGTGACATAGTTTTCTCCCAGGCATGAAGGGTTACATTATGAGTCAGCATTGACTTATTCCTCTCCATTCTCTCTCTTATTTAATTAGCCACAGAGTTCTGTTTACTCTTCCTTTACAATGTTCCTTTCTTCCCAGACTCATAGCTATGACCCTCAACTGACTCGTTGTTACAGACATATCGCTCTTTTCCCAGATTTTATTTACCCCCAATTCAAAGCATACTACAGACTTTTACCAGATTATATATGTGAAACATTGCTTTCATTGGGCCTGTCTTTGGCTTGAGAACTCACAGTAACTACATTACTTGAAGTTGGAATCCAATTAAATATAGCTGTCATTCAGGTCTTTTATCATTGTTTAATATTAGTTATAAAAATTGTCTCCTAAATGCCTTCAGAATACACTGTCTGCTATACCTAGATTGGTCGCTGGTAGGCACAGGGAATGTTCCCAGGGTCACTCCTTTGCGTCATACCTTAGCACCACTGGGTAGTTGAATTTTAAGACTGATTGCTTTTTTGAAAATAGAGTCTCCATATAAGTTCATATTTAAAAAACATGTAATTTTAGAAACCCCTTTAAGTATGTGAAAAAGATCCTCAACTTTGAAATATGGCCACCCAAATCAACTTCCTATAACGAGTAATAGAAACACTGTATTAGACAAAATGATTTAGTGAATTAATTTTCCCTCAAATAGAAGCTCAGTTCCTTTAAAATTTTGTTTCTCTGCTAAATAAAAATACTGCCATGTGTCATTAACGCTGCGGAACTCTGATGGTTTTGCTGTGTAAGCAGCCAGGGGCCTGTGCACAGCCTCTTCTCTGGGGCTCTTGTGTGCTTTACTGTGCCCCTCAAGGCACGCCTTCTGCCAATCAAAACTGACCGTTCCTGCTGGGCCAGTCCCTTGCATTGGTTCCTGGGTGTCTTCTAGTTCCTAAACTTGGCAATAGACGTGTGCTGCATAAGTTTATGTTGTTACATTTCCCACTACTTTAAATTCTGAGCAAAAGTCTAACTCTTTAGTGTTTCTTAAATATTCTTTCTGAACTTTGAACTCTGGGCACATGCACTTTATGAAAGCTCCTAAAATTTATATAAGAATTGACTGTGTGCATTTGTTGTGGTTGTCGTTTGCCTAATTAATGGAATCTACAACTAGATTCGTTGGTATGTTAGCCACATTTCAGAATGGAATCTAGGATGTGGCCACTGACTTGCTCTTGAATTATTATGACATTTTTAGTGACATTATCCTTGGAAATGATGTGCTTTGGGCAAGTGGGGGGAGTAGTTTGCTTACTTACTTAGGATTTAATTAAGTAGATTGAAATCTAAGGGTGTTTTGTTCTTGAGTGATTTATGCATTAGGGAAAATATACTCTTTTAAATATGGGTTATTGAAAACAATGCAAAAGTTAGAAATATTAGAAAGGTAGACAAAGAAGTAAGTAGAAATAGAAACATTTATTTTTTTATAGTTGTAAGATCTGCTTTTTTCTTTCAGAACCGCTTTTGACTGGTAAGGATTACAAAGTGTATTTTCTCCAAACTGTTATGTAAAATTTTATTTTTCCATGAGTTCTTAAGCTAGAAGCCAAAACAATGTTTTTTGGGGGACCTAAGTGCATTGCTTGATCTTGCAAGGCCTATTTCATGGTCTGCTAGACTCTAATGGAAATGGTTGGTAATGAGATAATATTTATTTATGTAGAAAATAAATTTACAACAGAGTGCAGAAAGCATGTAAGCAAGCAGTAGCAGCTTTAAAGAATTCATAATGAAACCACATGAATGTTTCCGGTTTTTCCAAAAGAATATTTTCTCCATACACACACTGTAGATACCTCACACGCATACCTATAAATGTATATATGTTCCTTTTACTCATAAGTATGTGAGTACTTTAGGGTATCATTGTGGGTGGTTCTTGCTATCTGTCCAATTTAAGCTTCCGGATTCTTCCTAACCCAAGAACTATTCATTAGCTTGCTGCTTTCTTTGAAATCAGTTGATAGCAAATGTTGAATTTACTTGCCTAAAGCAATTTCTGTGCAGCAGTTAAGTGATTTATATATTTCGGCATCTAAGAACAGCATAAAAAACGTCTATAGTGTCTTTGGTGACTCCAATAGCTGTGTTAATAACATTTCAGACTGACGATTTGCAGCAGGCTTCTTGCCCAAAAGTTCTGTAGTAAATTATTGCTGCATTGCAGATTACAGTTTAATTCCTTAAAAGTGCCAGTATTCTCAGATCCTTGTTTATGTTTGGGCTGAGGAATCCAAAACCGCACTAGGTCTGCTGCATCTTGAGAAATTATCCTTATAGTTGAAAGTTAATGTGATTCATAAATAGGCTTTGCTCCAAAAAAGCATAGAGTATGGTGATACCTTGGTCATTGAAAACTTGCAACTAATCTCTTTTATGATGAAATTGGCAGTATTAAAACTGGGAGAAGTAAAGCTTTGTATGTGGTTAGGTTTAACAAATGGCACCACACATTTGCCACTAGACCCATCTACCGTGTTTCCCCGAAAATAAGACCAGGTCTTATGTTAATTTTTGCTCCGAAAGACTCATTAGGGCTTATGTTCAGTGGATGTCATCCTGAAAAATCATGCTAGGGTTTATTTTCCGGTTAGGTCTTATTTTTGGGGAAGCACGGTAAATATATGCAGACAGTGCTGCAATAAGCAAAACTGTGAGGTCTTCAAAATATTTCTCACCTCCATTTTGCCGTAACCCCCACAAACCAATGCCTTCCTGTTCTCTTTATTCTTGACTTTGCCAAAACAAAGGAGACTCTGGTAACTGTCACTTCTACCAGGTTGCCTAGTTGACTGAATACTTCTTGATGAACAAGTTACAAAATGGCAATCCATGTCCTGCGTTTAGCCTGCAAACTGTTTTGTTTAGCCTTGCAGTGTTTTGTTTGCTTTAATGAATTCGTTACCAATGTTTAAAAGTACAAACATTTTGCATAAAAATAGGACGAGCATCCCTCTTGAAATAGAAGAAGACTTGCAATATTTATAACCATCCGGACTTCCCCTTGGATGCCCTCAGTTGAAGCTGTGTGATGTCTGTCCCCTGGAGATAGGGTATGTCCTAGGCAAAAAGGCCCCAATGACCCCCCTGCTCAATTCCTTCATTCATTTATGTCACCTGCTGGTCCTGGTGGACATTTGTTTTGACTCTTGTATTTAATGAATATCTTACCCTAAATAGCACTTATGGACTTAAGTTTTCTATCTATTTATTCAAATTGTGGAGGGAAAGGTTTGGTTTCCTCTTAAAAGGATATCAGAACTTGGGATGCAAGTGGGTAAGAGACTCAAGTCAAGAGGACTCTGGGACTGTAAGTGAAAGTAAGTTGAGTCACTCCTTTAGAAACTGGAAGGGAGAATGACACTTCAGTTCTTCCCTAGGCTACTCCTCCCAGTCTCTACCCCACCATCAGCTCCGCTGAGTCACCAATGGCAGCTGCAGAGGTGGCTGAAACAGGGAGAAACTGTGTCCTGCATTACTGCAACCTAAGCTGTGCTGCCCTCCAACAGCTCAGCTGGTGAGCCTTCTCCAGCCAACCCTTTAATAAACCTCTATCTGTCTTGACTGCAAGTTAATATTGAGTTTCTTCTCTAGTATCCTTTAGTGTGATTTCTCCTTATTTACTTCTGTACTAAATCTTAGGAGGCCTATTTTATGTTCTCCAGCAGATTTGCTGCTATTTTCTTTAGTATTTTGTCATATTGTATATTACATCGTATTTTTTACCTTCCTACAGGAAGTTCTGAAGCTGACACCTCGATCTTTTGTATTTTCTTCTGTCTTGTTGAAGAAATATCTGATGAATAAGTGTGTCATTGGAACATATTGTCCTCATTAATAGAGGTTTTACTGCAAGCCTCTGCTAATGTCCCACTGGAAATAAGCCTGCAGGAATGCTCATATTTTCAACAGGTTCTATTTGTTGAATTTCTCCCTAGTGCATTCTTTCAGAGTAAAGCAAGAAAAATGCATTTTTATGCCTGACATTGGGATTTTATTTTAAAACTGGCCATTGTTTTTATACACAGTTGTATATACTACTGCCTAAGGCTGCTTTGTAAAATTGCTTATCATAAAGTTCTCACTTTGGGCTTTTCTATTCAGCCCCAAGTTGGGTCTGCAGGTTGAGCAATGAATGTACACAGACCAGCCTGAGTGTATTCCTTTAACTCAACTCAAGATGGGATCATGTATGATGCCTTCCATTCTGTCCCTTCAGATATGTGGTAATGGGATTTTACTAACCTAATACTTGTCAGGGCATCAGTGTATGAAAATAATGTCTTGAGAGAGAATATGTCTTTTTCATATGAGCTTAGAGACAAAGGCGTAGTTATTGAAGCACGTCAGAATAGAGCTTGCTCAGAGTCAAGCCAGGCAGGCCCGCTGTGCTTGGATGACTATAACGACCCCAGTGCAGGTAAGGGGATGTGAACTGGATGGTCAGAGAAGAACATGCAGAGGATACGAAGAGACACGTGTGATGGGGAGAGAGAAATAGCATGAGCTTTGAGCAAAAACCTTGAAGGAAGTTTGAGGTATATTCTTTTAATTAATCTACTTTTTCATCCTTTTTTTATCTACTTCCTAAATACGTAGATATTTCTAAGAGTTTCATTCATCATCACACTCTTAGTGGAAAACTGAGATGATTTAGGCAGGCCATTGGGTCTCAAGAGTTCTGAGATGCCTACTCGAGTAAAATTTTCATTAGTAATGATTATAATCATTAACTAGACAATTACATTTAGTGAACATTATGACACCAATAAAATTGTATCACAGTAAAATTTAATTTTTGGCTGCATTTTCTTAAATAGCGTAGAGTCTCAATATGGCATCCACGGCCACCTATGATTGGATCCTAATTCATTTCTCCAGGCTTATCTCTCACTTAAGATTCTTGTATGCTGTGTGCTACCGGGCTGCTTCTTCTTGTCATTTCCCTTGATATTTCCCTTCCCTTCCCTTCCCTTCCCTTCCCTTCCCTTCCCTTCCCTTCCCTTCCCTTCCCTTCCCTTCCCTTCCCTTCCCTTCCCTTCCCTTCCCTTCCCTTCCCTTCCCTTCCCTTCCCTTCCCTTCCCTTCCCTTCCCTTCCCTTCCCTTCCCTTCCCTCTCTCTCTCTCTCTCTCTCTCTCTCTCTCTCTCTCTCTCTCTCTCTCTCTCTCTCTCTCATATCTATCTATTTATCCTTGGTTCCTGGCATAAAACTCCTAAAATCTTTTTAATTTTCTAAGTGATGAGAGCACTAGGAGCATCTTTTGTTCTATTAGTTGATCTTTGACCTTGGTTCCTTACACAGAGCTCCCAATCTTTTGGAATTTTCTCAGTGACAGGAGTGACTTTTGTCCTAATGAAGTAACTCTGTGTGGGCTCCTGGAAATCCTCAGATATGGGTTGGTCACCAGAAAGATCAAGCCATGATTAGGAGCTTGGAATTTGTAGCCCTACCGCCCGTCCTGTGCAAAGGGGAAAGGGGCTGGAGACTGAGTTAATGATCCATCATGCTATTTGATGAAGCCTCCACAAAAACCCCAATAGTACAGGGTCAAAGAGATTTGGAGTTGGTGAACAGATCTGCATCCCAGGAGGACAGTACATCCCAATTCCACAGGGACAGAAGCTCTTGCAGTAAGACCCTTCTAGAACCTGCCTTATAGTATATGTTTTCATCTAGCTGCTCATTTGTATCCTTTATTGCACCCTTTATAATAAACTAGTAAATGTAAATAAGTATTTTCCTGAGTTCTGTGAGCTATTCTGACAAATTATCTAATCCAAGGAAGAGTCATGGGAACCCTGATCTATAGGCAGTCGGTAGAAGTATAGGTGAGAACCCGGGATTTGTGATTGGTGTCTGATGTGGGAGCAGTCTTGTGGGACAGAGCCCTTAACTTGTGGGATCTGATGCTGACTCCGGGTAGATAGCGTCCAAATTGAAATGAATTTTAAAGCACCCATCTAGTGTTCCAGAGAATTGCTTGATATGTGAAAACACACAGATCTGGTGTCAGAAGTATTGTAAGTGTGTCAGTAAAGAAAAACAAGGAGTGTTTTTCACAGACAAGGGGAAAAAACGCCCTTTTGTACATTTTTGCTTGTTATATGCCATCCACTTTTGAAGACCCAGCTTACATGTCATCATCTCCATGAAGATTTCAAGCACAACTCATCAGAACTAATCTGTCACTCTTTTATTTTTCCCACTGTATTTTAACATCTCATTCTATCACATTTTATTTGTCTTACACATGTGTATATTTATTAAAATTGTAATACTCAATATAAACCAATAACAAAAAATGAATACAAGTCACATTTTACTTCTGCAATTACAAGAGGTACTCAAAGTGGTTGCCATCAGCATAGTATATACATATACACATATACATATATATGCCAAAAAATGTATACACGTGACTTATATTCATCTTTTATTACTAGTATATATTGAGTATTACCGTTTTCCTTTCTTAAAATATGTATACTTTTTTTGGCACCCTCTGTGTGTGTGTGTATGGAGAGAGAGAGAGAGAGAGAGAGAGAGAGAGAGAGAGAGAGAGAGAGAGAGAGAGACAGAATTGACATAAGTTGGTCATTTATTTTCTATAGTACTCAACACAGTATCTTAAGCATAGTAGATGGTCAATAAGTGTTTGTAAAATCATAGACCCCTGGAATCAACTTGCTAAAAGAATTAACTTGATACCTGAAATATGAAGTAGAAAAAAATGTTTCATTTGGGCAGAAAACTTAGAATTGGACTTTTGTGTTACTTTAGATTAAATCATGACAAAAGTATATATTTAAATACAGTTGAAACAACATCATGTTCAATGTGAGATTCAGGAAATATGAAAGAACTAGTGCCGAAAATATTAGTAACTAAGAGGGTTCTGACTGGCTCAGTAATTCTCAACATGTATGTGTTTCAGTTCAGGAAATCCACCAATTTGTGCAATGTAATTTAAGCCCCATAAATTCAGCTACTGTCTCTGGCATAATGGATATTTGTGCAAAATGAAAGAAAAAATCTTTTAACATTATATGAGGTGTGACAGAAAAGTATAGTAAATATTTAAATAAAAAAATGTATTACAGTAAAATATACATTGCCATTAATCCCCCTCAAGTACTCCCTCTCGCTTCAAAAACGCTGATCTCATTGCTCTTGCCACTTTCTGAAGCAGTTCTGGAAGTCCTCTTTCGTGAGTGTCTTTACTTCATCCTCCCTCATGACAATGCTCTGTGTCACATATCACTTCTGGTATGGCAATTTCTGTCAAATGGAAACATTGTGGTGTGTCCTTATCTACCTTATTCACTGGATCTGGCACTGTGCGACTTCTGGCTCTTCCCCAAAGTCAAAATGACCATGAAAGGAAAATGTTTTGAATTGATTCAGGGCATCGAGGCAGCCATGACAGTGCAACTAAAGACACTCACGAAAGAGGACTTCCAGAACTGCTTCAGAAAGTGGCAAGAACAATGGGATAAGTGTGTTTGAAGCGAGGGGGATAAATGGCAACGTGTCTTTTCCTGTAAAAAATGTTTTGTTTTGTTTTTTAAATTTAAACATTCACCATAATTTTTGGTCATGCCTCATATATATCCACTGTGAGGGAAAAATATATATAACACAGATAAGTAGAAAAGTTTGAAGAACTTATCACAGAATCACACAGTCCATTTTGACTGCTGTAGCAGAAATACTATTGACTAGATTGCTTATGAACCACAGTAAGTTATTTCTCACAATTACAGAGGCTGGGAAGTCTGCTATCAAGGTGCTGGCAGATTCAATGTCTGGTGAGGGCCTGGTTCCTGGTTCATAGATAGTCATCTTCTCGTGTCCTCACATGGTGGAAGGAGAAAGGGAGCTCTCTGGGGTCTCTTCTTATAAGGGCACTGACCCCATTCATGCATGGGGTTCCACCTCCAAGACTTAATCACCTCCCAAAGGCCCTACCTCCAAACCTGATCACACTGGACATTAGGCTATAATGTGAATTTTGGGAGAATACAAACATTCAGTCTAAAGCACATACCATTCACATAGAGTCACTATGAATATTTTGGCATTTTTATTTCCAGTCATATTTTCATATACACACATGCATAAACACACATTTGGAAGAAGACAAAGTGCTCTCATTTATGTTATATAATATCAAGGCTCAGAAAGGGTAGATGCTGAAGGTCTTTATTGATGTTTAAAAAGTTTTTATTATAAAAAATTTCAAAATATGTGTAAAAGGAGTCGTAATAGTATTAAGAGTCTCCATCTCAGCTTCAACAATTATCTTATGACCAATATTGTTTCATCTATGCCTTCACCCATTTCTCCGCTCCTGTAATTATTTTGAAAAAAACTCTTAATTGCTAGTATGTGTTTTTAAAAAATCAGAATTCCCTTTTTAAAGCATAAACAGAAAGCATTATCAAAAATAAATGTAATTAACAATATTCCTCTTGTCATCAAAATCCAGCCAGTGTTCAAATTTCCAAGTATCTCATAAATGTCATACTTTTTTGTATATATTTGTATTTTAACTTGAATTTATTTGAACTATTTAAATCAGGCACACACATTTTGATTCATATGATTTTAATCTCTTAATCTATGGGTTTTATATAGATTTCTTTTTTTGCTTGTGATTTATTTGTTGAAGAAACCACATCATCTGTCCTGTAGTTACCTACAGCATGTGCTTTATTAATTTTTATTCAAATAAAGCCTTAGAGCTTACAGTTTCTTCTGATCTAATGTGAGAAGAAAAAGAACTGGAATTTATGGGTAGATATAATTAGCAAGCCATGTACAGTGTCTAAAGTATAACTTTTGTGTATTGAAGTTTCATTGGCATTAAAACCATACCCAGATGATCATAAGATTTGAAACACAAATGCATCGGCTTTTTCAGAAATTAATTTCTAAGAAGGGCCTAGTACTTGAAGGGCATAATATATACTATTGTATCATATCTCTAAAGGGGCTTGCTAGGAAAATCCAACGCCATAGGTTTAAAGTCAATAATAAGCATAGTGTATTGTTGTTGCCTGTGTTGTAAGCTTACATAAAGAAAAGACAAAGGGGCATAAAAACAAATAAAAATATACCAAAAAGAAAATAAATAAGTTACTGTTTGGAAAGTATTACCGTCCTGAAACTCTCAGAGGTTTTGCACATTATGTTCTTGGTATTCGTTTTTTTTGTTTTGTTTTGTTTTTCATGGAAACAGGCTGTGCTCATGCTGGCTGGGGTGGCAGGGCTTTGTGGTCGGGGTCCATGGGAGGCTGTGGGAGTGGAAGGCCGTGCACTCCTGGAAGACTTGGAAGGGCACGTGGTCAGGACTCACTGGGCACAGCAGTGGTCGTGCAGCTGACCTCCAGTCTTCCTGGAGGCCCAGTGGCAACTCTAGTAGCTAAAACCCTCTGAGCCCGCATCTTTACTCTGGAGGGGCTGCAAGTGACCCTGAACCACCCAATACCATTCCTGCTTCTATTGCTCTTGCCTCTATTAGTTGGCGTCTGTCCATTCTCCTCTCCGCAGCGTGGTTTTTGATGCCATGGGGCTCCTCCCACCTCATGACTTCTACAAATGTCTCCAGTCTCTGTGCTTTGTGCTCAAACACTCCAATTCGGTTACTCCCCGTGGTCCTTTCCTTTCACTAGTACCAGGCATGTTTTCAGTTCTTCTCTTTCTGGGTAAATCTATCTCTTTCTATACTTCGGAGCTCAGCTAGTGGTGTCAGTGATCCAAATCATAAACCTGTGCATCATCCTTTCTCTTATCTCAACTAACCAGTCAGTCACCAACTCCCGCGGATTCTGCGTCATGAAGCTCGGCCACAGCCGTCTTCTTGACCTCTTTGGCTCCCCCTATTACCTTCCATTAGAATTATTACAGCTCTCCCCTAGCAGGTCTTCCCATTTCTAATTTCTTCTTCACTCTAACCTCCACATTTTGCAACCAGAGTGATCTTTCAAAATAACAATTTTTAAAAAGTGTTATTTGGCTTGCTTTTAAACGTAAAAAACAAAACCAAAAACAAAAACTCTTATTCGTCTGTGGGATAAAATATAAACTCCTTAAAATGACCTACAGGGGTCTTCTCCAGTCGTCCCCACACTCCTCTCCAGACTCATTTCTCACCAGCTTTCTCCCAGGGGCACTGTTCTCCAGTCACTAAGAATTATCATCAGTCCCACAAACAAATTATTGCCTCTCATTCTTCTATGCCCTTTCTCCTGCTGCCCTTCCTCCTTGAAATATCGACACCTTCTGCCTTCTTCTCCACCTGTTAAAATTCCACTGCCCTTCAAGGCAAAACTAAAGGTCATCTCATCAGTGATTCCCCAAGATGATGGAGCTATTCCCTTGCAGTGTTTCCACAATATTTTATATGCCTGTGTCAGACCACGGATCACTTTGTTCTATGCTTATTTACTCTTCTGACTTTCCTACCACTGCTGTGGGACCTGTTTTGGGATGTGTTCTATGACTTTTCTTGGTCTCCCCTGATGGTGGCAGGACCTGACAAATAGTAGGCAAACTAGCAGCAGTGTTTTTTGTAGAATACTAACTGGGAAATCACTCTTCTTGCTGCAGTGTTTAAAGCTCTTTGTTTCTGTTCAGGATACAAGATTGTTGAGGCATCATTTCTGAATCATTACTGTGCTGAAATATGCATAAAATGGAATTGTTGCCAGTGGCAACTCTAGCTAAAGAGGAAATCCATTGTTACTAAACTTCACTAAATCACTTAACCAGCAGCTATCACTAGAACTTCTGCTTGGGAAGAAGAATCTCATTTAATTTTTTTACGAGTAAAAAGTTACTGCTATTGGATTAGAAAGGAAAAATGAAGCCACAGGAATTTTATGTTCATCTGAGAAGCATCACTCAGTTTTGGCCCATTTATTCTTTTTCTCTTGTGGAAACTGATAAAAGAGAGACTGGGGGGGTCCTGAATCTGTGGGAAATGATTCAGCAGCAGGTCTTGAATAAGGAAAACCACAAAAATTATTATTTGATCCTAAATACTCAGGACTAATAATTATGTTTCTTTAAGAATTTCAGTGTTAAGTTATTCTGAAGTTTACATCAAAACCTTTCCTCTTTACCCCCATGCCACATTCTTCCCAAGCGACTGTCTTATTATTATTACTAAGAGGTGGGGAGAGGGGAGATGGTTTAAAAAGTTGACATTCAAAACCAGGTTTAATTAAAAAAAGTAGCTCTTTTATTTTTCCCTGTAAAATTACAATTTGGGGTCTTCAAATAGCTGATTTCATTCTTCTTGTGACTTGGCTTGTACAATCACTAAAAACTCAAAAGCTAATAACAAACAGAAACTGCAGCATGATTCATTTTATTTTCATTAGACACGGCTTCCTGTGGTCGTTATAGAGCTAGGCTTATATTTTAATTATGTGACTCCACTACCTGTGTGACCCTGTGTTAGTTTCATTGTTGCGGAAAAAGGGGCGAGGACCGAGGAACCCAAACGGCACCCAGAGGGCATAGAGAACTCAGCTTTTACACTAGTGGGCTCAGTGGGATATTTCCCAAAGAACTGATCCCTTCCCCGGGTCAGGCTCTTAATTTTATAGGGTCAGGCCTTCGGGTCTGTGGGGGAAATCTAGCCAGGGTGCCAGGGAGATCTGTCCCTAGCTGCTGTGATCCCTCAACTTTGTTTTGACAGGGAGGCCGCTAACTATGGTGCCTGCAGGAGTCATCTCTGATAAGGTATGGGAGGAGGAGGGGAACGGAGCTCTGAGCCGGAGGGTCTGCAGGAGACAGCTCCAATAAGGAGGGAGGAGGAAGGGACAGAGCTCTTAGGCGGAGCTTGCTGGAGATAGCTCCAATAAGGGGGAGATTGAGCTCTTAGGGGGGCCTGCAGGAAAAACTGTCTCAACATCATGACCTCTCTGTGCCTCAGTTTCGTCATCTGTAAAATAGAAATTTTACTCTGGGCACCTGGTGCCCAGAGTGACATTGGGACTGCAGATTTAGATGCATGGGGCTGAAGGGTCTGGATGGTAGTTTCTACAAAGTCAGTGCAGTTTCTGCTCTTACCTGCACATATGCGCACTGTGAGTAGCACCACCAGCCCTGTGTCCAGAAATTATAAGGATACTTACTTCATACCAACTGCATTAAATGAGTTACTATTTACAAGTTGCTTAGAATGGGGCCTGGAATATAGAAAGTGCTATGTGAGTATTTGTAAAATATGTAAGTATTCCCAAAAGAGTGGACAGTGTATGTGAAGGTCATCTGCCGTGTGCACTCTAGTAGAACAAAAAGGTTTAGAACTGTAGCCTTATTTATTCGTTTCCAACTTTTTGAAGCACTGTCACATACATTTTTAATGTTTACCACAATACTTGCCCAAGGTAATCGAGATAATTAACAGAAGAAGAGTGTTGAAAGTAGAATTCCATGGTTTTTCAGGGACATCTACATTTTCAAAAATTTGGACTACATGATTAGAAATCACTGTGATCTGTTAAAAAATATTTATTGAAAAAATGACAAACTTTATCCTGTTTTCTTTTTAAATGTGTATAAAGTTAGTTAAAAATCACTTTGTCCAACTTTATCATACAAAATGCAGTCTGAATTCTGGTTATTGATGCATTTTGATCTAGTTACTAAGAATATTAGAGGTTAATATAGTGAAATAGCCTTCCTTGTGCTATGATCAGAGCCGTTTATCAACTATTAGCTTCTCTCATAAAATGTCGGAGCTTCTAGTGATTTAAGATTGTTTGGGCCATGCCTGCCTCCCACCACCCTGTCCCAGGAGTAGGTTACGATGAAAGTAAGCCTTAAGCCAAATTCTAGCAAGAGAACCATCATTTATTAGCGAAGAGACACCATAGAGCCTATTCTTGAATCTTAAACACCCTACTCCCTGTCATCAGACACTTGATCAGTGAGATACCGACCAGGTTTTATTCCCAGACTCTGTTATGGGTACAGGAAAAGATTATACACTTGGGGTTTGGAAGCATGGTTTTTGTTTTTTGCACAAAATGTGCATTCAAGAGGAAACAAGGGAGCATCTAACAGTCAGAAGTCAGACACCTCAATTCTTAGGACATTAACAGTCACTCAAGTACACAGGCACATATTTTGAAAAGAAACATACACTGGAAAGAACAGGAGCCATGGCATTATTTTGGAAGAACAAAGAACAATGTGACACTGAAGGCTCATGAAGCTGGTTCCACAGAGTAAATTAAAGATTTTTAAAAATGAATTGAGATTTTAAATTTTACAGCATCTACTATATGTTTCTGTTGATTGTAGAGGGACTGATTTAGTCATGATAGTCTCTCCTATTTGGATATAAAAACCCACATATTCATACCTATATATTTTTTAGTCTTAACTCTGCCTTTCCAAACACTATTGTTCTTCACTGTAAGAGACACTGGAGAAGATGAACGTGGTGAGAAGTGGGTTAGAAGGAACCTCTGTGTAGGCAGCAGCGAACTACAACTGTGAGGGAGTTAAAGATAATGAATCTTATATCCAGTATTAGAGTAATGGCTTTTCAAATTCATAACACAGTCTTGAGGGTGTCTCGTGACTCCAGGCATCTCTTCAAGACGTCCTTCTAGCAGTGTTTTGTTAGGGTACCCCAAGAAACACAGTCATTTTGATTGGCTTGCATGTGACTTTGATATGTCCCTATTAACTTAGAAAGCTTTCTTGCTTTTTGGCCAATAAGGTGATCTTCATTTGCCTCGATCTTCCTGACCCAAATATGGCCGCAGCCACTTTTCTAAGAAGCCTAGGAAAAGTGCTATTGGAGGCCATTGAACTTGGTGCTAGGGTACATTTTCGGAGTGACATTCAGAGCTAGAAAATAAGTCCTTTTCTTGTCTTTTTTTTTTAAATTTTTGTAAAGCTATGTTATCTTGCCCCATGGGTATATTTTCCAGGGGAAATTTTTAATCCCATTCTATCAGTAGAGTGTTCCTAGTTTATGGTTGATTTTAAAATATTGCCTCGTTTATTTTATACTACACACACACACACACGCACACACGTGTGTGTGTGCGTGTGTGTATATTACATACCTTACAGGATTCTAAATTTCTAACAAAATTAACATAACTATTTACTAACAATACTATCGTTCCAAGATAAAATACATTATCACAAACAATAACCTTGCTAGAAAAAAGTCCAAACATTTATATGTATTTTCTTTTGTTTTTAAACTGTATCACTCTAAGGATTTGCAGTCAAATTGCTTTGTTCTAGGAATTATGTAGCCTTTGTTTGGCTATATAATTACTATGTGATAGATAGTTTGGTTCAATTTTTTCCATTAGCTTTCCTTTTGAGGACCTTGGCATGTTATCAGCTGATAATTTAAGACAGTGGAGGCTTTTTACTGCTAGTCTTTTTTTGGTGTCTATTGTCAGCAAGGGGAGAGAAAAGTCTGCTGTAGCTGAGATAAAATGAAATGCAATTAGCTCAGTCTTCAAAAGTCTGTAAGTCACCTATAACATCATCATTCCCAATAAAAACATATAATTAAACTACACATATTAACGTATAATTAAGTATTCTTGAATTTCTAGAATATTGGACTCTATATATTTGTATATCTAGTTATATACCTATTTTAAACTCTGCTAAATCATCTCCTGATCTTTCAAGCTTTTAAATTTATGTTGCTTCCTTTACTGAGCTACAAATTCTTTTTTATTTTACAGTATATGACATCCCCTTAAGAACTCAATATCTCATGACTTACATTGTTACACCAAATTTGCAGTATACAAATCCAAATCTCCCAATTAGGGTCATGTTGAGCTACTACCATCCAAGTCTTAAATTTTGCTCCAGTGATATCAAGGCAATGCCTCATGTGTTATAACTCATGTGGTTATCAAAGAACAAAACATGGATATGCTTTTCAGGTTTTGTCTGGAATAATGGGCCAAAAACACTTCACATATATCACTGATATTCTTCGTTTAATAACTGGTATAATAAACAGCTATTTTTTTTTTAGGAACCTTTGGATAAATACAGATAGATATTATCTGAGGGCTTATGAAGTCAGACTTCTAAAATCTAACTAAGAATTTTTAAATGCATATTAAGAATGTATCAAAATAAAATGCAATTGATTTTAAAATAACTGTAAAATTGGAAGATTTTATACTTGAGAAATTCAAGTGGATACTTCCTGTGATTCACATAATTATGATTCACATAATTTTCAAATTATCTGGGTCCTGTTACAATGGTATTTGTAAAGAACACTCCAGTTTGCAATTATAACATACTTCAATTCATTTCAAATGAAAAAAATGTCGTGTTTTGCATAAAGTGTTAGCTCTTTAGTTTTAGTGCAGAGATTCAAATTCTTGTATGGAAAAAAATATTCTGTGCTCCAAATTTCCAATGTCATATATCTCATAGTAATAGCACTTGTAACTATAGAGTACAATATAAAATTATGTTCTTTAAAATTCATGTAAGTTTTATTTTTATTATACAGTAGTCCCTTCCTATTCAAGGGGGATATGTTCCAAGACCCCCAGTGGATGCCTGAAACTTTGGACAGTACTAAATAATATATACGTTATACATATATACATATATATGTATGTGTGTGTGTGTGTGTGTATATATATATATATATATATATATATATATATATATATGATTTCTATAAATACATACCTATGGTGAAGTGTAATTAATACATTTGGCTCAGTAAGAATTAACAACAATAACTGATCATAAAATAGAACAATTATAACAATAACCTGTAATGAAAATTATGTGAATGTGTTTCTCTCTCTCTCTCTCTCTCTCTCTCTCTCTCTCTCTCTCTCTCTCTCTCTCTCACTCTCTCTCACTCTCTCTCTGTCTCTCTGATAACTGACCTGACAACATGATAACCAAGAGGCCACTTAGTGACTAAGGGGTAGGTTGTGTACACAGCACGGATAAGCTGAACAAAGGGATGACTCACTTTTTTGGGCGGGACATAGCTAGACAGCTCGAAATTTCATCATGCTGTTCAGAACGTCATGCAATTTAAAATTTACGAATTTTTTTATTTCTGGAATTTTTCATCTAATGTTTTCAGACCACAGTTGACCACTGGTAACTGGAACCTTGGAAAGTGAAACTGCAGATGAGCAAGACTACTGAAGAATATTTTTTTTCAGTTGCAGGTTTTTGAGATTTAAAGATGATAAAATATAATACTTAAATAGTTAAAACATAATTTTCATATGAACATAGTGAGTCAAGGGTGTATTTAACTCATTAATGAGGGAAGCAGCAGAATGGCAAACCTGGACCAAAGGAGGACTCCAAAAAGAATACAGAAATGAGAGCACTGAATTAGGTGCAAAATAGGACAATGAAGCTTTAATCTTTGGAGTTATATTTTCTACAGGGCAGACATTATTTTCATCTTTACCAGATCAAAATCATTTGCAAGTTATCAATTTTCTACACGTTAATAAGTCACTTTACAGAGTCTGAACTTTAATCAAAGGTAAATAGTAAGTCAAACAAAGGGATAATCCCCCAGTCAGCTGACTTTCATTCGACAGTGTTCCAGGGTGACAGTGAAAGGACACACACTGATCATTTTGCCTGATTTTCACATACTGGATAAATTTTTCCTAATGGGCATTAAAAAAAAAATCCTCAAACTTGCAATGAATGTTTTGGAAATAAAAATGAGATAAAATATGAATATTTTATTAAAGCAGATGGAGCTATTTAGGTCACCCCAATTTTCTAGAAACAAAGTCTTTGCTATTTGCAGAGTTTAAACTGACATATTTTCTCCCTTCCTCCCTCGCGTTTTATTCACTGTTTGGAGGCTGGCCTCAGGCCCAACTCTATTATAAATTACACGGTTTGTTGTTGGTCTTATCAGACCAAAGATCACTTTTCCTTTTTAAGATTTTGCTAATAAGCAAATAATAATTATTTCATACTTTTTAGTTTCATACACAGACTTTCAGTGTTATCCTATGTCTCTGGTTAAAAAAATCAACTTATATTTAATTAAAATATTCTAATACGGATTGAACACATTTTATATGGTCAACCACATACATTTAAATATAGAAATTTTATATGGTAAACGTTTTTGGAGTCCTCCTTTCCCAAATGGACAGCTCTTAAGATTTTTAAGACGTTCTCAGCATCAGGTGTAATTCGCCAACTTTATAATATGTTTGTCGTTATCCAGGCAGGTTTTTATTTATTTATTTTTTCAGAATAACACATTCTTTCATCTATGAGGTGAGATTACATTACAACCTAAAACAGTTGCTTACAATTATTCCTGTTTCAATTTTGCATCTGTTCACTGCTTACTGCTAGACTAAAGTATTTCTATTTCGCTGTCCTTTGTAATTTAGGCTTACTTGAGGAGAGAGATGATTTTGATATACTATTATTCCAAAGTGACAAAATGGATAGTGCAGGAATTAATTTCTGAAAAATGACTTGTCCTGGGGATCAGTCTTTGCTCCATTTACTATAAGTGGAGTGGCCACCACTGCCCATCATTTCTAATGTATGACTTCTCAGGTTTAGGAACTTAAATAATAATGTTTTGAATATTTAATTTTATGTTGAAATAATTGGACAGAAACTTTCCCGGCATCCCTGAGGAGGAAAATCTGGTAGCTTGTATGGGTTTACTGCAAGGGTGGGTATCATTCTAGGAACAAAGCAGAAAGGTTATTGAAGTTACTGGCACCCCTGTACCAATGCCTGGCATTTCACAGGGCTCCATGTTCCCTGACATAGTCTAGTGGAGGGACCTGGACCTGTACCCCCTCTAAGTATGAGGATTAGGACTTTGGCTTCTGGGGCCTTTTAATAGATACTTGTACAAGGCTTGTTCCCACGTTTTCTCCTTGTCTCTCCGCATTTCTCTTTTTACTTAATAAGATTTGCAACCTTTCCTGAACATCTGAGAGGGAGTCAATTAAAGTGCGTCTTTCTTTTCTACACTTCCTCTTCCTATAGATAGATACCAGATGCCATCTGGCCAGAATGGGATTATTGTATTAGAAAAAACTATTTCCATTTTCTCGCAGCTGATTTGGGACATGATAGTCCTAGAAGTCATCAAGTGAACACGTTGGGTCATCCCCGGATCACCAAATTATGCAGAATGGAGTCCATTTGGTGGAGATAACTAAGCAGGGGTATCCTTCACCTTTCTGATTCTTGGACAGAGGAGCAGCCATAAAATGTGGGTCTTACCTACCAGTGAAAATAGTCTACCTAGAAAAAATTCTTTATGGAGTCTTATAAGTGGTGGAAATGGATAACAGAGCTAGACGGAACAAGCAAACACAGAAGATAGGCTCAGTATGATTTCTACCTAAAATGATGAAAGACTTTCAAACTGAAAACTGCTCAGGGAAGGTTTTCTGAAAGTAATACATCATGAGATTTTTTTCTTTAGCCCATCTCTTTGTCAGGATCTGTTCTGTTCCAGGTCAAGCCGAGACTATACCAAAGTCTGGTGGGGAAAGGCCAAGCATGGCATTTGTCACTGTGGAGGAGGACATGTTGGAAATGACCACCAGCCCAAGTCCAGAGAGTATCACACAATAATTTTTAACACACTAATTTCAATGCAATTAAATTCATTTTGCAAATTTAAGAGACAGCAGTAAGAAAGGTCAAATATACATTGGAAAAGAGATTCAAATAAACGTTCTTAAAACAAACATTCGAAATAAAAGGGAGTCAAATGTTGCTTCAGAAGTACAAAGGAGAGTATGACCTTGAATGGGTCATGTCATGCAATATATTCAAGACAGTTAACACCTTAAGGATATTTTTGTTATTGAAGTTTCTAAATTTTAGAATATAGGACATAATGAAGTTCTATGGTGAAGGAGGGCTTCTGTCATTATCATCTCTAATTGGCACTAAGATCTTCAGCAAGTTATGTACCTCTCTGTGCCTCTGTTTCTTTATCTGTTATATGTAGCTCTAGGAGAGTTCAGAGAGACTGCATACGTTTCTACATGTATGGAGCTTAGAACAGTGCCTGACACAGTAAGTGATCAATAAATACTGGCTCTTACTACTTCGGACACAAACCGTGATCCACCATTCTAGTGGGTCAAGCACTGATGCTCTGGTGCGGTCAGGTCACAAGTTCATCTGGAAAGTGGGGGGACGCAGGACACATTGGAGCAGCAGGCTTTGAGGGGTGGGCTTGCTGGCTTTTTATACTTACTTCATTCAAGAGTGGCAGACATGGTATGATCACCCTAATCCAAGTAAAACCATTAAAACCCCATCTATTTCACCTGTGACAATTATTTTCTAAACACCCTCTATGTTAATTAACACATATTCTGGTGCAGATTTTAATAAAGGTATTTGAAGTGCTTACTAGACACCTCTGTCATGCAGATTTCTGACTGGGGATCTTCCTGCCACTAACAAGCCCTGGGGATATAAAGTTTATTTGTACACATTTATCATACTACTTATACTTAAAACTACCACACAGATTATATGACTTGTGAAGTTTCAGACACAATCAGCTCTGACCCCTGGATGACTTGTTAGGTTCCTCTGTCACACTACACTAACTGGAGTGTTTATGGAGCAGAACCTGCCTTTAATGTTTTTACCGTTTTTCTCCTTACCAATATGGCTGCATTGATTTAACTTAGGCATCAGAGTGGTATTCATAAAGTAAAACGTTATTACAGAGCACAGTTTATGTGATAGGAAATCGATCGTGAAAGCCCTATAAGAATTTCAAATCTCCTTATATCCAAATTACCATTTTTCATATATGTGCAGAGAATTCTCTTAAAGGGAACAATTAAGGAAAGATTGGAGAAAATTGTAATGTGATGCCTATAGAAGTATTTTTTTTTCTGAGAAAGGAGACTTTGAGACTTGAGATGGCAGATTTGAAAATATAGAAGCATAAATTCATAGAAGATGCCTTCCTTGTTTAAAATACTTTGTGAAGGTGAAACGTGAGTGAAAAAATTTTAAAGAGATTGTCAACTTAAGAAACGTCCAAGCCTGTAGGGAATTCTTATAAGTTTATTTGAGTCAAACTGATGACAATTGCCAGGAAGTAAAATCTCAACAAATTGAGAAAACGCTCTGGAGAACAGCAGTTTTGCAGCTTATTTTATACATTAGAATCAAAGGAGGAGACATAAAAGGGTTACCTGAGATTCTTTGGTGGTAGATTAAGGGGGTGGGAGAAAGCAAAGTGGGGGAAATCTCTGGGATTGGGTAAAAAGTAAAACAGAGAGAAACATACTTCTTTTACGTTGTTACTAATATCTTACTCTAGTATGACACATTTATTATGATTAATGAACCAATTTTGATAGATCATTATTAACTAATGTCCATTCTTTATTTGGATTTCCTCAGTTTTTAGCCTAATGTTCCTTTTCTGTTCCAGGATGTTATGTTACACTCAGTTGTCATGTCTCCTTCAGGGTCCTCTTGGATGTAATGGTTCCTCAGACTTGCCTTGTTTTTTATGACTTTGACAGTTTTGAGTAGTACAGCTCAGGTATTTTCTAGAATGAATCTCAATTTGGATTTATCTGAAGTTTTTCTCATGATTAGACTGGGACTTTGGGTTTTTTGGGAGGAAGATGACAGAGGTAAAGGGCCATTTCATCACGTCATGTCAAGGGTACATGCTATTGACATGAGTTATCACTGTTGTTACTGACCTGGATCACCTGTCTGAGGTAGTTTGTCATCTGTCTCCACTGTAAAGTTATTTTTTCTTCCATTGTATACTGTACTCTTTGGAAGCAAGTCATTATGTACAGACAACATTTGAGGAATTAGGAGAGAATCTTAAGCTTTTAAAACTATATAAGTAATGCAGAAAACTAGGAAAATGTACTCATGGAAAGAAGTGCCTATATACATCATTTAGTAACTTAAACTTTTTTCACCTATGACTACACGTATATTGTGAAAATATTTCAAGCCAAAATATGTTTCTACAACATGATGGCAATAGCTGCAGTTATTCCATGATACTAATATACTTTCATCCATTCAGCTGTCCACTGTTAACCGTGTGACTATAGATTTCTGGGACAGTAAAGCTGAGGATGTGAGAACAGCTGTGCTGTACTCACAACCCAGGCCTTCGTGCAGGACAGATTGGGAGAAGGCTGTCCTTAATTGTTTTTAGTCTCCATTGTGCTATGATTCAGAGAAGAGCACCTATTTTCTAATTCTATCCTTTATTTTTATGGGTGAGAAAAGATGATATGATAATGTATAGAATTTATTTAATAAATTTCAAGGTGTTTCAAAGATGCAGAACAGATATAAGCTAATCACCAATGTTGTCAGAAAAATTATTTGAAACTTGGAAATAGGTAAGAGAGATTACTGGGTATTCTTTCAATACAGTGTTGGGCTTTTACTGACCTAGGCTGTTTACAACTCTGTAAGACATAGGAGGTTAACTTATAGATTTTTGTCGGGTAGATATGCAAGTAATTTCTGTCCGGTGGATCAGATAACCTCGGGTGTAGGGTTATTAACCAGTTTTAAATCTAACCCAGTTATCTTATCCTTACTCTTTCTTGTTAAATTGCCTACATTCACCTTTTCAAGTGCTCTTTGGACCAGTTTTGGCATCTTACCAGTTCTCTCATTAAATAATGAGTTAAATAAAATCATTAACATGTGTTCATTCTATATATTTGCTTGACAGCCATAATTTGTCGTTTTGAAATTATATTTTAACATATTATATAATGAAAGTTGTTTATACTTACCTTTCAGCACTACTTTAAGATACTTAAATGTGCTTCGATTATGAAGTTTTCACAGAATATTAATCGCTTATGCAATTTTCTGTATAATCTAATCGCACAACAATATGTGATATATTCTGGTTTAATGAATACTTATTCATTGAAAAATTGTTAACCTGGTTATGTACTGAATCAGAATTTTTCATTTCCTATATATTTGTGAAAATATGGACTTAGTGTAATTACAAAATGCAGTTGGAATAAACTGTGAATGCTAAAATTATTAGGTAAATCTTTATGACATTGTTGGATCTGATTTGCATACTGGGGTTTGGCTTTATTCAAGAGTTAGCAAACTATGGTCCATGGGTCAAATCCGGTCTGTCACCTGTTTTAGTTAATGAAGTTCTTTTGTTTTGTTTTTGAGAGCCAATACTTTTTTTTTTTTTTTTTTTTTTTTGCTTAAGCTACTGTGTGATGGGTTTTCTGACATTGGTAACTTTTAAGTCGTAATTGTCTGTAATGTAGTCTGTCTCCTCACCATCCTGTGGTCATAGGATCAAAGTTTATAAGGTTTTATTGGCTCACTGCCACTTTCATTCTTTTACCTATTGTCTGTGGATGCTTTTGTGCTACAACTGCCGGGTTGCAACAGCGACCATGTGGCCTGTAAAGTAACAGCTATACACTATGTCAGAGGGGTAGTAGATTGGGGGAGGGGTTATCACTTTGTGAGGGGGGTAAACATCTAACTATTACATTGTTTTGTACATCTGAAACTAATAAAAAAAATAGCTCATACCATTTTTAAAAAAGATTAAAATATTTACTGTTTGGTTTCTAACAGAACAAGTGTGTTGACTCCTGGCATTGCCTACTTTCAGGTATAACTTTCCATATATTTGGGTAATGTTCTACTAACAAATAAAGGACATTGAACAGCAAAATGCCCTATAATAGCAGTAGTTATTTTTCTGTTTCGCAAAATGGAAATACTGTAAAAAATCTAACCCACTGCTAATATTTTATTGATCAGCATACATATTTATATTTATCAAATAAATATACTTTGAATTTTGCATTAACGAACTAGTCTTGTGTAATCAAGCATTCTAAAATATTTGCATTATACTGTTGACAACTGATCCTGAGCCATAAAATATTGTAGTAGTTTAGTTTGGCAAATAATTGTTTGCCTTTGCTGAGAATTTCTGTCATTTTAGTCCAGGCTGACTTTCTGACGAAGTGATATAAGGGCATATATTTTTGGTAATATTTGTAAAGCTGCATTTCGGTAAGTGTGTTTTCATACAAAATAGTCCAGGTTTCATATTATTGCAAGAACAGAGGAGAAATGCATATTTTCCTATATTGCATATAGACCATCTCTTATTTCATTAATTGATAATTTTCAGAAAGGGAAACTTTGGGTATTATATAATTAAGAGAAGGCAATTTCTGAAAACACCGTGTCTTTAAAATCCAGATAATACTGATGGTAGCTTGATTAATTTCCAAACTTACTAAGCCAACCTCTGTGTACAATTCTTTCTTCCAGTTTTTTTTTTTTTAATTCATAAGTGGATCTGTTGGCTCTTGTCCTTTAATCTATTGAAATGTTCCCATTCTTGGTTCCGGGCTATGTGCCTTTCAACAGATGCTCACTGAGGGTTTCCTGGGTGGCAAGGGGTTGAGTGGTATTTATAAATAAACAGGATAACAGGGAGAGGACCTTGCCGTACTCATCTTTTCTCTGTCTGACCAGAACCCTGAACATGACCGACACCTAACAGGCACTTATTAAGGATGGTGGAGGGCAGCAGCGAGCAGCCCATGCTTGTTAGAGGCTGCTCCTGACTCTGGGGTTATGTTTCGCCACAGCCAGGCACACACAAAGCTGCTGGCTGCCAGCGCTCTCCACCACCAAGCTGAGCTGTCTCTCCAGCCTCCCAGGTCACTGAGGAATCCATACAATAGATTTCTAATGTGCATTGGCTTTATTGTTCCTTTTTCTCACATCCCACAGAAGCTGTGATTGGGAGGCTAAGAGGCCATCCCAGGATTCTAGTTCTAAATCTGGGATTTAAAGAGTTAGTTGGATTTACATAATTTCCCAGCAGATGCTTGCTGTGTATGCTTAATACCTAATGATTTTCTGCTGTTCCTTCCAAGCCAGAGCCTTGAAGTTAGTTGAGAGTTTTCTTGATAATTCAAAGTCACATAGGTGACTGGATGTTGTGAGATTAATTTAAGACTGTTTAGCTTTAGCCATAAAGTTATAGGAGGACCCTCACTTTACTCTGCATTGCCCAGAATATGCCATTTCAGACTGAGATTTTTATTCTCAACTCTTTCGTACTCAAGGAGAAGGAAATGCTGGGAAACACTTCATGTGTGTTTAGTTCAGGAGAGGAGGCTCTTGGTCTGTCTGTCCTGTCAATACTCTGCTGGCCCTGGGATGTGAGTAAGATCATCCTATCAATGTTGTAAAATCAGATCCCTTTATTGTTTGCCTTGATGGGAAAGTGAGTAAACACTTTTCTAAGTAATTGTTGAAAAAATCATTAGGATAATTAGGATAATCTTTGTTGAAATAAACCAATATTGGAGATGTAATCAGAATCATGCTAGTTGGTTAAGGAGGAAATCCCAGACAAATATTGTGCTTTCTCTGATTTCCATTCTGGTAATCCTTTTATTTTTCATTGCCTAATGATATGGTTCATTTGTTGTTGACTTGACTTATCCTTTCTGTTTCTGTTGACGGTTAACTTACGCAAGAGATTGGGTACCTTCATCCAGCTTATAAAGAACTCAATTTCAACTCCATTTCAAAACATTTCTCAGGAACAAATACATTCAAAATTGGGGCTGGTGGTTCTTCTACATTGGTGCAGGAATAGTTGAGCATATAATCTTTAAAATTTTCAACTTTAAAATATCTTTTCTTTCTCATTGATGGACATGTATATTTATGGAGGTAAAGTAATGACAATAAAGGAATCTTAATGTTATGTTGTAAATGATACTTGAACTGAACTAACAAAACCTAAATTACACAAGAAGCAAAAATGGAATGACAGGTAATTTTCTAAAGTCAATGATATAGGCCAGCCCTAAATTGAAGGTTATTCAGATAAGGGGACTTGGCAGGTTTGCAGACTTTGTATTTGAGTTTTGTTTCTGTCAGAGAACTCTCTGAAAGGTGCCAGCTTTAATGGAATTTAGATAAAGACATTCTCATTTCAGCTGAAAGTTGGACATTCTTCTGTCTGTGATTCATTCCTGTAATATTGCCAGGTCTGATAGGATTTCAGAAGCATTTTAACATTTTTAACAATCTCAGTTCCTGACTAAGCTGTCACAGCATCTCAACCTGGGGGTTAGGATAAAATCAGGAGAATCATAGTCACTTGAGGCAGGTGAACTCGAGAGGTGCCAAATAATGGACATTTCCAGCACAAGAACATTCAGGAGCAAAAGTGAATCAGCTGACATATGTGACTTTAGGTAGATTCCATGGGTTGGGATTTAAGGAGTCCAGAGAAAGCTCCCACTCTTGCTCTAGAATCTTTCTCTTACTGCTTCTAGATCAGTTAGAGATTCATAAAATAAAGCATAGCTCAACAAGCTGCTATTAATATTTCCTATGAGTCAGCCACCAAGCTCTCTCTTGTAATGTTGCGGCCTGCTGAGGGAACCCGTATAGGAATCAAAGGGTGGATAAAGAGTGATGAGGGACTGAAGTGGGGCAGGAAGTGGGGGGCAGGCTTGGGCAGGTTTGGGTGGGTCTTTGGGGAAGAGGAAAACTGTAAAAGTGTCGGGGGAAGAGTTCCAAAGGCACCTTGCCTGCA